>NC_072028.1:17397500-17710000 GCF_027791375.1 Indicator indicator
CAAAGCAGACTGTCAGAATAAAGCCACAGTTTGTCCTGAAGCAATGTCTCACTGCAGAGAAGACTACTGATTCCCAAAGACTGAGCAAATCCAACAGCCTTCTAAAAACAATGAATGGGTGTTGGAAGACAACCTCCTCCGATACAGTCTGAACCAATTTGTCTGTGTTTGAGACAGAAAACTTTTGCTGTGTCAAGGCATAGCCCATTCTGAATGGAAGTTTTGCTATCAAACAAACTAACACAACCCTGTGATCACTACTCCTGCCTCCACAAGCCAAATCTCCAAAATGTTCTCATCTCATGCTTAGAGAGGAAAACAAAGAAACAACATATCCATGGAAGGGCTCAGAGGACAGATAGAAAAGGCAAAGCTGTGAGGAGGACCATGAGGACATGTGGAAACAGCAAACCAAAATCCAAACACAGGAAAGTCAAATTCATGAAGATAAACCTGTTGAGGACTGGTTGCAGGCTAGATACAGAGTTGCAAACAAAGCAGCTCAGCTCATCAAGAGTATGTTCACATGGCAGCCAAAGGGGTAGCTGAAGTGTACTTAGCTAAACCAAAGCCAGCTTTACACTTGCCTGCTCAAGGGCAGCCCATAGTTGAGCTGCAGCACACAGCTCTGTGCAGCTCAGTGCTCCAATGCTCACACAGGTGAGTGTATTTTGTAACCAGCACCTCACACCAAAATAGTCCTTGAGCTACTGATCCAAATCTTACTCAGCCATGTCTAAACAGGCTGCAGTCACCCCTCTGACATCACTGTGGACATAACAGCAAAAAAGCAAGCAGGAAGATATGCAATAACAAATTAATACTAGAAGCTGAGCTGTCTTCCATGCCACAAAAAAGCAAAAGAATAAACATTAGTAGGAGATTACAAAGGGCTGGCAGGTGTATTTCCAGTGGGAATGGAGTAAAAATTATCTACACTTCTCCCAAGATACTCTAGTCATGTTGATTGGTTGGTGTTCATTAAATAGGTTCTTTTGACCAATTTTTATCTCATCAGTATTTTTCTTTATTATAAAAATTAGGCCTGCTAAAATGGTATCAGTAGGATTAGCTATAACCTACTGAGATAATGGTTTTCTATGCTGATGACAATGTGATCACTGTGTGAGTTAAATGACCTCTGCCCCTAACCCCCACAAGTTATGTAATGAAAGAATGCATTTAACAGACAATTCTTAGGTTAATTTCCTTACTTGAATGCAGGACATTGATACTGCAACTCCTGTTATTAGACCTACCTTTAGGTAATAACAATGTGAGCGAAATAGGACATTGCACTGGTTAACTTGGAAGTGCTTGTTATTAAAGGAGGAAACCTTGGGTGTACATTAAAGAGAAAAAAAAAAGAAAGAAAGAAAGAAAGAAAGAAAGAGAGAGAAAGGGAAAATATTAAGCAACACAAAGCTGTCAAAGAAAAAAAATCTGTGGAAGCAAAGGAATTCAAAACAAAGAAATCAAGAACACAAAAGTAGATAAGAAAACACTACTTCTGGAAAGCATATGCAGATTTAGTAGCTAATTGTGACCTGTACTGTAGCAGCCCCCAGAAGTTTACTACCCTGGGAAGTATCCAGCCAGATAAGAAATGGTAAGCCTTTACACAGTGTGCAAAGGAGACAAAGAGCAAAATTCCACTTGTTCAAACTCCCAGAAGCATCCATGTCAAAGCAAGAACCACACAGCAAAAACATGAGTCCTGTTATTAACATGTGGCTACTCTCAGAAGAAGAGGCTGCTCTACATGAAACAAACATTTAAACCAAGCGAGGTGCTGTACAAAAAGAGAACTAGAGAAAGTACATTTAGCACAGGGTGAGGCTGCTGGTTTCTGATTTAGAAGGTAGAAATAGTGACATAACATATGATAGAGTAGGTAGTTATCAGATCTGGAAAGGCTCTCAGTCCAAGCCTAGAGGTCTCTGTGCTCCCAGACATGTCCACACACCACACCGCACCACTGGCTAATGGGGCAGCAGGTGGCCTGGTGGGGAACCTGCTGCCTCTCACAGCCTACAGCCACCCTCAGGGCTGGACAAAGGCTTCAGTCCTGCCACTGGTCCTTTGCACCATCTGGCAGTAGATGTCCCCAGTGCTTGCACCTCTTCACTGCCAGCTGTCTGCACATGTAAGCACATGATACTCCCCTGAGCCATCAGAGCTATGCCACATTACATGTGTCTACCTAATGCAATGCTTCCTTCAAAGCACAAGAACCAGAGGATGTCCCCAGTTTACTGCTGGGGGGCAGATACTAATGGCATAATATAACATAGCCAAATACAGATCAACATTTTCTTGCTAGAACCTATTCATGCACCTGTGCACTCCTGTAGTCCCCCCCTTCCCAACACAATTCCTCTATCAGCTGTGTATATAAACAATTTTCTGCTTAAGAGCAGAAAGAGAAACAGGACTGACTAAAACACCATACCCAGATACAGGTCTGGATCTCTACAGCACTGCAACAAGGTTTCTAGCTGCTATCATGTTCTATTTATTGTAAGTGAAAGAGCAACGTATTGCTCTTGCTTTGTGCTGATGGCCTTTTATCCCCCCAGGGAGGAAGCACAGACTAATCTGGAAGATTAGCAGGGTATGGACCAAGCAATCAAAAAGCTCCCACCCTGTCTGTAGCATGCCTGGACCAATGACTTGCCTGGCAGGGAGTTCTGAGCCCACACATCTTCTGTCAGGCCCAGAAAAGTCAAATGCCACAGAGGAAAGGATCTGCACTTTTGTCATGGTGACAAGCAGCAAACATCTCCTCCTGAGCAATCCCACACTGCTGGCTAGGTTGAAACAAATACATCAAATTCTTTTCAAAAAGAAAAAAAAAATCTGCAAGTCCATTTACTTGTATTCAATGCAAAAGTCATACTTGGTTCTGCAGAGCAGGGCACATCCCTCCAACAGGCACGTTTCTGTCTTTCCATCTTGCCCCAAGTGTACAAGCAGTACCAAGGGAGAGCAGTACAACTCTGCTGACACTGCTCCTGAATCAGCCCACAGCAATCAAAGCATGCTCTCCTCACCCAACTTTCCAGAGCCTTTAGCCACAATGAGGACTTAGTGGACTCACCTGGTAATGTGAACCAGTAACACATTCTGATTACCTCTAACTCTTCTATATATTGGGAAACCTAAGGTGCTGTATGAAGCAAGCACATGCTTTACTGACACAACTGGTGGCCACTGTGATGGTCTGAACTGAGAACATGGAATTTGAATGTTCCCCTTTCCACTCTGCCAGCCTGGTGCTCTGTACTCTTGAAGAGATCTCACCCCTTTATATGCCTTGGATGTAAAGATGTTGGGGGCAGAAACCTCATTACATCCAATGTAAAACAATGAAACCCCAAACTCTGCAATAATACATTGAGAATTACTTTAGAAACTTTTGTTTATTTTTGAACCTGAATTGGAATCCTTTCAATTGTTTTGCTACCCTTGAGATTCTCTCTGTCATCCTAGTATTTACTCTGTTAACAAATATGGAGTGCAGTCCAGATCCCACTGATGACTATGACAAAACACTCACAGAAAGAGTCACAACTTGAAATGCTCATTACCACTAACAGAGAGAGAAAAGAAGCCATAATAAAAACTACCCTGTATGAATCTGGGCTCTGTATATAATAAACTCCACCCAAAACCATTTCCCTGTTTTATAATGTAGAAATACTCTTTCCTTTCTCCAAGGTAGCAAAACAATTGCAAGTATTGCTTTAGAAATACATCTTTTACTATTAGTTTAGGATTTTGTATGTTCTAAGGTATAAATATTATTGAAAGAAATTGACATAAACACATCAACTCATTTTACACCAGAATGATTATGTTTTTAATGCATAAGCAAAAAGCCTTTCTTAACTCTGTATTCACCCAGTATATATAATATTTATTTTTGGATCTGCAAATTCTGAAAAGGCAAGAGAGTAATACAATGAGTACTTAAAGAAAATCTGAGTTTGCACAGTGGGTTTTTTCCTTACTATTTTAGCTCTTCAACAGGTATTAGTTTAAGTGGGTTTTACTGTCTATTTTACAGACATTCCAGTAGAAAATGAAACATTTAAATATGCAAGCTTTAGCTAATCCTCCAACACACAGCCTATGGACTTGGTAGGATTATCCCTTATTATAACACTGTTAGAACTGATACAAAATTGCAGTTTGAGATTAAACACAAGAATTTCTAAAAATGCAACTCTCTACCTTTTCCCATTTTATCCTATGAAAATTTTCATTCTTTTAAAAGTCTCAAACAATAACTGCTGTAGAATTATAACATTCATATAACTGCACATCAAGCACTACTCCTGATATTTAAAGTTAGTATTTCCCCCCTCAATTTAATGCACAACTCAAGACATTGAGGAAGATAGTGGAATATGTGAATGTATTTTTCAGATTTGTTGGAGCAACTGTCATATGTATCAACAGTATTTTATTGTTTTCACTTGAACATTTCAGAGCTGCTTTGTTATTAAAAGTCTCACCTCCTTCCCTGTCGTTTACTGCTAAATTTCTTCTCAAATCTAACTCTGCTAGTTAGGGATCCACTCCACTGAGGGACCCAAGTTCATTTGCATCCATTGGCTATGCTAAATGCTCAACCTAACAGATGGGAATCTAATTGCAGACCTGTTGTCTGGACATTGTTAACAAATGCAGAAGTAGCAATATACAGGGCTTTTTGGAAGTGAATTTGGGCTGGCAGCAGGGGAACTCCAGTTAATTACCAACATCTGAATTCCTTGTTTAATGCAAGCAAAAGGCAAAAATAGAAGCACTGAGACTAAGGTAGACTGAAAACCCATCAGGAAAAGCCTAGATCACCCAAAACAAGTATTTTGGAAAATTGGGTTGAGGGTTCTGTGCCCATTGTTGTGAGGTATCTTCCATGTGAGAAAATAAGACAGCTGCAAATACAACCATGTAAAGAATATTTAGCTTGTAAACAAAGACACTATCTGTAAAGTGATACATAAACTGTAAACAACATAAAGGTATTAGTATTAGACTTAACAAAGCTTTAATATGCAAGATTGAGTTTATTCTGTGACTTGGCTTTGAGTCTTTGAGAATTAGCACAGAGATGAGATTGTCTGCACAAAGCTTTGAAATTATTAAAATCTGAAAATATTTTGACATTTTGTTTTTTAAACAAAGAGGCTCTTGGAGACAATTCTTTCTGCTGCTTTCATCTCACCTCCTCAAAATGCTGAAACAAAGACTGTTGTTTATAAACTACTCAACACACTCTTGCACATTTTGTTGGCCTGAAAATGGACACTGATTTTTTCATAGCACTATGGAAATGACTCTCTTAATGTTGCAAATTATGCATGGCCAAAACTGAGGCTCGACCCTCTCATTCTTTACTAATTTGCTTTCCCTGTAATTTTTAGATTTTATTTTTATAGTCAGGGAGCTAGAAACACACCAAGGCCTACGTATCCCTCTCTCCACCTCTGTTTCAGTGTTCCTGTGCTTTTATGCAAAAGGCCTACCAGGAGCCTGGATGACTACAGAGGGTTGTAATATGCAAGAAGCACCTTTAATCAACTGATTATTTTTTCTTTTACTCTTTGCCAGATTACATTTTGATGGGTGACAGGTAATAGAGCCTCATAAAAGAACAATACAGAGCTGGCATTTAACAAATCCAATGGTCTAGTAATAATTTATTTTTCTCAATGACAACACTGTGGGAGAAGAAAAACAGGTTGTTTCCATGGAATTAGTAATTGGAACACAAAGATTTCACTGAATGACTGCTAGACAGCAGATGACGGGCCTGATATTGACACCCACCATGGCAAATCCACCACTTGCTACCAACTGATAGGAGCTGTATTTGAGCTCTGAAGGACTCTAAAGTCTGACAGGCTGTATGTTAATTAACCCTGGATGGGATGCTTACAAGAATTTCAGTGCCCTTCTTCTCTGGGTTGTTATATTGTAATAAATTAGATTATAATGTTATATGCATACATTTCTGGTTTCAATTAAAGAATAACTGCTGTTCACTCTCACCCCTCAACTGTTGCACCACTTTTCAGTCATTGGTGTTATAGAAAGTGACAGACACTTATTTTAAGGACAGAAAAGTGATATCAAGTTATGTAATGTTTCAGAAAATGCAGTTATTTTGTGTGCATGAGTCTCGGGCTTAAATATCATCTTCAGCTGCCTGGAGTGGTTCTATTTGGCCAAACCAATTTGGTGATTCAGATACAGCACAAGAGTGCTTTGTCACAGTAAGAAAAATAAGCACATGCTGGATTTAATCCAAAGCCTCTAAAGTCAATGGAAGCATGCTGCACATCATGCTACATACATCAGAACAAGGATCTCTTTCGCAATTTAGGATTTGTAGCTCATCAATTCGTTGGACAAACACACAAGAATATCATAGCCAAAGAGGTAAGCATCATCAAATTAAAAGCAAAATGGGACATTAGAAGCAAACATAATTATCCTTCTGTTTCCTGCTTCATTCACATTATCACATATATGAATTTCAGAACATTTTATAACCTTCATTATTGAAAGGCATCAATGGTACCCTTTCCAGTTACAGACTGCAATCAGTTAAAATGACACTGAATAAATCCAGAGTATTAGAAAATTAAATGAATATCCACTGCAAAATGCATATATTGGAGGAGGAAGGGATAATCTAGACTGCATTCTTAAATAACCATTAAGATTTGTCATTAAAAGTATACTTTGTTACCCAACATGTTTAATTTAATTTGCCTAACACTGCTTCATTTTCATTTTAATGTCCTTGAAATTTGTATTTCTTTGCTTGTATGGTTGAAGTCCCTATTCTCAGCAGTGCTTTTGGTGTTTCGTTTTTATATTTCCTAAATACTCCCTCCTTTTAAAAGTAATCCATTTCTTTATCACCCCTTTCTGAGCTCAGGCATGCTGCAGACATTTGAGTGATGAAGATGACGTGAATTGGAGGTGTTTAGCTTTGTAATTTCATCCTTGAATTTTGTGATTACTAACAGGACAACTTTTTTAATTTGCTCTTTTGTCTCGATTCCCCTGGCTGACAATCTGCTCTGTGAGCTAGGCTTTTTAATCAATCACCTAGATAATCAAATGTCACTGGCTATCTGCTCCGTGTAATTACTTTTGCAATTAAAAATCAACCTCAAGTTGCCTCATCTAATTAGAGGGATGGGCAGATTTTCATCGAGATTGATTTTTTAATAAATATTGACTTAAAATGCCATAATCTCATCATATTCTTTCATTTTCTTTGTACCAAAAATCAAACAAATGGAAGAATTAACAAGCAGAAAGATTCATAGGACTTCAAAGGCTTTTGCTAGTTCAGACATACAAAATTGTGCTATACAGAAGCCTAGCTTATCTCAGTCTAATAACACTCAAAAGCTCCTACCTTTTGTTAGAAAAAGAACAAAGCAGTTGCATCATTATATATTTCACTTCCTAAATTAGTCCAAATTAAATGAATAAACTCTACACTGTAATTATCTGGCCTACCTATGACAAAAGGTATTGCATATGTTTTGATGAATTACTCTGTATTTCTAAGAAACATTCACTTCAAATAAATCATAATACTGGGAATTCCTCTTTCTCCACCATCTACCCAGAAACAGTGTTTTGATTTTCTTTCCCTGAAGAGGAGTTAATTTGGTGATGCTTCTTATCACTCTGCATTGACAAGACAAACACAACAACACACACTATTTTACAACAATAATAAATACTGATCAACTTGAAAATAATATTTGAGGCAAATAGCTGTGTATAACAGTAGAAACAATATCCTAGAAAGAGCTACTTTTATATGTAGCAAAGGAGCACATTTTGAAGCTACTCAAATATTAATTTTTAGAACAGCAAAGCAGCCTGGAAGGTATTGCCAGGAATGGATCCTACCTTCTTTTTCTTATTACTGACACAGACTTACTCACTGTCTGCCCTTGAACACTATTAACTGATTGGGCCTTAGGAGGGAGTTTTGCTAGCAGCAGTGGCAGTTACTGGTGGTGCAAAGACCAAAGTTACAGTAGGTGAATCACAAGTTCTTGTGCTTTTGGGAGGCACAATGCTCACTGGAGTGCCCTGAACAGCACATCTCCTTGTGTCCAGCTGCAGACCTATGTTAGGCAGGAGAAACCATTGTCCTTTTCCTTTCCACCCTCTGGGGGAATTGTTAGTACCCAGGGAAGACTCTTTTGTCAAAGAGATCCAGAAATTTTGCCTGCCCTCTTATCACCATGCTTGATGCTGCTTTCTGAGACTTCTCAAGAACTCACTTATATATTGTTTAAGCACACAAAGATACAGATGACAAAACTGTATAGTGACTCATCCATGAACACAGGAGAAAAACTATGCCTGTCAACAGTATATTAATATCATATTTTATTTGCTAAAAGAAGCTAGTTTGGTTAATGGTTGTTGATGAGCCTAAGATAAGCTCTTTAATGCATATTTGTACCTCAGTCACCCAGATCTCTACAAAGTAGTTATTACTTCTTCAAATGAATGAACAAACTCTAAATGTGCCATCCTGTTCGGATTATAATGATGGAACAGGATACCATAATTACAGTTGCTGGACTAGTATGCCATACTTTAGACTGCAACCCAGTACAGTATGCAGCACTTCCACTAGAAACATTAGCAATGAAAGAGCACTTCACAATACCTGTTGAGATACTCATTAACCTCTGATTTGCTACTAAGAAGACCATATAATTAAGAGATGCTTTCAGCAGACATACTCACAGAGGCCTGAACTACAATACTCTTCTCAAGTCAAACACTCAGCTCCTTGTTCCCCCCTGTTGAGGGTGAGCTACTCTAAACCAAGGAAACAATACCCATCAGATTCTGAAGAGGATAAACTGGGAGGAAAAAATATAATCCAGTTCATTTTAGATTAACTGCGTGAAGTCTCTAACTATTAAAGTAGTGCTACCGGTCTGATAACAATATCACAAATGCTTTATTGTGAAAAACAGTGCTGTGTTTGCATCAAGCAAAACAGCACGGGCAGCTAAGTTGCCCATATATTGCCAATACATTTACTTTTTGTTGGCTGCAAAACAAAAATAAAAGTAACTGCAGCTGGGAAAAAATAATATTCTACACAATATTCTAAATCATGTGATGTGAACTGGAGATATGGTGAGGATGTGCTAGCCAAAGTGGTTCCTTGCCAGTGGTCAGGAAGCTTTACACAGAATCAGCCACCTTGGAATCATTGCCCAGCTTTTCTGTCCAGAGGGGTCCAGCTCCTGTCACTTCCTGCTGTGACCATGGAAAAGAAACCATACCATCTGGCACTTGTGGTCTCTTCACCAGTCATTGAATCTTACCCTAAAAAGTCCTAGGAAGAGGATAGGGAAGGCTTTGAACAAGGGAAGAGGAGTTTCAGAGATCTGCAAGCCATTTGGTTCTCTATTTGGGGAAAGGAATGCAGGTACTAATCAGGCTCTTGGGTTCAATGGCAGATGTGAAAGTTGCATGCAAATATCCCTTCTCTCCTCCCCTCTCAAGCAGTATACATCCTCCACACAAAGGCCATCCATATTTACAAAGACTGCATTAGGCCTGGAATTTGCATCCCCAGAAAGGATGGGCTGATAAGTGGCTGTGTGCTCCTGATAGGAGATATCTCAAGATAAGATCCTCCCCCACTGTTTCAGGCCCCAAGCCAACTAGTTTTTAGATTTTTTTTTTAAGGGGAGAATCTTGTTAACTTCTTCAATTTCAGTTCAAAAACAGAACGAAAAAACAACAAAAGAACAGAAGCTTCACATGAATCCCCTGACAGTCACTCTTGTGGTAGCTTTACAAATCTGATCAAAATTATGTAAAGATCTAACTGCATGCAAAAAGAGCAGGAAGGACATGATCAGAAGACGCATTTTTGAATCAGCCAGAACAACAAATATTATGGAAATCAGATAAATAACATTTCCTGGAAGAATTTTCAAGAGCTTTCTCATGTGTATCAATATCCTACCCTCTCACAAAAATCTCCAGACAGAAAAAGCAGGCTAGCACTGAGAAGCTTCCAAAACAGTTTTGAAAAGTCCCTTTTCCAAAGTGGCACACACGTTCAGGTTCATAAGTTCCATTTATTCCTAAAGCCCTAGTGTGGAAACATTCTGAAAATAGATTTGCTGCAGATGAGGACATGCACTCCTGTCAGATGTGACTAAGTCAGCTTTTGAGCTGAAACTACTGCAGCACAGGTAATTCTGCAGGTAAGAAGCCTCATATTTAGGCAGTTTGTCCAAACAGCACATAACTCTACTACTCTTATATGCAGAGTGTTTTCCCATGCACTGTGCAGAAATGCTTTGCTGTTACCCAGTATGCATTTAATGTCTTCATTCTCAAAGTAGCATCTCATATATGTAGAATACAGAAGCTTTAGAATACAGACTTTTCCATAATTAATTAACTGGAAACTGCCTAATTATTTTAGAAGATTCGTGAAAAACAAATAAATAAAAGTCACAGACTTAGATTTTTGTCTCTAATAGCAAAGTCCTTGACAAGTTCTTAGTAATGTACTTTCTTATTGGTATACTTTACAAAATTAAGTGTCTCAGAAAAATCTTTATTATAATGTGTTATGTAAAGTACTTACTTGTCTTGCATTTGGCAATAATGCTGTAATTTTTCTCAACAAGGCAGCCTTCAAATGTAATAAATTTATGGCAAAATAGAAAAGGAAGATTAAGAATTGTTTTACATTCTGTGGTATAAGATTCCTAGTTATATTAGCATTTTGAGGAGGATTTATTTGGAGATTGAGGATTAATTCCCATGAAATCATTATACAAATTTCAAAATGTCAACTACTTTGATAGAGCTTATGATTTTATCTTCTTATTTTGACAGGCAACTGTGTAAAACAACTTCTGTGTAGAAGCAGCACAGGAATAAAGCGAGGGTAGGATAAATAAAGACAGAATGATCCTCACCGTTTCTCCAATCAGCTGTCTTTTTATTCTGATTACTTGTAGGACAGAGCAGTAATAGACATTTTCCTTTGCACAAAATAATAAGAGCAGTACTTATCGCTTGTTGCCTACAGCTAGTGGCAAAAGGAAATTAGAAAAGTCCAATGAAGCTGAGTAGTAATTAATCATCATACAGTGGGGCCTGTCAAATCAGAGGGGTCTTTCCAGCTGATAATGCTGCCCAGCACAATTTAGACTGATAGAAATTAGAATTCTTTCTCCTCTGGCAAAACCCAAAAAGACTGGAGTTAGCACAAATGTGGCCAACTGCTCACTCCCATGACTGCCTGACCCATTTATAGCCAACGTCTGCATCAAGTTTAGCTCAAAACAGAGCTGAAGGAATACCACTCATTCCTCACACAAAAAATAAAGAAAGAATATCATTCTTAATTACTCTGCCTATAGAGGTTAAACAGCATTACACAGCCAGGTTTTTAAATGGAAACGTTTAAATCTTGCTCAAAAGAGAAAGGAAAATAGATCCTTCTCCCTCCCCGCGCCCGAAGTGTATTTATTGCTTTTCACAACAGACAACTCATATCCTTTTCAGGTGAAATAAATAAAGCATAAGAGTCAGGAGTGGCCTGCTCCTTTTACTGAACAACAGTCTCAGTTTACTGAGCAACAAATTAATTAGGACAATTGGGGCTTATTTTTTCCCAATGGAGCCAGAATAGTTTTACCACTGACTTTGACAGAAACATTAAGTCTTGATGAGAAGAGGAACAGATCTGGAGCTGGCTGGGCCAGGAGACACCTTGTCTGTCTCCAAGCTTCCAGTGAGCAGACTGTGCAGGGCACAGCCTGCTGCCAGGCTGCCCAGCCAGGGATGGAGAGGTCAAATCAGATCACCCAAGCACTCTGCAGACAAGCAGAGAGGAACCACTGAGACAAAACTCTTTACCATGGGCAAATCCTTGGGCTTCCATTCACTGGGAGGCTTCTCAGCCCTGTTTTGCTCTCCCCATGCCTTAACCACATAGCAGCCAGAGGCAGGAGGAGCAGGGAGCAGCAGTCCAAGCTTTTCCTGGCCCTCGCTTTAGCATGGCAGTGGCAGAAAGACCTACCTCCCCACGTCTTGTTCTGCTGCCTATCCCTGCAAGTCAACCTTTTCTTCTGGCCATACCTGTCCACCTTGCAGAGACCGGTGCTAAGAGCCTGCTGCCAGGCAAAGGAAATGAACAAAAATCTTCATTCATAAAACATTAAGACTCAAATATTTTTTTCCTGTGGCTCTCTTAAACCCTAGCAAGTTAACATTGTTAAATAAATAGAAAATGTGGTGGGAGGGGTGATGAGGGATATCAAGCTAAGGAAGAGTACCTTTTACATTACATTTGGGCATGCTGCCATAAAAATACAAGTATAGCAGCATGACAGAAGCCATCAGGCTTTGTTTGAGACCTAAACCTCTGTGTTAGGCTGCTACAGAAAGAGCAGGGGGAAAAGAGTTTTACACAAACACAAAGAAAGGCCCAATTTATTAAGGTTCACATTTGAATAATATGGCTGTATTTCTTCCTTTTCTTCATGGAAGGAAGGGATTCCATATTGTGACGGAAAGTGTGCATGCATGGGTACCTCTCTGACAAACTGTCTTTGTGAACATAAAGGCTCTATAAATCTGATTCTGTGTATCTCAACTTTGAGGGAGTAGAGGGGAACACAGTATGCAGAGATAACAAAATTAACATCTGAAAAACACATTGTTTTCCTTTCATCTGAGGTATAACACAGATTCATTAGGAGATCTACATGCTTCTGTACCTTTCCCCTTAATATTAGAATGAATGAGTGCTATTTACATATGTCATTAGTGGGAAAATCCCCCACAGAGGAGCATATTGAATCCTAATTTGCACTGAATAAAATGCTTTATGATGTAAGACTGGCAGGCAACCCAGTCAGCGCAAATGAATGTTTAATCATCACAAAGGGTTAGACATGACATAGTGCAAAATACGTCAGACAGAATTGCAGCCAATGTGAACTTCCAATGCTCAACGACTCTTTGATCAGTGCAATCAAAATCTATCTCAGCACCTGAAATGCTGAAAAAGCAACAAATTGTTGTCTTGTGATCACAGAAATTAAACTTATTTCAAACACTAACACTTGAGGAGTGCATGCATGACTTAGTAAGTGCAACAAGTCTAGATGCAGTAATGGCATCATTTCACATTTTCCCTTCATGATTAATAGGAACCATGTTCTGCTACGTGGATGGGATTGATAAAGAGAGCTACAAGCCCTTGAGAGGCAGAACCCCATTCAGTCCTAGAGGTTTGCCATCATTGGAGCTACAGATCTCCTGGTACAACCATGCGTTAAATGATTGAAACAACAGTGTGATCTCAACATGCTGTTGACTAATACTCTTGATGATAATTTTTCCCCTTTGTGCCTGTCTACGTAGAGCTATTATGGGGTCCTCCTGTGACCCTCATCAAATTCTGTGACCTGTGTAATACAGGAAATCAGGCTTACAGTTACTCTTTACACTAAAACAGCAGAATCACCTTACATGTCAGATAGTAGGCAGGCTGTACCATCAATGATAGCCTTGACAACACATAAACATAAGACAAAGGCATTTATTGTCCTGTGAAAAATTCAGCATTATGAAAAATAAGCAGAGAAATCCATGACAGACCTCTTATCTTCCTTATAGAGGAAGCTTAAAGTTAACCAAGAATCATGAATCAAACCAAACAAGCACCACCAAAAAACCTAATCAAACAAACAAATGAAAAAGAACCAGTGAAATACTCTTGTTCTGTGGAGACTTAATTCATGAATATTTGGGTTTACCAATTTACACTTTTCAGTTATTCATGATCCTGCATAGCCAGAAGTAACTTACCAGATTCCACTGGTACCAGATTAGCACTATTATTTGAGCCTCACCCCATGAAAGAAAAAAACAGGCCCATCTATCACAGAGGTTAGAATCCTCAGATGTTTGACTCACCAGCAGACAGGACATGGCTCTCAGCACCAGATGAGCTTCATTCCCTCGGAACTCCAAGCCCATGACTTTGTCTTCAGATAACACAGATGCTCAGCATTGAAGCAACCAGATCACCTTTCATTATTTACACAAATCTGGAAAAATAACCACACATAGAATTTTACATGCAAAGTATTACAGCAAAATCATGTGGCCTTCCACAAGGCACACAAAAAGTCCTCGATCAATAAAATATGAGGAAGGAAGACCTCAGCCATTTTTCACTAAACATACAGATGTCAAAATATAACAACCTGAAAGGCACAGGATAATGGCTTTATAAAAGAAACAAACACAGTGTTTCCAGAAAACCTCTTAAGTCTTGGGGGGAAAAGTTGCTTAAGTAGCCTAAGAATTTGAATCACGATGTGAGAAGTTATTTAGGCCACCAGAAGCTAAACTGTGTGTAAATCAAGCATATGCACTCTTCCCTTGGCTTTTCCTAAATTAAGTACGCACTTAAATCCCACCAGCTCGAGGGAATGTATTTCCAAGGCAGGGTTGTATATAAGTAGGGGCAAGAGACTGATAATACACCATACTCGTAAGTTACATACTGGCTTAGCTGAGAAGCAAAGTGGACTTCATGCTGCTCTTGACCATTCTGTTACTGTAAGTATTCATGTATTTAAAATCAAGCTTGCAAAAGAATTTTGCCGTAGTGGAGCTTTACAGCAACTTAGGTTCAAAGTTTGACTATCGTGAGAACACATGGCTCTTCTTCCAGAGTGCAGTAGCTTAAAATACTTGCAGTTTAATGCTAAGAAACCTTAATGGAACCCTGCTAGGAAAAACAGATCCCTTCAGCCCTCAGAAAATGTAATGTTTGATTGCTGCCTTGTCCTTCACATGTCCTCCAACTTCCTCCATTCCTTTCTTTGTAAAGTCCTACAAAAGCTTTATTGTGGTGGTTAGGATGACACAGGTAGGACCATGAGACACTTTGCTTATAACAAATCCATTCAGAAGAATTGCCTCTCCTTATGGGTAAAATTGGAGGAGTTGTCCTTTCTTACTGCCTCATTGCCTGACGCTACAGAACTGACTATTCTGAAATCAGTGCTTAAAGCACCCGCCAGTGCCCTGTCTTACTTGAAGATACAGGGCGAAGAATATCATCATTTCCTGCTCAGAGTCTGCCTGGGGAAGATCATTTGTGATGGCAACACTTGCCAACATCACAGGAAAGTCAGCTTTGTCTTTTTTTTCCAAACATATTCTTTGAGTTTCAGTTTGGACACTGTTTCAAGCAATATGGCAAGCAGACAAGAGATCCTTATTAAACATCTATGGAAGTCAAAATCTCATAAATCGGTTGACCTGTTACTGCCTTACATTGATCCTTTCCAGGTGTCACACAAAAATCATCAACCTCCAGCTCAAACTTTCTGCCTATTTTCATGATACTGCTCACTCTATCAGCCTTAGTTTGCTAAAACAAAGAGAGAGAGAGAAGCTGAGAGACAGCAAGAAGGAAGCAAAACAAAACACAAAATTTTTCTCATTAGGAAACCATACAATGTTAAAGTAGGCAGTATCTAAAAACATACATACATAATGATGTGGTCTATGTGAATACCACCTTTCCTTCAGGATACTGTTAGCCACTTGTATTCAAGTCTACATTTACATATAGATTGAACCTTTCTAGAAAGCAATTTTACGCATTTTGTCTTAATATTTTTCTCATTAACATTGCACATAGATTAGGCTTCTTGAGAAGGAAAAGACATACCTGGATATCACTGGCACAATTTCTAGAGATCATATTTGCTTTTGAAGAAAAACATGTAATAAAGGCTAATAAACAGAAGACTGGTCACAAGTGGATTTTCAAGAATCAGATAAAGAAAAAAAAAATTACAGAAATTGCTCCGGTGCCTTTAAAACAAACACTTCCTTAATTACCTCCTCTGGTGGGAAGTAACAATAGAAGAAAAACAACAGCAAAATTGCCTGTAAAACAAACTTCTCTCACAAGGCTTAGTACTTCAGTGAGGATCATTAGTCCTAATCAATCAGAGCTTTTAATCATATGCTTACGTTTAGGCCAACAGATAAGCATATGTATAGTCAGATAAGGCTAAATATTGTGCTGAACTCTGGCTGAAGTACTCAGCACCCAGCAGGATTACCCTGCACTACTGAAATCTAAATTTTCTTCATGTCTTATTTGCAGACTGGGTGTAGGATTCAAATTAGAGGAAGGATTAAGAAAAGGAGAAAAAAAAAAAAAAAGTCCTCATGATAGCAGGGCCAGGCTAAGCAAACATTTCATATACACAGCAGAAAAAAGATGAAAGAAAAGCAGCTGCCCTTCCACAGTCAGAAATTCTTATCTGCTGACCGAACCTTTGTTGGTTTGAGAAAGCACAAGTGGTCTGCACTGGCGGAAGGTTCAAAGCAATTTTTTTTAATAGATAATGCAATCAAAAGTCTGTCTATCTGTTGAAATATTTAGAAGAACAAGATATCATTTTGACCTCCCTGCACCTGCGACCTTTGTTAAAGACTTTAAGAAGTACCTTTCACTTGTTTATGGTTTTTATCTTTAATAGGCTTCTGCGTTTTTCTAAGAGAAATATTTTGTGAACTCCTTTGAGCAAAAAGATATATTCTGGAACTTTTAGCCAGTACTTCTCTACTGCCTTCCTCAGAGGAGCTGTGTATGCAGGTATACTGCCAAAATAAAAATCAATATGAAAAGCACAAGTCAGCTGCAGCTGTTGTAGAGGAACCTGCACCTCTGATGAGCCTATGGCCGGTGCACACAAAAATAAAAAAATTGATTAGACCAAGCAACTAGAAATAAGGTAAAATATTCAACATCACTAAATGCCAAGTCGAGAATGGAAAATAGCGTATTTCTCTTCTATCTGGTATAAATTGTCTCAATATTTACATCTTAGAATCATAAAATCATCGAATGGTTTAGGGTGGAAGGATCTAAGTCCCAACCCCCTGCCACAGGCAGGGACACTTGCCAGAAGACCAGGCTGCTCAAAGCCCCATCCAGCCTGACCTGGGACACTTCCATAAAGTGGGCATCCACAACTTCTCCAAGCAGCCTCCTCCAGTATCTCACAACCCTCACAATGAAGAATTTCTAATATCTAAGGTAAATCTACCCTCTTTCAGCTTAAAACCATTATCCTTCATCCTACCACTACTCTCTCTAATAAAGAGCTCCTCTCCCCATCTTTTGTGCCCCTTTATGTACAGGAAGGTCTCTATTGGATCTCCCTGGAGCCTTCTCTTCTCTAGGCTAAATAACCTCAACTTAGAAAGAACAATCTAGAAGAAAACACAAATTCTGTAAAAGAATTACCTGTACAAATTTTAACATTTTGGTCACAGTGGATGGTTTCTGAGGATAAATCATGCAAAACTGAATTTTTTTTTTTTTTGGTCTCAGGACCAGGAAAAGTGAAATTGGGTGAATACCTACTATGTAGAATTTCACCAGGGAAAACACTATAAGGTAGAATAGTCAACTACTATCTCTTTAGTCTTGTGTTTGTAATACTGAAATTGATCCAGAAAAAGCAAATGTAGTTTCTGGGTTTGTCTCTAATTATAAAGAGGGACAGTGCTGTATACCTTTCTTGAGAAGTAGCTTGAATTCTAGACCTACCACCACATCTCATTCATTAACTCCTCCTGTTATTGAATGTCAACCTACTTTCTTCCTTTCATACAAACTTCAAATACACTGATTTTACTATATGCTACTTTCTACCTTAAAGGCCATGCTTGGGTTTGCTGTTTGCAATGAATCACCACACAGGTGCATTTGCTGTCATTGATACATTCAATTCACTCAACATACCTGCCCAAATTTTCTAAGCTATTTGCAGCCAAAGTAACTAATCTTTTCCCATAGCTCATAATCTTTTTGGAGGAAGTGATGTCATACCAGTTATCCTTCTGCCTTTTGTAATGTCCTTGCTGGTTCAAAATTTATAGCTTTTCAGTGCTTTTTATCTCCACTCCTGAAGCCAAAATTTGCTCTATTACAAGCTCCCTCTGAATCCATTTATGTCAAGACACATGCCAATAAAACTCCCATTTCTATTAGAAGAGTCTACTGTATTGGGAAGACATGCAGCTTGCAATTACCTAGATTTTTGTGGATATTTCCTCTCTCATGGGTCTCAAGGCCAGATTCATTCAGACACCAATGGTGTCAGGATCAGGCTTTTACTATCTATGGCTATGGACTAGCTAAAAAGCAGTGTCACCTTGCTGATGGCCCTTACATGATGGCCATATTTCCCTCCAAAGTGAAGCAGAGTAGGGCTGACTTTCCCCCCTGCATCTGAGGAAATAAAAATAGGAAGCGAAAAAAAATCCTGAGCAGAAACATTTTGTTTCATCTGAGCTAGGTTCATTTATTTATAACCTGGGAAACAGCTGACAGCTTTCTAAAGGCCTTGGTCTTATCCATACACCTCTCATTCTTATTGCAATGATACTCGGTATGACCAAAGACAGAGCCAGTCTGGAGGTAAGGTCTTCTAAATGAAACCTGTCTTGAAAACAAATTAGTAGAAACAGATCTCTCTGAGTCTATCCATCTGTCTCACCTGAAGGCCTTGTCTTTGTAGGAGGATTAATGTCAATGAGTTAGTCCCAGAGAGATCTTTTAGTCTAGAGTTCTTCAAAACCAAGAATTTTTCTGCTGTCCCTTGCAGCTCCTTGTGGGAGAGCTTTGAATCACCCCATTTACTTTTCTGGGGAGTTGGAGCTGGATGCTGCAGCAGCACATAGGCCAGAGCAGTGATGCTGCCAGTGGGAATGCTGTGAAGCCCAAAAAGATGTAACTGCATGGGGGAGGAAGGGGTAGAGAAGGAACAGGGAGATGGAGTTTATAGTTCAGCAGCAATCACAGGAAAAAGTTAAGAGTGTGACAGTTTTATAGATTTAATGAAAAAGAGACTGTGAAACAGCAACAAAAATACTTCAAAATAGACAGGTATGTAGGATTTTCTCTCTTTTTTTTTTTTTTTTGCTTTAGATTTACCAGAAGGCTTAGACTAACATGATTCTTTTGTTATACTAGATAATATTTTTGAGAAACAGCATTACAAAAGGTTAAACAGAGAACAGATGTAAGTTATAAAATACAAGCTGATCAAAGCTCAGATTTTGAGACAGATATGTTAGCAAATGATGATAAATCAGTCCCACCAGAATTGTAAGAAGCAGGCAAATGTAACTATGCAAGAGTGAAAGTCAAGAGTTGAAAATAGGGAAGAAAATGAGTGGAAAGAAACGCTGAAGTTAATTCTAGACAAGTTGTACAGAACACCAACTGACTATCTTCCAAAAAAGGGGGATAATATCTGCTGACACACACTCAGTTCAATTTCAAAATAGGACTCAAATGTTTTAAATTCTTAATAGTGGCTTAATGTATACAAAATCCTATTAATTTCCTATTTGGTAGCCGCTCTTCTCAAAAGTTTGTAAATTTCAATAAGACTGGTACTGTCAAGATCTAAGCTATAAAAACGGTAGAAAATGTTATAAAAGCAGGTATTAACTAGAAAGCTGAAACCATTTTTAGCTACTTTGCTGACGTACTTAGTTTCTTAAAAAGAAAACAAAAACTTATTAACACATCTAAGTTCGGACAAAACATGTAGAAATTCAGACATCTGAATGGAGGCTGAAGGTTCAGTTTCTTTCCCTTTTGTAGGTAAATAAACAAAACACAGTGAGAAACACACTATTTACCAAGACATAAGCGAAACAGAAAACATTTGAAAGACCAAGAAAAAGGAGGTAATTGTTAGGACTGTCAGCAGGGGACCGCTGTGATAATTTGATCTGAACTCTGCTAACAAATCACTGCACCGTTCTTTTTACTTTAGTATCTGTTTATGCTTCTACAAATTGAAACCCCACTGGCAATGCACTGAAGAACAGAGCTCAGCACAATAACACATCATCCTGGCGATTAGTTCAAGGTGGGGAAGGATTAGTTGACCATCCCAAACCTACAGTCCTCCTCAATATTTTGTCTTTCCCTGCTGAGGTAAAAGGGTGCAGACATATGTAAGTAATAAACTAACAGGCTTCCATCTACTTGAGGTTGAGTGGAAGGAATGCAGAACAAAACTATAAAAAAAATAATAGACAAAGGGGTAGTGAAGACTTGGGGAACTCAATACCACATCTGCTAAGCTATGCTGGGATGTAGCACCAGGATACCCACAAGTTTTTAAAGATATAACTATGCCTTTTTTGTGATCTTGCAGCACACTGTTATGGCCTAAGCATGCCAACATTTAGAACTGACACAAGATCAAAAGGCTGATAAATGAGAGGAAAGGGGATGTTTGACCCACTAAACCATAGTCTACAAGAATTCAAGGCCTTTTAAAGCAATAAGGAAAGTAATACATTACTGCATCTTGAATATATTGTGACATTCTTTTCTAAGGAACAAAACTAATATCTAGATTCATTATATGTTTCTATGCATATATATGCACAGACGTACATCCGAGTACATATGTTCTTACTTATGTGAGCAGACTTTACGTTAAAACCAGCTTCTGAAAATTTCATTTCTGATGAAACTTACATTAAAATCATTTGGAAATGATCTTAATTTGGGGTATAGTTATTTATAGGTCCAATTTATTACTAGTGAAATACCTAATGATAACAGCAGGGGGTAGGGGGGGGGTGGGAGAGGGAAGCAGAGAAATTGAGCACAGAATTTGAAAGTTGAATAAAGTGAAATAGATTGGGTTTCTACTTCAGCTGCTCTGTGATGTACACTAAACTTCTTTCACTGCTGAATTCAAGGTGAATTTTGCAATCTAAACGAACCAAGTCTGGTCATATATTTCACCAAGGCCAGGATTCCATTGCTACTATCAGCCATATCACCAAGCTCCCAGAAAAGGTTGTAAGCAGTACTGGCTGTTATTAAGCATCCAAACCTAGCAGTTAAAAAAATTAATGAAGGACCTATCAGTAGCAAATTCAACACATTTGAAAACTTTCTGTATTCTGCTGTGTGTGTTGTTTTTTTTTTTTTTTCAGGGTTTTGTATTCCCTATTTTTAAAGGAACAGACACAACCTAACCTCTAAGTGTCATGCTCTGCTATGATCTGCTGTGAATACCAGATGAGAAGTCACCAAGGTCCAAATGGTGTGCATGGAAGCATGCAGTCCCATCACTGATTTCAGAGTCACCCCTGCCTGAGTAGCAGCCCCTTTGCAGATTTCCCAGTATGCAAGAAATCACACCTGGCCTGCTGACAGTTCTTACACCTCTCTTCCTCATGCTACTGAGCAGTTTAGAAGGGGAGTGTAGTGTAGAGGTGGCTTTCCTTGTGCCCAGCCTCTCTCAATGACTTTGAGGTATTGTATACTCTTCTCCAGAGGAAGAATTTAGTATCAGCAGTTCCTGTGCTAATCTCTCCTAAGAGCTTTAGGTGCTCAGCACTTCTGAAAATCAAGTTAATAACTAATAATGACACAGAAGGATGAGAACTGAGTCTTTACAGTACTCCTTATTCAAGCATTTTTCATATCAAATTCAAGTGGAAATTTAGCTCTGTTAGGTGAGAGGATTGCTGAAAAGGATCCAAAATCTTAAAAAAACCTGAAACTCTGAGGAACATAAATTAAATTTAGATGTCAAAGTGATGAGATGTTCTGATTCTCCTGAGGATTCAGAAACGCTCTTCACAAAAAGCAGAGTCATATAAAGGTACCAGGGCATGAGAAGCAGTCTATATAAGCTTGCAAAAACGTAAAATGGTCCTTGAGGAGGCTGAGAAGCTATTCACCTCTTAAATACACATGTAAAGAGGAAGCACCTGATGTCCTCAGTTACATTGACACTCACTCATTGCATTGTCTAGTATGGGGATGTTGCCACTTTTAAAAATTAGCCAGCTCAGATAAAAGTTAGGGTATTGCAAAACTCATCTCAAGTTGACCACCTCTGTATTTCCCTAGCTTCCAGGCCAGTGCAACTACTCTGCTACTCATGCCCAGGCTGTCTAGTTTAAAATGTAATGTGAGTATGCCCAGGTAGATACAAGGCTGAGACTATCAACATGTAAATCATTGTGTAAGAAGTAGATAATCTTCAAATCATAGAATTGTTAGGGTTGGAAAGGACCTCAAGAATCATCTAGTTCCAACCCCCCTGCCACGGGCAGGGACACCTCACACTAGGATCAGGTTGCTGAGAGCCACATCCAGCCTGTGCTTAAAAACCTCCAGGGATGGGACTTCTACCACCTCCCTGGGCAACCTGTTTCAGTGTCTCACCACCCTCATGGCGTAAAACTTCTTCCAGAATGTGACACTCAGTTTAGATGTACAGCCATGGGAGTCTCCTCCTTTGGAATGCTGTTTTCCATCTAGAGCTGTTCTCCTTCTCAGTTAGGTCCCATGTGCCAGGTGGGATGGATGCAGTAACACAGGCAGGGAGCTGGTGACATCTGGAAGTAGGGAAGGCAAGCCAGCATATCTTTTGATATGCTGAGATTCAGTTTTTAGAAGTAGGTATAAATAACGTTGTTTGACTCTCTACAAAAAGGATCAGGCAGGAGAGAAGCCTCATTGTAGACAGAACTGGGTAAATTTGCATCTTGTCAGATGCACAAAACAATTAGTTGAAGAAGCACAGAGAACACCTACAGATTGTAGGCAAAGTTATTTCTGCATCTGCAGAACAAAGATCAAAGCACTCAGTAAAAAAACCTCAGAAGACCAGAGAAACTACTTTGCAACAAGTCAACTTTTTCTATCAAACCATCTCCTGAAACCATCAATAAATGGTAGGAGTCTCCTGCTTATATCAAAGGAGCGGGGCCGAGTACTGAAGCCAATCTGCCACTATTACAAACACATCAGCTGTCAAAGTAAATGAATCTGTAATGCAAACATAGCAGCACCTATCTATAAAGCTTTGTATTTTAACAAACATGAAAAGAAAATCACTGCCAGAAGTGCTAATACTCAGAAACCAGAGATACTGTTTTGTTCAGGAGTAGATTCTGAGCAAACAGGTTAGTTACTCTATTAGTACCAGAAACCTTTCTATCAAGTAAATAAATGACATAAGTAGAGGCACTGTTTCTTCCTTGGGGGCATTTAATTTTGTTTATTTTTAAGGGGACAAAGCAGAAAATTTGTATTTTATTTTAACTTTTAATGCTCTGGTGTCTGCTCTGTTTTGCTGCCAGCTGTTAATTTATTCAACAAAGTTGTTTTCAAGAAGAGCATTGAGTTTTCCATGTACCAAAAAAATAAGTCTTCTCAATTACTAGGTTTTTTTTGTGGTAAAAATGCATATCTGAAAGTTATAAGATGCATAAAATAGAGGGACAGAACTGCTGTGATAGGTTTCCTGCTCACAGTAAGAAAACAAAGCAATCAAACTTTGATGACATCCATTGTCCCCACCAGCTGGAGCACACCAACATGACAGACAGGCTGCTTACCCTAGACACCTTTGGGGACAGATGTCTTCATTCTGGACCCAGCAGAGTGTCCATAAAATTAACACAGACTACATGTTGCTTGGGAAACAAATATATCTTGACCGATGAAAAACTGCAAGAAATCCCACAAAATAGTCTTTCAAAGTCAAAAGAGCCTCTCTGCATTTTTAACTTCCAACCTATCAGTCTAAAGCAGCCTACCAATTTAATAAATGTATTTTAATGCAATCTTAAGTGACTTGGTTACATTAAAATCCAGTTATTGCAAAACAGAATTCTTGTGCTCCATGGGAATGCAGTACAGATTTTAACTGATGTGAAAACACACAGATTTTGTTTAATAGCCTCTTAATCCTACCAATTTTGCTAATAAGATTACAGTCTAAAAAGCAGCTAAATAAACTGTGCTGTTGACACTTAAAACAAAACCCAAGCCCCCCAAAAGCACAATTTCTCCTGAAACACTCTTTTCCTTTATTATGCCCCAAATCTAGCAATGGGACTACTTATGTGCTTAAAGTTAATCAAGTGCTTAAGTGCTTTGCTGGACTGAAGCCTATAATAACATAAATCTGAGTGGACAAATTACCATTACATATAAGAAACCTACAACCAAATGAAAATAATTAAGCAACTGAAGCTGTCCATAGCAATATCTAAGTGCCACACAATGATGCAAAGTACATCTGCATATTGTACATCCCAGTTTCACCACTGTATTTCTGAAGAACACATAGCTCTCACTGGTTTTGACCGCCCACATCTGAACTTCCAGCCACAAATTTACAAAGGGAAGTGAACCCTTCTGTCAGCTCTGCATTCTGATAGGTATCAAAATCTAACTGGGTAGACACCAATTACCACTGGGCTAAAGGATGGGTCTTTGGGAAAATGGTTTGCAACAGTAGGTTTTCACTAGAGGGTGAGTGTCATTGGAATGGGAGAAGGAAATTATAAAAGAAAGTGAAATGGGAAATTAAAATATCAAAGTAAAGAGGAAATGGGATTTAATGGAGCATTTTTTACATTTCATCTTTTGGGTATTATCTGAAAATATTTGGACTTCCTTTCCCCCCCTATCAGCCAGGCCTCCTCTTGAGCCTTAATTTTCATTTAGTTTTTATCTCTGTCACACAGTCTGTCTTTATATAGTTCCTTACTCCTTCTCTAAGAACATTCAGACTAATTTCCTTTTCCCTTAGCCATTTATCTTTCCTACACCCATTCAAGTCTATGGATGCACGCATCTTGAAGGAGGAAAAGCAGCTAAGACTGCATATGTCATAAATGTGACCAGGAACCAAAAATAGCTTGGGGATTATAATCCATCAAGACTGTGCAGAGTCCAAAGCAAAATACCCTGGCTGTCTAGACAAGCAAAGTGAAAAAGCAGAGCTAAATACTGCAAGAGTCTTTCCCCTCAACTCTTTGTCCTTCTAAGAAGTATCACCTCTTTCACAAATGCTACAGCTTCAGCAGAACATTTCCCAATACCTTTAGGCAGTGTATTAGCAAGGAGGGTTGCCAGCAGTACAGGGACACTTCAAACTTGCCGGTGTTGGCCATCCTGAAAGCTTTGTCACAGTCCACGTGAGCACTTGACCTGAGTGAGTACAGCAAATCCAACAGTACCAAAATTCACATGATCTGGTGTCTGTGCACGCACATCAGTCATCTCTTTGATCTTCCAGCTGGACTGCTAGATGTTCAGAAAAGTCAGCAGGTTTTATTGCCAAGAAGTGGCAGCTTTGAAACGCAATGTAGAAGCAAAGAAATCCGTATGTGTTATTCCCTGCACAGAAGAATGTTAGCAACTACCACACAATTTCCAGGAAAATCAACCTTTCAATAAATCCTCCCTATACAGGGACTGCTTCCCCACCACCCCTTCCCTTAGGGACATGTCTCTAGTTAAACAAGGCATAAAAGATTTTCCTCTCCTGGAACCAAAAGCAGTGTTACACCTCATGCCAGGGGTGAACATGAGCTAGTAGGCTCTGCTGTGAGCAGTGAAGGTTAAAAGTAGTGTGAGCTCCTCTGTGCCGGATTCCACAATGGGTTAGAGAGAAGGTCTACTAAGGAATAAGACAAGTATCATACAATGCAGCTATACCACCTTCACCAGCTTCTGGCCATCAGAGAGCCTCCTTGACAAGGGGAATGCTTCCATCCAGACCTCTAAGGGGTTTACAAAATAAAGTGTGGTGGGCTGGAAAATCTGGTCATGTGTATTGATTTCTGGATCATGTTCCAAACACACTAGCTGTGCATTGTTCTGGGGCACTGGCTTTGCTCCAGGTTAAAACTGTCACGATTAGCTACAGAGTGTTTTCATTCAACTTTCTAAACATGTAACGTTGTGAAATCATCCTTCTGTTCTTTGTGCAAGAAATGGACTTTGAAGGAGATCCATGAAAAGTGATGGTACCCTCAATGCTTAACGCAACTGAAATGTTGTGGGTTTTTTTTACACCTTCACAGCTCCACGCTGCCATCATAAATCAGACCAAGTAGCTTTGCCTTTAAAAATGGAAAGAACTATAAACATAAGAATT
The DNA here is from genome assembly GCF_027791375.1 of Indicator indicator. Lineage (NCBI taxonomy): Eukaryota > Metazoa > Chordata > Aves > Piciformes > Indicatoridae > Indicator > Indicator indicator. The sequence continues at coordinate 17,423,606 of NC_072028.1, forward strand.
AAATACTGAGGTAAATTTCTTGTACCCCAGCTGCAATTCCTTTATCACACACACAATCACATTTCTTCAGATTAGAAAAAGATGCCTAAGTATATTTAAAGGAAGATGAAATGAAGCAGATAAATAATAGAACTGAGAAGTAAACCATGAGGTCGTTATTCTAATGAATATTTCAAAAGGCATCTGGTTTCATACAACAAAGAGCATGACCTGTGAGCTACTGCCCACCACTGAGAGCTAGGAGACATCCACCGAACAATGAGTTTCTTAGCAAGCTCCATTAGAAAATACAGAGTTGAAGTATCCACTGCACCTCAATAAACAAGCAAAATAATAGTTGTTGTGGGTTTTTTTAACAAAATGTGGGTGTGTAGTTTTCATAGGTTCAAAGTCTTCTAGAAAGCAGGATGTTTTTTAACATCCATATTATTATCAGGGAGTCAATCCCTGTCAAGAATGGTAGTGAGAGACCAGGTTTAAAGGAAGAAATGGCATCCTTTATGAAAACAAATTACACTGTTTGAAAGGGGAACACATTTTCAAGCAGAAAACTCTTTATATTATGTCCAAGAAATAAGACAGGCATGGATCTTTGGGTAGATTACGAACTACTCATCTAATATCTACATTGTTGTTATCGACTCCAAAAATCCAAGGGCACAAAAGTAATTGCCACTTGTGGAGCAGGAAAAGAGGCTATGGGGGACCAGGTGCCAGCCTCTTCGTGCTGCATGGAGCTGAGGACAGGCAGTGACCATATATGCAAAAGTGTGAGATAGAATAAGTTGAGGGGGAAATTGCAACGGCTGAAAAAAAACCCAAACAATTTCTGTGCAGTCTATGATTACTTCTCCCTGCAAACCCTGCCTTTCCTTAGGGTATCATTTCATTCTACATCTTCTTTGGCAACAAGGCTCTTTTAGTTCTTCACTTGTCTGCTTCCTTCCACACATGCATTGTAGCACCATCTTCTGCACTGTGCTGTTACTCTGGGTGTGCTGAGTGAGATCATTGATATTGTCTGGAGTTAAACAAAAATCCCCTTCACCCCCACCAAGAGAGATACTCCGGGAGAACGCAACAGGTGAGAAGAAACCAAAATGTCAAATTACATCCTTTCAAAATTGTAAAATAGCCCCAAAAGGTTTGATTTGTTAGCAAGTGCTTTAGATTAGCAGACACAATTCATTTATGTTTGGCAGCGTTAACTAATTACTGTCTGCAAACTGGAAGCACATATGCACTGCGTGCTAGACCAGCAATACAGAGCATGTTAAGCAAGCAACAGCATGATAGAAAGCACAGCTCCATGGAAAATTTACACTGAAACTTTCAGTGATTTTAATTGTTCACTTTTTAATTGGTATTATTCCTAACAAGAAAAAAAAAAAAAAAAGAAAAAAAAAAAGCTATCCTCAGGAGGCTGCAGAATTATATTTGCCTGAAAGCTTATTCTTTAAATAAAAATGGCTGTTCATAGAAAGTCTATTAGTTTCTTCCTTCATTCCACTGAAATATGTTCTGTCCCTTGGGAAATAAATTTTAATTTACTGTAATTTTTCTTGAGGTTTTTCACTTAGTATGTCAATGTACACTTCTCCCTCCTCCCTTCCTTTTCCTTTGTGTAAAGACCAAGCTTTTTAAAAATAGAATTAAATCTGAACAAATGAAAAACAAATGAGTCAAAATCACACAAACAGCTGAAATGTGAATGGAGCGTTCTTTCCAATACTCTTAATGCAGTGTTCATGTCTCCATTTTCTAAACAGCAACCAGGAAAAGAAAACTGTCTATTAAGTAACATAAATTAAACAAGCCCTGTTAATGCTGCCTACTGACCCCAGAAGGGCTGAAGTAAGAATAAAGTCCATGTTTCTTCTACTGCCAAGCTTGCACATTCATTCATTTGGTAAAAGAAAATGAGCTACTTCAAATGGACTAAGGTTCTACAAAGACTGAATCCAGCATTGGATAGTGGTTGGTACCTTAAGCTTCTAGATCTGTAAGAATGATTGACTGAATGAATGAACAAATGAATGAATGAAGATGGTCTTGGCATTTAGAAGTGCTGAGCATGCACAAAGTGGTAATGCAAAGAAAGCAGGCAGCAAATCGTCAATATGCAAATGCAAATTTTCTTTCTCATGATCAATATGGCAGCCAACCAATACTCACACTACAAGCAGCCAGGTGGCTATTAAAACACCAGTGATGATAATCTCGACCAGGAACTATAAAGATATGGCTCAGGATAAGCTAATACAATAACCAGAGGTCACTAAATGTACAGTGCTGCTTTTTTGTACTTAACAGCCATAAAAGAGAAAAATTGTGATTTACTGCTCTAACTGAATGGGACTGGACACCACACTAAAGAAAAAGGCAAAGTAGTCAATACTGACAGCTTCAGAGAAAACACAAAGGTGAATTGGAAGGAAGTTACAAAATTCTGTGTAAAGAGCTACTTCCTTGGGACAGACCTGTCCCAGCTTTTGTACGTATTTAAGCTTCCCAAGGTAGTCAAGTTTTCCAAGAACAGAAAGCTCAAAACAGGACAAGTCAGGTCAAAGCTTTTATGTATGTACCGAATGTAGCTAATAGACCCTGCACAACGTTAATCTTCCCATCTAAGTCAACACAAGGCTGGAGATCTCTGGTGCTGGAATGAAGTGCCCTTCTCCATCACCCTCATCTACCTATTCTTTGACCACCTTACAGAACCTGCACCATTTCTCATCCTCACCAGCATGACTCCATGCTTCTCACAGGACAACACACCACACTTGACTGAATTGCAGACAGACCAGATCTGCTACATTTTCTTTGTGTACAAAAGATAAATCAGTTCCCTTACTAAAAAAAAAGATCAAGACAGATGAGCACTAACAAGGCTAAAATCACTCTAGCCCAGTTTGCATTTAATTCAATACCTTTGATTATGCTTTCTTCACTATCTTTTTTAAAATTGGTTTACTACTGAGATCTGACTCAAAAACCTGTGATTTCTCAAATCCCTTCTACTTTACTCCTATATTTTTAAACACTGCTACTATATTTCTTATTCTGTATCTCACAACATGATATAAGAAACATATGTTACTAGATCTGCAATATGATATACCACATCATTCTGTGTTTTGACATGAGGCTTCTCTGGCATGCTTAATTTGATCATATTCAGCCTTCAAGTTTCTCTCTCACTTCAGATGCTGTCATTTCTGTTTCTGTAACTGCATTCATGTTAGTCAATTTTCCCTCATTTTATTTTTAATGTGCTTACTCCTGAAAACAAGACAGAATAATCATGTGATCAGGTAACATCATTAAGAACTTAATGATGCTCTTGTCTGGAAAACAACACATCATACTCACCCCCATCTGTATCTTTAACATCATGGTGATGTATATTTTTCTTTACAAATATACGTGTATGTATAGATACATATTCAATAATATTAACATTGACTTTCCTTCTAGAAGTAGCCACAAACTATGGAACAACAATTTGCTAGGAAAAAAAGCGATCCCTATTACTAAGTTCTGTTTAGTTTCCTCCTCTCCTGTGCCTGTTGAAGGTTGAAAACAGTAGTTAGAAACACATCTAGCAGCTAGCATCACTTGCATTAGCACATGTCATGTAGTTCCTGCTGTGTTTTATTAGACAAATATAAAATTAACAACAGAGCTGTAATGATTTCCTAAACTGCTTCCAACACAAATTTCCAATTTGAGGTCAGATGTATTGCCTAATAAAGTTTTACAACAGCAGTCAAATAGTGGTAGTTAGCTCCCTAGAAATACAACTCTTAATTCACAAGAATTAGTTTTAAGACTGTTGTTCATCACATAAATATTATTATAGCTTTACTCAAAATGTTCAAGCAATAGTATCTAGAGAAGCTGGTGTTAGGCTACTTTAATTGCAAACAACACAATTAAAGACAGTTGATATATTTACATTAGTAGCAAACACACACTATAAAATTTTGATTACTTGACCTGATGCATGTAAACTGTCATTTTGAAGCTATTTTGCAAGCACACATTGGCATTCTATTGCTTACAGGGCATGAAACTTCAGATGACAGGCTACCATGGTCTTGCATTGGTAAAACTTTTTTCTTCATGATGGGAGAAACTGAGGCAAATAAATGCTTTTTGTAGCACATCAGTAAATTAAAATTGAGATATTGTTCTAGTTTAAAAAAAAAAAAAAACAGATGACAGCAGAATGTGTTCATCATCAACAACAGTTGTTTGACACATTTAGGAACTCAGTGTTAATTTTTAAGCCTGGGTCAGAAACTGCTGATGAAATCAGTAGGAAATTGTAGTAAGAACAATAGAAACAAGTAAAACTTCCACAGATCTGTACCTAATTTATAAAAAATTCATACTTTAACATTTAATCATGTCTGTAAAGCATTTTTTTTTACCATGTCTATTTAAAAATATATAATTTTAAGTAAGACTAGTGAGCTGCCTGTACTAGATAACCAAGCACCTATCCTTCAGGAAGGAAGCTTTTATACAACAAAAGAAGGAAGATACATTCTTTTTAATTTTTTTTTTCCAGAAAACTTCTACTTAAACTAAGTGGACAAAGACTTTGATAAATAATACACATAAAAGTGTGGTGCTGAGGAAAGTGTGCTATAATGCACAAGGTCAAATTCAGACTTTTTAGTCACACAAAACAAACACCTTTCTCCATATTAAAAGTAAGGTTGTCTAAAAGTGTCTACACAGGAGAGTTATGCAAAGGAACAGCAGATACACTTAAGCCAGCTTTAAACCCTCACTGATATGGGTGACCACAGCACAGAGCTGACAACTGGTTGCAGTGTCTGCCTGCAACTTGGATAATGAGTGAGACTACCAGCACCTAAGCAAAGCAGCTAGAAGTTCATTGGAATGGATGTAAATGAGCTGCATTCAGAGCTTTAACAATAGCAAATGAAAATGAATGGTACTGGCCATGGAGTGAAATTTATATGCACATAGTTTTATAAATCCATTTATAATTATCCCATTAAAAAACCCTTCAAATCTAACAACCCTGGAGAGAATCTCTTGAAACCATTCTATGGTTCTGTGAATACAGTGCACTACACCTGTATTGCTCAATCAACTCGAAATAGAGTTATCTCAGTTCAAGTGTAACTACCAATTTAAATAAGCATGTTAACTCAGAAATAGTGATGCATGTCTAAAGATGCACCAGAGTGAACAACTGAGCAGGACAGCTCCAAAAGAATACTTTGATGTGCAAGAAAAAAAAAAAAAAAGCAAAAGCACACCCAGTAACATGTATTGTCATATGGCAGCACACAGAGAGACAGCGGCTCCCTTCAGAAACTATGCTAAGCATGCTGTTTCTACTCAAAGCCACCAGTTTTGGCTGCCCCAAAGAATCCATCGTTTCCTATAATTGTGAGTCAGGCACTTGTTCAAATGCAATTCTTGCATTTGTAAATGCTGCCCTCCTCTTTAATGAGGGATACAGAAGAGGAAAATACTCTGATCTGTGTAACAGCAAAGACCTACAGGAGAACCAAGAAAGGTTCCTCACCTAGTTCACAATCCAACTGGCAGGTGGAAAACAAGCAGGAAGCACTGTACTGCACCATGAACTCCTTCCTTTTAGCTGGTATCAGCTGGAGCCAGATCTGATAGAGAACACACTGTCTGCCCAAGACTTTTATTCAACCTCATTGATACTTTAAGTTTGTGAAGCAAGAAATTCCAGAGAGCTTACAAAACGTTATCAAGAAGCTGCCTTGTGAGGTGTAGAGCAGCCAGAAAATCATAGCATTCATTTTCTTGAGAAAGGGAAATTTAATGACAACAACAATTGGATAACGTGTACAGTGTTTTTGAAGGTCCATGTGGAGCATACCGGAGTGAGCTCTTTAGGTGTACACACACCTCCAGTAAACTGCCTGGTGCCAGTTTCCCTTTACCTACCCAAAAGAACCATAGGATGCACTGACACACTGCAGTCAGTAGCTGCAATTCCTGCTGAGTTCTTTTTTTCCCGAGCAGTCCTCAAAAGCTCTCTTTCACAATACGACAGCAAACCTTGATGAACCAGCATGGCTGGTTTGCAGGGCAATTAAAGAGAGTTAGTATTTCTGACATTTGGCTAACTCTATTGCCATAAATGGTTATTACTCCACTCTATAACCAAAGTGATCCTCTTAGTGAGTAAAGGAGTGTCCTGTCTGGTGGATAACAGCAGGACACTCAAATAACAATAGGGTACACAAACTCATCCAGCACTGCTTTAGAATGTGGGAATTTATGTTTGCATATGAACTACAACCACAGATTGAAAGAAAAAGATTCCATTGCACTGAAAGGATAAATTTAAGAAAGTACATTTAAAATAATTTCTGCATCATCTCCTCTGTGGTCCAAACCCATTGCACAGCTGTGCAATGAAGTATATCATAGCAAACATATATTAATGGGTACTGTGCTCTCTATAAATTGGAATCTGCAATAGAGCAACAGTTTTTCCAAATCATATCAAATGTCCATAAGCACAGTTGTGTACATACCCATTATGGGAACAGACAGATACCAGAGGTGCAAGCTTTGTGCAGGGCCCCAGTATTGCATGATGTAGTCTCTCCAGATCTTCAGAACCTATAAAAATCTCATTACAAATAATTAGCGAAGCAAAATCAAACATTTCAGCTACTTTCAGAATGCTGGAGATGTCCAGCAGCAAAGAACTGCATGCTTAGTTCCAAGCAGCAACAGCATTTATTTAATAGTTTCAGATCTCTACGGCTTTACACTCTGTTTTTCCAACTACTGAGCCCTATAAAATCAGAAGATGGGATGAGGTTGTACTGTTACAGATTAGCTTTCCCTCCTCTCCTCCTTCCTCCTGTGCTCCTTCTCTCCAGTCAGAGACTCTTTGGGGTTTCATTATTTAACTTTCCCCTCAGGCATGGGGATAACACCATTGGAGCCATTTTGCAGGCAGCAGGATTCTATAAATGAGGCACTTATTTAAACAGTCTCACACAGAGCCGATGTCAAAGTTCTCGGCTATTTACAGGTGACATCACAAGAGATGCCTTCTGAAGCACAGCCAAAACAACTATCATGCACAGATTAATTTTTCTTGTCCAACATACATCAAAAAACAGTCGATTCCACCCTTGCTTTGCTTCACAAAACTGTTTCTTCAGCCAAATGAGAGCTGCACAGCAACTTTTTTCTGCCTGTTGAACAGACTAGAGTTTGGTTCTCCCTGAGCAAGAAGGGAGCAGACGTTTGTGCAGACATCTCTCCCTTTAGGTTTGCCCACCCTAAGTGAAAGCCTGCAGCAAACAAAGAAAACTCTCACAAACCAAAAATAATAAAAAGAGAGTGGAGTGAAAATGTGGTCTGATAGCAGCTCTAGACAGACATGGCTAAATAATCACTGTTTAATTAATCAGGATCTGACAGTGCCACCTATAATGATAAATCAGGATATGAATAAATTAGTTTTAACTTTACATTTCTTAGAATCCATCTGAAATACATCAAAGACTCTGGAATAAAACCACAAGTCTCCATTTCCAGAGTCATTCTAAGCTGGTAAGACACCCTCCTGTGCAACCTGCCCTAGGTGAACCTGCTCCAACATAAGGTTGGACTAGATGACCTCCAGAGATCCTCTCCAACGCCTACCATTCTATGATTCTGTGATATTTTGGGGAGGAAATTATATAAAATCTCTAGTGAAGTATTATATGCAATAATTAAGAGATAAATACAAAATAAGATTGTCCTTTTCTAAGGTCAAGTAATTTGAGAAGAGTTCAGCTGTCCAAACTCATGGTATGAAGGTGCTTGCTTAGGTAGCCCTGTAGCTCGGTAGAGCTGCTCATGTGATAGGGCTCTAAGGTTTGGAACATAATTTGCTAACTTATACAAATACACACATGCTTTGCAACATCTTCCCAGTCCTCTGTTAGATATTAATTCTCCACAGAAAATGTTGCCATTTATTAGCATACATTTGGAGTTTATTTTTGCAATGTTTAATCACGCATAGTAGTCATTAGCATATATGAACACTCCTTTTCTGGAGCAGTTGGTGCAGAATTCTCATTTGAGTTAATTACTATGTAAGATAGCTAAATTCTAATTAAAATTCAATGGCACATGTAATGATAAAAATTTATCAATATTGTGTCTTTCTCAGCAGTTACTTTTATTAAATTACTTAAGTTCATTGTTTATTTCTTGAAATTGAGATTTTAAATTAGGCTGGTTTTAACCACTGTAACAATAGTTTCACTAGGCTTTAACTGCAATGGTTTACTTCATATTTTAAGGCAATCAATGCCTTTCAAGTTTCATATTTACTCCCTGTTGCTTTGCTATGGCTCTGAAGATCTTTATTAACCTTGAAACCAACAAAAGGAGCACAGGTTTGGTAGTCTTCAAGTGAATGGCAAAGCATCCCTTACCTTGAGGGGAGCTAGGAGTCACCCAGTCGACAAATACCTTTTGCAAAATAGAATATTGTTAAAATAGATCTAATCTTGCCATCAAACAAAAAACTCTCTTGATCAGAACACTACCATTTTTCTGCATCATAGCCTACACTGTAAATTGGTGCAAGTATCAGGTATAATTAACACTGCTTAGTGCAGAACCTTCCCTCCCAGTGCAAAGTCCAAACCAGCAGGCCGTGTGCTTTCTCAAGCTAGCTCTAGTGTTGCACTTCTGAAAGTCACCACTGTGGGTGTTTATGTGTTTGCATAAACATCTAGAAGCAGAGGGAAATGCCTTGCTTGGAAAAGCTCCTTGGATGAGTTTCATTTGGGCAGAGTGAAATATGCATTAAAAATATGTGTGTCAGGTTCTAATATCAGCTCTAGTTTTGTTCTCTACATGCAGGATGCATTGCTAGAAGCTAAATATGCTGTTCAACAAAAGCAAAAAAAACAAAACAAAACAAAAAAAAAAAAAACCCAGAGCAGCAAAACCCTCTTTCTGCTGCACCCAGTGAAGGCTGTAATTCTCAAACATAAAAATGACTAATCACCCTTTAATCAAGTTATGGTTAATAAAGTCATCCAATTTTTGCTTAATCATGTTAATATTCAGACATGTTAAACAGTAAATCCCTTCAGGCATGCCACCCTGTTTGCCAAGTTTCAGCCTACAACAAGGTGTAAATCTCTGAAAACAGCCCTTTGGAAATGCTGACAAACCTTTGGCTGCTGTAATAGAAGTCAGAGTCTGCAAAAACAAGGGGAAAGGCAGAGCTAAGCTTCTCTACAAATTTCTACCCTAAGTATTGAAGAAAGTAGTAATTCCAGCATCCTAGATTTAGTCCTTGCAAAAACTCCTTTTGCTATACAAGTCATAGAATATTACTGAAATAAGCAGGAAGAAGAAAACTTAACAATAATTAATTATTATTATTATTAGAGGGTAATATTTGTGACAAAATGTAATTGATACTTCCCCATTAACAGTTTACAGAAAATACATCAGATTCTTAGAGTCATTTGCAATCAGGGATTTTTGGTTGGTTGTTTTTAAAGGTGCTTTATGACTTCTGAAGCAGAATCAATGATAAATAATGCATTTCTTCAGTGTTGCTGGGAAAACTCAGGCTATAATTAGCATACAAAATTACATATTCTGATACTTGATGTTCACCAATGCCACTTCCATTGTGTCATACAGCATAAATAAAAAGCTGCCAACGTGCATACCCCCAGTAACTTCATTCTTGCAAACAACAACTGCTGCTCCAGTACAACTTTTCTTCTAACAACTCCTTAAAGTAAGAGCCCCCTTATCTTCCACCAGCTTCATTTCTAACCGACCGCCCCCACTTTGTGCTGCAGCCTTATACTCAAACAGCAGATTTCAGTTGGTTCCTAAAGAGTGTCTCAGGGAAAACTTTGCCACCGTAGCCAGCAAGGCCCCTTTAAAGGCAAAGCCTGGGGAGATGCTGAGCAGGGTCTCCAACAGAGGACCTTTGTCCTGCCATGCAAATGAAGCTCTGCAGACAGGCTGCAGACAATGCCCAGGGAGAAGTCGGGGAGAACCAATCCATCTGCAGCTATTTGGTTAACTCAATGTTTCGGACATTCTTTCTCTTACACAAAACACTCGATGTTGACAGCTGTGAATTTTAAACAACTATTCTGTGTATGTTTTTCTAATTTTGTGTATTCAGAGAGTTTCCCCGGCATCAGGGGCTGAAAGCAGAGTGCTTGGATTCCATAATTTAGAGATTTCATGCTTTTCAAAGAGTCACAGCAACTCTGATGGAAAAACAAAGTGGAAATTAAGTGTCTAATGGAGAGAGCTTCAAATGGCAAGAAAAGTGGTTACTTTAGAGGTTTTACACAAATAAAAATTACTATTTATGTGAATTATGATTACAGAGAGTCTCTGCAAATGGTACTCTGCTTGTGATAAATATATTAAGAAAAAGTATGGAAAATTTGTTTGGCTAAACCACACTGATTATTCAAAATCCACCCACGCTTTGTAGTGTTCCTTTTAAAGAAAAACTTCAGTATTTGAAGAAAAAGTTTGCCTTCAGTCAATTAATTGGATAAAATATTTGGATATCAGCAATTTGTCCATGTAATGAATGATTTTTTTTTTTTTTTTTTACTAGGTCAAAAACTAACTTAAAACAGATGCTGGTCTAGAGCAATGTTTCTTTGTACATTGAGGGGGTGGGGTGGGGGGGAAGTCAAAATCCCAAACACCAGTTAAAAACCTCCCTGCAAAACTGAAAAAAAAAAAAACAAACATCAAAACAAAAAAAAGTCTTCCTTTTCCAGGAAAAAGGGAAAAGACTTGAAAAGGGCATCCCCATAGGTATTCCATGATGCTTCTGCCATGACCATGAACAGATTTGCAAAATACAACTGTTACAGATAGACTGCCACTAACCAATTCTGGCCAAAAAAAGCATTTTAGATTTACTCCTGAGAATTCTGTCTACCCAGCACCAATGGAGCAAGCAGGGAACTGGGGATCAGGACAACTGGTTGTCCTTCCTGGCTCTGCCACTGCAAGATCTGCAGAGACTTCTTCCCCAGTTTTCTCTTCCTGAAACTCTCATTTTAAGGTGGAGGAGGCCAGGAGCCATCTGTTTTTGTACAATAATTCAAAGAATGACTCCAATTTTAGACACACTCCAGTCTTTTCTGCAAAGTGGGGTGGTTCTTCTCCAACAGCTCCTGCAGCCCTGCTGCCTGTCACCCAAAGGGGATACCCCTGCCAGGAGAGGGAGCCTCTGAAGTGGGGAGTACCAAGGTAGTGGGGAAGCCAACAAGACCCTGTCCTTTCCAGGAGCCTGGCCACTCTGACACACCATCCTGGTGCAAAGTTCTGTGCCCTCCCCAACCAAGTGCTGAAATGGGCTTCTGCTATGGTCTGTCTTCTACTTTCAAGACCACCAAGACAACTTGAATTTAAACCTGCTTGGGCTATTCACTTCTCTTCTCTGCTTGAGGCAGTGACCCCTCACCTTTACAAGGTGTACTTCAGATCACTCACATGAACCACTGCTAAGCAGGAATGCATCATGTCCCCCAATCTCCGCACTTTGGTGAGACCCACTCCATGTTGACATTTTCTTTCCCTCATATCTGCAGGAACCAAACAGCAACAGCAATGTGGTTTTGCTTGGGGGAGGACAGGAGGTGGGTTTTGTCTGGTCTGGAAACGCATTTTTCCTTCTTCCCAGTCATTTATTGTTCTTCTTTTGGCACCAGAAGAACATATTTTGGACGTGAATTTCTCTGTGGGTGTTACATTGGAAATTAATCTTTCTCCAAGGCATATACAGTCTGGGACAGTTTTGAAATACGTGCAAGAGGATGAAGAGGGGAGGGAACATGCGGAAATGAGGCCACTTGGTGGGGCAGGCAGAGTTAGCAGGCGTGTTTCCACAGCCCTGCTTCACCCGGCCCAGGCCAGCCTAGCCCAGCACGCACGGCCATGCACTCCCATTAGGCAAGGGAAGCTGCCGACAGCAGAGCATAAAGGCTGGCACAAGACTCAGATGTGTGAGCACTGATCTACATGGCACATTGCAACACACTCATTTCATCATTTGCCCCCTCTTCCCACCCCCAGTGCCTCCAAGCACCCTCCAAGGGGGCACAGAGCTCAGGGACTCTGCAACAACAAAGAACCTCTTACCAACATGTGGTTCAACTTCTGACACTATTTCACATGTTTTCCCAGCAAAACATCCCAACCAAGCACTACCTACCCCACTCTTCCCTCCTCCCAGGACTATTCCATTTCCTTTTTTTCTTTTGCAGTGTTTGATTTGCATTGCAATACAATCAATGAAATATTACAGCCAGGTTCAAGCCCCCTTGTGCTAGGCACCATAAAATAACAAAAAATTCTTGAAAAAGAGAAAGTTGTAGAACTTTGATCCAAAAGCACCAAAGGGTCAAAAGAAGTACTTTTAATTCTAATTACCTAAAAATCCTGTGAAAGCAGGGATGGGACAAGAGGCAGAAATTCATTGCAGTGAGGGTGATGAGACAGTAGAACAGCTTACCTACGGAGGTTGTGGATGTCCCCTCCCTGGAGATGTTCAAGATCAGGTTGCATGAGGCCTTTAGGAGCCTGGTCTAGTGGAAGGTGTCCCTGCCCAAGGCAGTGGGGTTGGAACTAGATGCACTTGAAGGTACCTTCCAACCCAAACTAGTCTATGAATCCATGAACTGAGAAAAGCTTTTAAAATGTGCACTTTTTAAAGCTTAATTAGAAAAGAATAAAAAGCAGAATTTATTAATACTTATTTTAAAACATAAATTCTAATGAGTCATTAAGAGGCAGTAGAAACTACCATATACACACATATTTAGGCACTCTTCTGGTTCAGAATTATGCTTTATGCAAACAAAAGGCCTCTCTCTACAGATTTACACAATAGGTTTACACTGAGCCATTATGATCTATCATGTAACTGAGTGCTTAATGACTCTTTAATTTCAGGATTATTGACACAAAAGATGTAACAGCTGCTTAAGAGTTACTACACAGCAGCAGCTTTCTAAAAAGATATCATTTCATCATTTTCATATTTTCTAAACTATCCAAAGATGCTTACATTCATGCCACTGACTTGAAAGACAGAAATATTCAAGGGGAAATAAATTAGAATATACTTGACCCCAGTGAACTGGGAGAAAAAATAAATTTAAACACTCTCAGTTGAAAACAGATTTGTTCTTATTTATTTCTGGCAATGTGAAAGCTTAACAAAAATAAAGAAAAGAAAAAAGAAAGAAAGAAAAGAAAAAAGAAAGCAAGCTTATTTTATCTGAAAAGTAGCCTTCCAGACTAAGACCTTGTATTATTTTCTGCTGAAGTCCAAGAATTATTTTGTTTAGGAAAGTTATAAGCTCCTTAGAAAGAGCCTTACACAAAGGTAGCACCAGCAGAAGTTTGAGCACAAGTTGTAACGCTTGAAAATAGAAGGGAGTTTGTTAGGGTTGTGTGCGTGTACACATATATATATTTATAACCCCCTTAACAATGAATATTCCTGCTGCCAAGCCTTTGGAGACAGAGTTGATTTCCTTTCAAGTAATTGATGTAGGCTTTCTTCAGGACCCTGTCCAGACAAGTTCTCCACCGTGGAGCAGGAAATCACACCGTCAAAGGAAAGCTGAGCACTGCTTCCACACAGCCTGGGTCAGCCCCTCCAAAACACTAGATTTATACGACTGCTGCCAAAACCCCTTGCATTTCCATGCCCTCCTGTTGCTAAGATAAAGGATGTTTCCTACTGCCTCAGAATGCCGTCCTCATTTAAAACCCCAGCTATGTTCTGACAAAACACGCTGCTGTCACCCCAAATTGAGCAAATGAGCCTACGTCCTACAGTATAAAGACCAAAAGAGTTATTGAATATCACCCGGGGAGCACAAAATGAAAAGGCTCCCATTTCTTCCTGACCTTTTTGGGGCATTTTTTTCCTGAAATCGCCCAAGCCCTTCAGCCTTCATTTCTCATGCTGTCTGCAGTAGCACAGGAAGGACAGCTTGGACTTTGCAGTTTCAAACAGATCAAGTTTTGTTAAATAACTTTTTTTCTTCTTTTTTCCCCCCCTTCTTTCTCCTTCAAACCCGAAGCGGAAGGGAACACTGTGAAGAAAATGGAAATTGGCAAAGAGTTTTAACTTCAAATAGCCTTATAAGTCAGCGTTGATGTGCAAAACTAATTCTGTTTTTTTGGCATTTAAATATAACCCGACAGTTACAGAAGGGAGGGATGAGGGTGGGAGAAGTGCAAAGCAGATTACCAGCCAAGTGCAAAAATCAGAGATATCTACTGCTACCATTTCTCTTTATCAAATGAAGTAAAGGATGCAGGTTTCCTGGCACCAAGCTTTACAGGGAAGACTACAAACTAGCACTGGGATATTTCAGGAAAAGGACCTGGTGAGAAAAAGTAATTCTGTACCACTGGTGTCTAGGTAAAAGGCATTTCACTTCTCTCAGAAGGGAACATTTCCACAGAAGGGAATCCCAAGTGCCAGTGAAATAGATATGCAAATCACTCCGTTCATTAAAAAAAGAGAAGTGCCACTGAATATAATGTACCTAAATATTTGTTCAGGGTTAAGTGGTGGTGTCTAAACAAGTAGAAAAAACCCTTTTTAATGTAGATTTGATCTCCTTGTTAGGAGTGCTAGCCACATATTTGCTTATTTCTGTGCTTTTACTTTCCTAAAAATCTATTGTGTCATTTCACAGATGCACGAGGTAAGTGATATTCAGGTATTGACATGATGTGTGCCATCATCTGCTCCAGCTTTAACTGACTGGCTGTTTCCACCACTCACCAGAAACACACTGATGAGAAAGCACACACCTCTCATCCTTTAAGGACATGAAACTGAATGTGGTGGTGTCTATCCACCTGTAATTACACAGCACAAGAGGCTACATCTGACTGTAATAAAATGCCCGCTTGTACAGCACAGCCTGACTATCAAAGCCTGCAGGCAGCGTTGCTGCAGGCACCAGCAGCCAAAATGTTACCTCTCCTTGTCGCTGCAGCTTTCAGAGTTGTCATTACTTGATGCTGTTGGCCCAACACACCATCCAGAAGCACTTCACAGCTAAGAGGAAGAAACAATCTTCTACCATGTGAAACCACCATTAGGGCGAGGGGTCAACGAGCACTAGAGCGGCTGTCAGGTCAGGGGCGCTGAGGGGCGCAAAGGAGGCTGAGGTGTAGGATGGGATCCTGACTGCCATGAACGCTTCACACGGGACACATGGAATCACTCAAGAAGAAGGGGAGATCTCTGACAGCTCACTCAAGGGAAGATGAGGGAATGCTACCATCTTGAATAGGCATCTGAAGGGGAAGCACCTCACACTTGTCCTTATCCTGCTAGAGAGAAAGCGGCTCTGTGAAACACACAGGGTCTGAAGGATGCCAGGGAGTTTGGGGAGGGGATGGGGATGGACAAGGGACAGATGTACATTTAAACACAGCATTTACAATTCAATTTGATACTTTTAAAGATTATTTAAAGAAGGTTATTCACCTACCAGCCTTACCCTAAGCAATGATCTCACACAAAAATTGATACATGGTCTTGTGCTATCACAAGCAGAATGAGAAATGTTTACAGGCAGTCCTGCATCTAATGAAGTCTCTGTTTATTATTGACTAGAGTAAATAATCTCAAGTAAAAAATTAACAACCTTATTTTTCTATTTAATGTCTGCCCCTGTGCTTTGCCATTATTCAACTGCTTCAGTCTAGGTAGAAGCCACTCATGAGACCGTTCTGAAGAGAGCATCTACTTCATGAATTTTTCCAAATCTCATTTGCACAACCTGTTTTCCAGCTGGTTACTCACATCAGCTAAAGACAGCCAACAATCATGGACAACTCTACGTGGTGAAGGATGAGCCCCTCTTGCTGAGGCCCCTCTCTCAACAGTTATTTGTTGTTGCTTAAATTAAATAATCTACTGAAACAATCCTGGAGCCCCAAGGTAGTAAAACCTCCAAAGGGAAAAAGTACTGTTCAGCCTGTGGGAGACCTTGCTGCTAACATCAAATAGTCACAAGAAAGAAACAGACAAAACAAAATATTTGAAAATTAGAATACAATGTTGCAAACAGAAGTGACCCCTCAAAACCCCAAAACAGAAGCCCCAGGTCATCAGAGAAACTTCTTTAGAGTTTCACATACAGAACTCATTTTCTTTCACCAGTCCTCTTCACCTTTACGTTCATAAATAGCTCTTCTCCTTTCTTCTGGGCAAGAAAGCAATCTACCATGCCCAGGTGGATTTAATAAGGGAGGTCTAGTACTAGAGGTCAAAGAATATGAATGGATTAAAAGATTAGGGAGAAGAGCGTGAAGGCTTTCACCTTTAAGGTTCCTGTTCTGAATTCGTCTAATGTCAGCAGTGAGCGAGCAGTGTAACCATCAAGGAGCTGTGGCTGCGTGGAAATCTCTCCTTCAGCTTCTCAGAGTTACACCAAGGGATCATTAAAAAGAGTCTGAATATTTTAAAGATATTTACTGAACCTCTCATTATCAAACCCCATATCTACTTTTCTATTGCTTTATATTCCATCACTATAAACACCAAGATGGCTTTTGCAGTGGAAAAAAAAAATCCCCATATTTTCTTACTACTAAATTCAAATTGATCAGTCACATGTTGTTTTCCTATGACTTCAAATCTCATATAATGGAAATAGACAAACACCCCCATCCACCACTTTTAGCGCAATTGTCTGGTACTCAACCAAAATAAATGTACCAAATAAACTTTCTACAATCAGCATCAAAAATGAACCAGACTTTGCTAACAGTTATTCCTGTAGTAACCATGATCAGACCAGTCTGTAGTATTCCTGAACTTTAGCTTAACCTCCTTCATGATTTTGGTGAAATCGTGTTGGAGTTGATCATTACAGCATGATCAACTGCTAAAATTGCAGGCTTATGTCTTTTAAAGCACAGATCATCACCTCAGCTCCAGAAATTACAGAGAAATTATCTTATTTTTCACTGGTAAGGTCCATACTGTCACATACCAAGTGAGAAATTTAATGGGCAAAGTGCTCAAGAAGTAAACCAGCCATACACATTGAGTCCTATCTTATAGTGAAAGGAGTGAGCTCAACAGGTAGGATGCAGTTTCTAGATAGTAGAAATTTTTCAGAAGAGCTGTCATATTCAGTTCAGGATTTAAAACCAGCCATGATTTCCTTCAAAATGCCTTCAGTTAAAAAAAAACAAACCAAAACACCAAGCTGCACAACAGAACCATCAGCTGTGACGGAGGCTGGTTTAATAATAAACTCAAAACTACTTAAAATGAACCTCATGTTTCCATAGTGATGAATACATATCTCTCTCCAGAGCATCTTGTGATGCAGAAAACACTCACCAGTAATATTTTGGTAGTTATTTTGCTAATGGAAAATTCACTAGTATTGTTCAAGATGGTGATAACGCTGGCTTGAATTCATTTTAGCTTGACCTTGGCAAATTGGCAGGTGAAGATGAAAGCAGTATGGTGCCCTCTGGGAAAGTAAAATCAGTGAAGATACTCACTTTTTTCTAAAAAAGATGGTGACTGGTGGCTGCTAAGATGGATGTGCAGACCTGTTCGTTTACTTTGCCTCTCTGCTACCTGTTAGCAAATCCCTTTTTGCCTCAGTAAGCTTCCTGCCAGTGAGAAGATTTAAATTTTCTGAAACAGATACAAAACGTATCATCTCTTTAGGTTAGCCTTGCTTAATGGCAGCGAGGCACAGCCAGTTGCAGACACTCTTAACATATTTGACAGGTATAAGATCAGGCATATACAGTAGGAGAGGTCCCAAAGCTTGCCTTTATTCACAAGGCTGCTCTAAGGGTATGAACTGCTAAACTCTGTCATCATTGCTTAACTTACAGTGCTCCTTAACACGATATGGTGTTCTGTTCGGGGGGAAAAAATCCTTCTTAAGAGTACATATTTGACTTTGATCCGGTGACATGTTTCTGAAAGAAAGCATCTGACAGGACAAAGATGTGCAGTGCTTCATTTAGCCTGTGTGCCATATGTGGCAGTTTAAGAATTTCTGTCACAGCCCTTCGGCTGGCATCCAGGATTGCGCAGCACAGTAAAGCAGAGGGATTTGTGCTGGGCCTCAGGAAGAAAAGGCTTGGGAAGAATTTCCCCAGGCTTTTCCCCTAAAGTGTATTTACCTACTCCATTCACAAATGGAAAAAAAATGCATTTTAATTTGCAACAAAAACAACTAACCAAACCAACCAACCAAAAACCAACCAAATTACAAGCTGCAAACAAACAGAAACAAACAAACCACACACGCAAAAAGAGAATTTTGACTCTGTCTTCACATGATACAAACAGTGTTAATGTTTTGATTCCAAAAGCCTATAAGCATGAGTGTCATAAACAGATGCTAATTAGCTTGCTGAGGTACTTAAAGCTAAACATATGTATAAACACATTGCTAGAAAACAAAAAACTTGCAGATATACAGCGTTTTACAGACACTCATATGTTATTTTAGTTAAAGGAGTCAGAAAAATCTAGTTACTTCAGGGCCTGCAGTTTTTAAAGCAAAATTGTTTCCAATTATGGGGATGATTCAATCAGAAATAACTACACAGTGTCTGAAGATACCACCAGAAATAAAATGCAACGCTTCTGGTATAAAGTTGTGTTGTCCCAACACAAAATGCTAACTAACTATGAGTAGGTAGCCAGCATTTGCCATGGATATAATTCACATTCAGAAATTGTCTGGTGATTTTCATGGAACCCTCATTTAGCTTTGCGTTCTCTCTGTGTCACCAAAAGGCACCCTGTGGATTTCGTATTCCTCTTTTTTTTTTAACACACTCAATCTGAAAATGGTTCAGCAGAACACTACTGTTGTGCTATGTTTCTAATTTAGCAAGCAGCAAAGCCATCCAGAAGGGAAAGACAAGTTTACCATCAGGAAAGACGTAAGGGGGAGCTGATTATACAGAGATGTGTCAAAGTGGACAAAGTTTGTGAAAATGATCCAGCATTACATCTGAGCCAATCCTGTTGTTACACAGTCTAGTTTCTTATTCATGTTACTTCAGAAAAATATTAATGTCTCAGCTGAGCCAAGAGTCCCTCAGTGTGTTTTTATTTTTATTTCAGATTAGAGAAAAATGTACAACAGCAAGAAGTAACAGGAGGGGTATGTTATGTAAACATGCAACAAAAGTGAGATTTCTCTTTCTCTTGTGATTTCTCAAAGTCAACACAAGTTCTCTTTTTCATGTAATCATGAATCTAAAGGCACCCATTATGTCAAACAAACTCCCTGCATGTATTAAAAAACAAGTTTCCTTGAGTCTCACAGCTTGGTGACAACATTCAAACAGCTATTCAATTACTGTCAGTATTCCTATGGTAAAAGTGGTGTCTTGAGAGAAAACTACTGAATTTAAACAAAACAAAAAAATCAGGTAGAAAACTCCAATTTACAAACTGACCCCAGTTCTCAGTAGTGTGTGATCTATTCCTCCTATTTCCCTTCGTGCAGAAAGTCTTTGGCAATCATCATCCTAAATGTGATGCAATTAAACCACAGTCTAATTAAAAGACAAAAGACATTTAGGTAATGAATCTTTCTGGTTAAGAGTATCTTCAACACTTACTTCACTAACAATAGCACTTGTCAAGAGATGCTAAACAAATTTCAGAGCCGGGGCTTCTCATGGCAAGTTTGGATATTTGTTTTCAATTTGGAGCATTTGGAGCATTTGATTTTTTTTTTTTTTTTTTTTTTTGCCTTTGCTGCTCAGTGCTACCCAGTTCCTTACATTCCCAAAATGTACTAATGATCTTTAGGCAAATAAACACCATTGAAAAAACTCACCAGTGTACCTGCAAATAGTTTTCCAAGGGCAGTGGCTTGGCCTATCGCTTTCTGACCTGTTTTCCCCCTGTTCCACTTCTGCGTGTCCTCTCAGTTGAGTGCTGGAAACTGCATTCAGTTAAGTGGGATAAAAATAAAAACTCAGTGCCTATAGCAGCCCTCAAGCTACAGAAGGTGAAAAGAATTACATTCTTAATTCGTGAGGCTCCTTTTACATATAATCATTCCTTTTAGGTAAAGGTCAAGTTACAAGACTTTTTGCATTATGCATAGTGATTTCCATTTTGGCTTATTATTCAGTGGTATAAAATTTACGATGTCAAGTTTCATGACAGTTAAACCTGAGTTTGTTCTGTTTCAGAATGACATCTGGGTATAGAGAATAACATAGCTTCTATATTAAAATGGCCCTATATTTTTAGGCTGGCTCCTATAAAAAACACCAGACCCAGAGATACTTGAACAGATGTTCAGAAAAATATTTCACTTTTCAAGTACTGATGGGCTAGAAGGGGAATAGAGTTGCATAATGGGAAATAAGTCATTACAGTCAATCATGAAAAAGAGTCAATTGTTTGGAGTCAAAGTGTTTGGGAAAATAATTTTTTTTTTCTGTACTGTTACATTCGATATTCAAAAGCAAATAACCTAAGAAACATGCTGCTGCTTAATCCATTTATGAGTAAAAGCCAGGTTCTTCAAGGTAATAAACGTATAAAAGTGAATTTTATTTGTTAAAGTATGTAACAGATAATGACTTTTAGCTGGCAATACAATTATTTGTTATGACAACGCAACATCTCTAGTGAAAAAAATAAGTAGTCTTAAGGTGTTCTGTGCTGCTCATTCATGCAAAGAATTCTTGTCAAATATTTTAATGAGAAGGAAAGTATGGCAGTCAAGATTAAAAGTCAAGGTGACCTTTAACTGTGGAAAACAGTATCTACATATCACCTTATTTTTTTTTTTTAAGGTCATCACTTCTCTCTTGAAGAGTCATTCCATAAATGGAAGTAGGCAGTGAAATGAGAGAGCTAACCATAAAAACTGTCCTTAGTTTAAAATGAAGGGCTGCATTACACCTATTTTAAATCACATATGCCCTTTGGTGTAAAATTCACACACTTGCTGTGGTGCCTTCTGCAAAAGGAGTAAGGAAATGAGATGTTACAGAAAGGAGGGATGTACAACTGCTGCACACCCTTTGGCAAAGCAACAAAGGAATTGTCACTCCTCTTCACAAGGAACAAACTCATCTCTGACCTGGCCTTGTGCAGTCTGTGCTGAGTCAGCTGGAACACCGACCTGATAGGCACCTGGTTGCCTGCTGTTCTGAAGAGTCTTTTGGGGAAACCAAGGATGATCTCACAGCACAGCAGCAACCAGTTTTCTACTGTCACACTTCAAGCTGCCCAGGCTATCTGAGCAGAAGCCCTGCTCGTGCCCTATTATGCAGAGGTTCTGCTGCACGAGCAAAATCCTCTGCAGCCAATGTGACCTTAGGAAAGAAAGTGCCAGGAGACTTTGGAAACATTGTTCTGGCTACCAGAGATGAAATACAAACAAATCATAATATAATTTCTAGTCTCCTCAAAGTAGTTGCGGCCAAATCGTGATTAGCCGTACTTCACACCCTTCTGCTAAAGCCCTCCTGAAACTTTGCTGACCTACCTAGCTCCTAGGCAGAACCCCAGACCTTAACTTACACCTGCAAACTCCTGCATTTGTTCTTCCAGCCATCTTATACCTCCCTTTTCTCCCTCTACAACTGGGAGAAAAGGCAAACCTGGATGCAAGGAAAAGCCACCTGCAGTTCAGTTCCTAGGCGGCCTTCGATGTGGTCAAAAGAAACAATTTTTTTTTTCTGCCCAGTGTGGGTAGAAACCAAGGCACCATACCACAAGGGTAGGTTGACCACAAGGCTGGTCCTAAAACATTGGTATGAACCTACTCTCTAATTTACAGACTTTGTGTCCAAATTTATTCGCTTATCTCTAATCTTTACTCACTTCCCTACAGTGAAAGCAACTCAGGTATAACATGACATGAAAACAGCGATAAGGCTTTACAGATTAGCATTGGTCTGGGTCTAGCCAGCCTGGCATGAGCTGCCCATGAGCACAGGCAGAGAAATTAATGTTTACTTGCATCTGTCTACAAAGTTACATTCTTAGTTATATACACTAAGAGGATTACTCATGGAGTATCATCAATCATTTTTATCACTACCAAACATAGCATCAAACACATACAAAAATGTGGCTCCTAATTGCTACTATGGAGACAAAGGAGCAGAGGAACAGGAGATGAAAATAAAGTACTGGCAGTCATTTGTTTAGTAAAATTACACATAAAATAATTAATGGGTGATATCATTTATACAAGGTTCTAAGTGACTCTTTAAAGAATTAAAACACCCAAACACAGTAAATCAGGTTTTAAAAATTCCTAAGAAAAATGTTGTGGGTAAAGTTGCTAAAATATGCAATAATGGTAATTATTAAAATACACCAATACTAGCACTGCTTCAAATCAAAGCCTAAACTTGCTGCACCTATGGATTACATAACAGCGGGGTTCTTCCCAACTAAGAGTCTTTATTTCTTCTGAAGCCCTGTTTACTGCATAGCATGTAATGAAATTACTTAGACAATCCATGTATTTTTTGAAGAATACCAGAATCTAGTTAAATTGTTAGCAATGATGCATTAATTCTTTTGTGTGTGGCAGGTGTAATTCGAAGCAAGCTCTAACACTTGTGGCAAAGGAACTTTCTGCATCTTTCAGTAACCTCTAGAGAGTTTTATCAAAGGTAAATTTGAAAACATTGTACTTTAATTTTTAAAACATTTGAACGCACTTATTGGTTGGCTGCTAATGTCTGAAAAGTGGATTACATTCCTGCAACTGCTGATGCTAAGCACTTCCTCTGTTTGACACACAACTGTATTTAACACTCTAGTCCACTATGCTGGCTTTATTGAAATGTGTACAAAATTCCTTTTTTTAGCCACTGAGGAGACTTGGCACTGGTTATAAAAGATTTATTGATCCAGTACTAACTAGAGTACATTACAAATAGCCAAGTGCCAAACAGTTCCTTTCCACCAGATTGTGATTTACAAGTAAGGAAAGGAAATGGGATTACTAATTACATAAAACCTCTAAGTTTTAAAAAGCTGTGTGTTTATAATTAAAGGTCTTGCAAAAGGAACAGTCTTTCTATAATTGAGATAGATTTTTATACCACGATCGTTTCTCTACCACACACACCATTTGCTTTAATACAATGCTGAGCTCAGCTTAAAGAAAATTCTTGCATTGGAAAGCGTTGACACTCTCAAAATAAAAGGAAGGGCGGAAAAAGAAAGAAAAGGGGAAAAAAAGGACAACTTTTAAACTTAAATACTTAGAAAAAAAATTCATTAACATCTGATCCTGTACAGTTTTTATTTTAAAAAATGAGTGAAAACTTTATTAAAATTATCTATTCTGATATTCTTTTTAGATTTTTTCCATCTTTTTTTGCATAGAAGACAAAACAGTGCCATGTCTCTGCAGTATGGTTTCTAAGGGACGGTCTTGACCCTATTATCTTTTGAACAGATTGCTTGGGATAGGTCATAGGTAACAAACCAAGACATTTGAACCAGGGAAGTGAAGCTGAACTGGTCCAAGGATATAAGGGACACAAGATGCAAACCTTAAACTTAATAAAGGCCACTTACATCAAATAAAATTAGCCTGGATAACCCAGCAGTGCTAGAGCTTAGAGGATGACATCTTTTAGCCAAGGCTAGATGCTAACAGGCAGGAGGCTCAACCTGACCATGAGTGATTGTGATTTCATCACTGAAACAACCACAGTTTATTCTGTTAATTTAGAAGGAATTTAACACAACATCAGGTGGTAAGAAGGATGTGAGAAGAAGCAGCAAAGCTTTCCAGAAATGCCTTTTGACACTTTGGCCACTTTGCATCCAGTTTCAAAGCCACCACACAGAGACCAACTGGTCCATTATGAGCTCAGAAGATGTGCAGACCTAAATCAGATCCTGAATCACAAGAAAAAGGAGACAAATAACACAAAGGAGGAAAGCTGTATTCAAAATAGCAGAGGGAAAGCGTAGCTTTTCGTTTATAAAGTTCAGTTCAATTTCATTTTTCTTTAATGCAATATAAAATAGCTCTCCTAATGGTAGATACAACTTGCATCTACTTAAAAGCCAATGTAAAATTTCTACAAGCACTAAGTCACCCCAAAAAATTCACTAACAACGTACTGGTATGTCTTTTAGAGGTCCAGCTCCATAAGACATATGTCAACAGCCAAGTAATGCATAGCTTTAGTTCAGCCTCTAGGTAGAGAAAGTATGTAGAAAGCATAAACAAAAATGAGGATGTGTAATTTAATATGTAAAGTTACTCGAAATACACCAATTATGTTAAATACATTTGTAACTAGGCATACTTCTGCATTTGGGGGTCTATTTAAAAACCTTATTAAGAGCAAAGGACACAGAAGAAACAGTCTGTTTGATCTGTTTTGAAGCTATGGTAATAGGAAACAAGTTTTCCTGCAATGTCTCTCAGGACATATCAAACAGTCTTTTCTCCTTTTTTTTTTTTTTTTTTCTTTCACAAGAATAAATACAGAGCTACATTTGAAACCCTTAACCCAATGCTCACAAAGAAATCTCCCTTGTAGACACAGTTGTTTATTAAGCTTAACCCTAGTTCATTTTCCAGTCATATTTCAGAGATAAGCAAAAATTATAGAAATAAAAATGTCTAGCAGGTAGTTTCATTTGCCTCTTTTATTACAAATCCATATTCAGATATGTTAATATAAAGATGTACAATATTACATAAAGGGCACAAAACCTGACATCATGACACTGGTGGCTGAATGGTTCGCTCATTGTAGCGGCTCTTATTCAGCTATTTTCTAGTGCTCTCATCAGTCTTTTGTGTGAAAGTCTTTGGTGAGAGTCAAGTCTGAACTGATAAGGCCTTGGAGACATAATCACTGGCCCTCATTTTCCATTGACAGCCTCACACAGCCAATTCACAAACATTTTCATATTAATATTGAGCAATTTCCCTACATTCTAATCCATCAAAGTAGGCTATTAATCCTTCCCCCGCGCTCTTCTCTATTCAAATGCTAACAATTTTCTTCTCACAAGCTAAAACATTTGTCCTACAGCCTCTCACACAAAGACACTGTATTGTCAGCAGTGATTGATCAGAGTATTAATATGAGGGATGTGATGTACATTGTATCAATGATACTGCATGGATGTGGAGGAAAAGGTCTGTTTTAAAGGATAAACCAAATGCAAAATAGTAATTTCTCAGAGAACACTTTGAAGTGGTTTTTGCCTGCTGTATTTTATGGAAATTTATGAAGATTTTCAGAGGTATAAAAATGCTTTTGAGTTTGTAATACAAAAAAATCAGGGATGTCCTGTGTGCTAGGACCCTGTGGGGAGCAGCCTGCAGCTGATTCTGGCTTAGAGGAGCTCTTTGGACAAATGGCAGAAGAGCAACCTGCAGCCACTTGCTCTTTAATACCATGTTTTATACAAATGGGGAAAACAAAAGCACATAAAAAGTCCTAAAACCCAAACAAATCAGGTGAAGATAACTCTTTAAAGAGAAAAAACTCTCATCTTCTGGGCTGGAAGAATTAAACAAGGCCAGAAGTAGTTCCAGCCCTTGGTCACTACGTCACTGCTACAGGGCCACCTGGCAAGTCTTAATATCCTTGTGGATGATCAGAAGCAGTCCCCAGAGACTGGGGCAGCTAGGGCCACCCAGCCCCAGCCTGGCTCAGACTGAGAACCCTCAAGAACCACAGCATGCCAGACAGGTGGAAAAGGGCAAGGTTGCATGATGAATCTTGTTTTGCACCTCAGATGCTTTGGGGTTATTTATTGTAAGAAGAATGTGCAACCTCAATGTGCTTCATGTGCAGTCATTGCAAGGAAGGCCTAAAGCATGTTAAAATACAGCTTACCCAGCAGCTCCCACTATCACTGCAGAAGAGCACAGAAAGCAGCAGAAGGTGGATGATGTGTACAAGACATGGTTGTACAGAGGCAGGTACACTGTTAGCAGCAGAGCAGAGCCCAGGGCATCAGGAGGTGCGAGGGAGGGAGGCTCTGGGTGCAGAGCTTTTAGATAGCTGATACACCCTGGCACAAATGAGAGCAATTTCAGGGCTGTTGTAATTTACGACAGGTTACGGTGGTTCTTGGCACAGAGCTCAGCTCTTTGCAGTCAGAGCTCCCCACATTTCAACACGTGTCCTCCTCCGTACAGGGTACGGGCAGAGCGAGAGACAGTGCCAGGTGCTGTCAGCAAGTCAAAGCCATGAGGTTCAGCCTTCAGCCCACCTCAGGATCACTTTGCTGGAGCTGCACACAGCAATTTAAAAGAACATGCAGCTGGATGACTGAGAGAAATCCAGGCCTCCTCAAATATCCAGCATCCATTCAGCCATAAAAAGGAGCAATTTGCTCATTTCCACCAGCACACACTATGGGGGTGTGGAGTTTGTGCATGCATCTGTATGGTTAAATAACCCCAAAATAAGAAAAACAAACACAACTGCTTAATAAGCTGAAAAAATCAGCACATCATTTCATGCGAGCATGGGAATGGTTTGAGGCTGGAGGTTTAAGAGATGCACTGTATTTAAACCTGTGCAGATGACATCTAGGCATCTAGTGATTCCACAAATCATAAATTACAGCTTTTCCATATTCTAAGTAAAATAAATGTTCATTTTCTCTTCTTATACAATGTCATTCCTTTTCTGAAGAATCAAAGCAAGACTAAAATTAGAGGAGGCATAAACTCAGCCCAGTGGTACAATCCGAGACCCTGGAACAGCAAAGCCGAGTGCTGGATTTAAGACTTATCTCCAAGAAAGCTATTGCAACCATTGTCAACCAGGACTAGCTACCTGTGTGCCTACCTACAGATCAGGGAGATGGTGGGAGAGGTCCCTGGCAGTTGTTAAATCAATAACTGATTGATCTACAGCCTGGATTTGCTCAAGAACCTATGTAGAAACAACAGAAAAATAATCAGTTTGAGGAACAACTTTGATTTTCCTCAGCATCTGAACTGTGATGGACCTGAATGTCACTGATGCCTCAGAGGGCGAACTGGCTTTGGGCACAGAGAATCCCACAACAACATCCATTTAAAAAACCTGTGTAATTTTAAAGAGCCTGGGTTTCTATGCCACAGCATCCTGTTTCTACACCACTTACTTTTGGTACATTATATCATTACAATAAGTAATTAAAAATATTTGTACTTTAAAGCCACTTAGGAGCTCTTTCAATTACTTACATTAGTGTTCTGGCAAACAGTCAAGCCTTTTTAATGTTGAGTCAGACTCCTGAACCTGCATCAAACTGTCCAAACAGCAGTTTTGCTTTTCTCTGCTTCCAGACAACTGGGAAGGGTAGCAAAAGCTCTGCTGCTATAGGAGGAGGCACTCCTGCTGCCTCACAGGAACCTTTCTTGGGGAAGACAACATTCAGGGTTAAAACTGCAAAGCACCAAGTTTCACCTCCCAGCATCTAAAAATAAGGTGCTGGGAGACAGCTGAGGAAGGAAGTTCTCATTAATACCTGAGGCCAGCAGATCCATAGGATAAGATGTGCAGAGCTGTGACCCTGTTTGGAAAGGAGGTTTCTCCCAACAGCCAAACTGCTTCCCTAAGCAGAGCTGATGACTCAGTGCCTCAGTGCTGCAGCAGCCATGAGTCAGTGTCCCAGAGAGCTCTGAGGGTGTGTGCAGGATGGGCAGCCCTTGAGATGAGTTTTAAAACAACGGCTCTGGCCACCTCGTGTTGTTGAAAGTCTCACAGCAATTTTATATAAATAAGGGTGTTAACTCCAGCTGAAATACAGCCAAGGCATCAAGGTTAAGCTTCCACCGATATAAATTAAATTGGATAAAGTATTAGTCATTTCCCGTCCCAAGCTGTTTTGCACTGTGATATACATTATGAAATAGTAATTTAAAACCCAGCAATAGATTGACTTCAGTTTTAATTGAAATAATCTTTATTTTGTAATTAAGCTATCATGTTCTGGAACAATGACTTGCTCGGTGATCATGCGTGGGTGTTAGGGTGTTTATAAAATCCCAAGATGGATGAAATTTGCTAAGGTTACTCTTGTGCAAAAGGTAAACCCCAGAATTATATAATTAGAAAAATCAAGTCTCTAATACATAAAGCAGAAACAGCAGGAAAAACAGATAACATCTACTGAGGGGTTTGTTTTCAAAACTAAAGCACATGCATAAAGCTCCCCACAGATCAAGCAGCCCAGAGACCTCAAAATTAAATAAATTTCACTTAGAAGGGCACATAAAGAATGTGGAAACCTTAACTTAGGGACTCATGTTTGAGAACTTTCACTCTGTGGCTTCGATCACCACCCCAAACAGCAGGAGAGCTTTTCCTGACTGCTCTCCCACATCCAGTGGCATCTCTCTACACCACACTGTTGGCTCCACTGACACTCTCTCCTCCCTGCATGCTATTGCCTCAAGTTTAGCAAGTTTCAAATAGCACCACAAAGATTTCATTTAACTAAACTTCCACCAAACACAGCTTTTCTTGTTCTTTGATGAGGCAAGATTATTTTTTTTCAGGACAGAACTGGTGCTCTTCTAAACAGTTTAATGTTTTCAAAATTGTTTTCAGCTATGTAGCAAGTGTTCTAAGCCGAAGTAAGTGGAATTTACAGTCATCTCTGGAGAAAGACTGCCATGAGGAATAAAGCATGGGTTTATCCATTTTTCATATGTAAGTCAGATTCACTTTGTCAGTCTTGAGATTTGACAAAGTATAATTCAGAACAATTCAAGCTCACCTTCCACTGGACTGAGTAATCAGATTAGATGAGGAAACGTAGCAGCAGCTCCTCAGAACCTCCTGCAGTACTCCTTTGGAACCTCACACTATATATCCCCCGTCACATTCTCAGCAACACACAGCTGCCATACATAATTGTGTGCACCAGACTTACACAATAACATCTCACAAATTCAGCCTCAGCTCCAGGAGCAGAAGCTTGCAGTTTAGAAGCAGAAACTCCTGGGTTTTAATCTTGCTAATGTTTGTGAAGGCCACGCAGTCATGGCATGGGCTATGGAACAGAAATCAGAAGTGTGCAGGGCTGGGAGAGTGTTACCAGCATGTCGACAGCAGCTGGTGTCATGTTCCTTGACCCTTCTGCTGGCAGCATTGTTCCTAAAAGACATTGCCTCTAAGGTGATGTCTCAGCACTGCATTCTTAATTAGTTGATTTTTTGACAGTGGTGCTGCTTCTTAGATATAATAGAGCAGATGAAAGACCTTTAAAGATAGCGAGTATGACACAGTTTAATTTGGCTAAAAGATAAGGATTTTAAAGAAATGACAACTGTATGAATTCATTCAGCAGTATGGGAGGTAGGATGGCAATTAAAAGCAAGTCAGAAAGAAAGGTTTGCTTTAAAGTTTTTTTTTTTTTTAGAAAATAATAATGTATTCTTCTCTGCAAAGGTTTGTTTTAAAGTTAATTTTTTTTTTAGACAATAATAATGTATTCTTCTCTACAAGGATATCACCATAAATTTTAGCCTAAAAAATAGCATACAAAAGTGATTCATTGGAAAGAAATACTTACAGGATGGTATTTTTTGTCTGAATCTTTGTTTTGGTTTGAATTTTCCCCCATACCTATATTCAAATGTATTTTTGCACCACACAAAAATATGATAACCTTTCTGATGGAAAGTAGTAACCTGTTCTGTGAGTTAATATAATTCTGAGAAGAATGACTTTGACCAATTGGTGTAGTGGCTCACTGCACTAGTGAACAAGGTTTCCTGCATCCAGTGGTCCAAAGTCTGAATGCTATGCAGGCTGAATAAGGAGATGAATTTAAAATGTGTAAATGACAAGTCTGAAACTTGGCTGGATCAGACAAAAGATGCTATATTTAACACTTCATCTACTAGTTTTAGAAGACCTTATTTTTAATCAGTTGACTATTCAGAAGTGGCTCACAACTGTCTTTGAGCTGTTCAGTGTTTCCTAGGTCTAGAACTGAAAACATTAAAAAGTGGGTAGTGATAATTGAGGTAAAAATGTATCTAAATATACTGCAAGAAGATTATTAATTAATTACAACATGGAAAGAGTAAAAATGAGTGAAAAGAAGTTTTGAAGAACAGCATGTAAAATGACTGGTAATTTATAGAACATAAGTATTTTATAGAAAGCTAATAAAATATTACTCAATTTATCTTTGATTCTTCTGAAATCCTCCTTAGGGCCTGCTCAGTACAGTACTTCACTCAACTTCTTGCTTGGCTAAGGGGGAGTGTTGTCTTTTTATTTTTATTTATATTTTAAAATAAGGAAAATATCACACCACAATAAAGCAATCAACCAGTAGCCTATGTGCTTCAGTAACTGGAAAGGATAGAAAGTCAGTCAGTAGATAATTATTCAAGGTCAAACCTTTCTAGTGTGGTGCCAGAAAAGAAGGCAAACAGTGAGGGTTAGCCAATACTTCACAAACACTTGTTTAAGGATTTCCTAATTACAGTAAGTGGTTCCTCTGGCCCTGGCACTTAAAAAGGCAGCTGTATATGCATGATGTCATCCCTTCTTCCCATTATCTCTGCAGTAAATTTAGAGGATTAAGAAGCAAGCAAGACTAAATAGTCAAAATAAGGATGATTTTTCACATTTCCTCCCATTAAAAATTAATTAATGGAAAAAAAAAAAAACAGCAAATTGAAACAGGAATACAGTTAACTATTAAGATATATTTAAACATTTTTGTCCAAAAATCAGAAAAATGCAATTACTCTTCACATTGTTTTCTGTTAAAGAGCACATGATGCAGCACAGCCCCATCACAACAGAGTTTCTGCTGCCTTTCAGCTTTAAAGATATGGATATAAATCACGAGTTGAGCAGCAAAAAATAATCAAGAGCCCTAAATCTCCTGAAGCAAATTGCACAGGTAATATTCATTACCCTGGGTATGAGCTGTGCCCATGCATTTTGCTGTCCATGGCCAGAATACAAGATCCACAGAATCTGCAAGAGAGTTTGCAAGACATGCAACAACAGCAAGGGTACTGTAATATTTGCTGACTGGGACACTGCAATTAATACACCACTGACACAATCAGGGATTAACTATACCCCTTGATCAGCAGTATCTTGCTAAAACAGATGATGAGTTTTGAGGACCTCCACAGTAATCTGGCACTTTTGGTTAGTAATCTTGGTTCCTCTCTCCTTTCCTTGCCCTGCTATTCCCCTTGAGATCATGAGAGCAGACATCTCATTTCTGACAAGTGATTATAATTTCCATGAAGTGTTTTAGGATCTTCTCCCTACCCACTAGAATTTCCTCCCATATTTCATAGGCTCTATAACATCTATGTATATAAGAATGTCACCTGCTCTCAGACCAGGTATGGGTCATACCCAAGGTGCTGCACATGGCTCAGACATGTCATTCTTCAGCACACAAATTAATTTCTCCATCATTTTTATCCATGTGCTGAGGAGTCTAACATGGAAGCTACTCTGAGGAACACGATCTGAGGAAGGTGCAGTGTGGTGTAGAAGCACACTTCCAAGAACATCACAACTCCATACTTAAAATGCAGCTCCTCCAAGGCTTCCTTTGCAGAAACACTCTGGTTAACTTCTGGACTGTTTTTACAATTAAAAAAACCCAGAGAGTTTATCAAGTGCCATAGTCTGGCATTGGAAGCTCTGAAAATCCAGCTTTGCTCACACAGTCCTTACATCTTGATTTGCCACTAGGGGAAAGTTCTTGGCAATATTTGATTTTTCTATTCCATTTCTATTCAGTCTTGAAAGAGAAGCCAGTGAAATGGTGGACCTCATTTGATACTGGCAATTTCAGTCTGACATGGCCTCAAGTCTTTGGCATGATTATTGTATGGTCACTCTTTTGATTGTGGGATTTTGGGGGTTTTTGTTGTTTGTTTTTTTTTTTTTTTCTTCTTCCCCCTTTCCTTAATTCACAACTATATTCCAATTCAGCCAATTTGCCCAGTGCAGTTTTTCTCTCTGACTTGTGCCTTTCTGGCAGGAGTATCTGAATGCTGCCAGGAATAGCCTGTTTCAATAACAAGTCAGAAGTTCAAGGCAACATTACAAGTCAATTTATGATGCAGTGATAGCTAACTCCAGCTATATTTGTCCTGTTGTCTGCAGATTCAGATATAACTACTAGTCACTAATTCAATTTCTGTACTACATCTTTTCTACCCAGTGAAGAAACACTCAGTATTTTTCTTGGATCAAACTTATTTAACATCCTGAAACTAACAATATAACCACCCAGCAGTCACTGTCTCCAAGCATTAAAGACAGACCTGAGTAGTTTCTGTCATGATCTCTTTTAAGTATCTGCTGATGGCTGGAAAGTTGGTCCTTGTCTCCAGGTGTCCAGTGGTTGTCATCTTTGTAATCTATTGTCTAGAAAACATCATTTAGTCTGCATCCTGCATGAGAAACACTTTTGTTTTTTTGTAATCCAGGAGATGCTCTCAGTTTGTGTTAGAGTATCTTCTACCAACTAAAAATTATTTTGTGCTATTCCTGTATAAAGGTGAGACTTTCCTGTAATCTTCTATTTTAAATGAATTCCAGTTTCCACACCCTGCTTCATCAGGAACGATGTGGACACTGGCTGCTTTATCACTCACCATTTCCCTTTTGAGAAGTGACACCGGGCAGTGCCTGCATACAGATATACTACCACACACCCATAGAGGTACTGCAAGAACTCATCAGCACAGCAGCAAGATGGAAGAAAGCAAGGACTTGTTGCTACACGATCAGAAGATTCTCTGAAGCCACTGGAAGCTTTTCTGTTGCTTTCCAGAAGTTATGGGTCAAACCAGAAACTAAATTCTAGAAATTAATGACATGAGAGTAATGACTCAGGAGCCAGCTTTCAGAAACAACTCAAGCAGGTCAATCCTTATTCCTTCTTACAGTAAAAGCAATCTTACTTGTTCCCGTGTGACCTGGTATAGGTGATCCTGCTTTGGCAGGGGGCTTGGACTAGATCTCTCGAGGTTCCCTCCAGCCCCTGACATTCTGTGATTTTGTGATTCTGCTTCCTCAAAAAAACCCAAAACCAACAAAAAAACCCCAAAGAAATAAACAGAAAACCCTGAACACTGCCATATCTTAGTATGAAAACTAAATGTCTTAAACAGATGCACATGCTATAAGTGATTGTTAGACCTACCCTGACCTTCTGCACCATGTATAAAACATCATCCAGCTTCCTTGTGCCCTGTTCTGATGAGATGCATGCACAAATTCAAGTGGGAAAACAGGTATAAAAGCTATATGATATATGTGCCTTTTTAGAGTTTGATGGCTCTAGTGTCTACCCTTTGATGTCCTTGATACTATTTATCTCACTTCAGGAAGACACAGCTAAACATTGCCAGTATCCTTCCTGCCCTGGGGCCAAGATCCCACTCTGCCTTGAAGCACTGGTCAGAGAGCTCTGGAGAAGGAACCATTATGGCAGAGTGGTGACAACCAGGAAACTGAAGGTGTGAGAAGGAGGCAGTAATCCCAGCTGAGCTCTGCTCAGACAAGAGCTGCAGCACAGTGTCCTTATGTAGGCAATGGTTGCATAGCTAATACTAATGGAGAAAATAGGCTGCATTAAAATAGGATGCATTTCCATGGAGGAAATGGAAGAAAGGGACAGGCAGACACACAAGAAGGAACAGAAGATGGGACAGAAAGCACTGTAAATAATAGAGCAAATTAAGAGGGAACAGAGATGAATCTTCACTGAAAAACTAAGCATTGAACTTCGAAACAATTCAACATGAGAGGAAAAATAAAAAGGTGTGGCATCAATTGACATAATTTGCTACTAAACTGACACATTGCAGGGATACTATTGCAGGTTAAGTAACATTTGAGCTCAGAAGAATATAGAATAAGTTGTTCCTGCCCTAAGGAAAATACAAATTACTCAGTCCAGCACAATTTTGTTCAGACATGTCTGAGGCATAGGAAGGACCAACCCCTGTACTACCTATCCGCCCCAGCTGCCTCTTCATTCAGTCCCTCCTTATACAACCGTAGTTGTCCTTTGCCAATGGAGTGAAACCTTGCCAAAAGCATTTAACAGGTGAAGAACATGGGGAAAGGCAAAGAAATTACCACAGTGAGGTGGTTTCAGAGAAAAGCATTTTTCTCTGTGATTTGGTATGGGGCATGGCTCAGAAAAACAAAACCAAAACAACAACAAAGGAAAAACCCAACACCAAAAAAACCCAACCAAACAAACCAGGTTTGCTGGTAAATTCACATTGGTAATTCACCACCATGGAACCACTTTAGCCATCACCCAAAGGTCAAGAACGGTGTAATCAAGGGCGTAAACCAGCACAGCAAGGATGACTTCTACCATGCATAAGCAGAGCTACAGTAAGAGTCCACACCTCCTCATGAAGAACAAGGAAGGGAAAGTTTTATCCTATAATTGACCTTTGCAAAACGGCATACCCAATTGCTATCAGATATCCCAATAGATGCCATTCCTGCAGAAAATCATTTACCCTGCAAAAATTCCACACCAGACTCTGGGAACAGGATGGCCAGCATTACCTGAGCTGAAAAATAATCGCTTTTTTAAAAATCCCCAAAACATTGAGTGAAATAAGCAGATTTTCAAATGATACAGTCTCTGCCATAGCAGTAATAAAATAACAAAATTAAGGGTTTTTTTTATTTATAAGTAACTTCTTTCTTCTACCTTTTATAATGTCCATCTCTTAGCATAACAAAGCTTTTCATAGCTTACTAATGGCTCCCTGTCACTAGTGCTGAGAACCATTATCACTGCTCTGCCCCTTCACATAGGCCTTTCAAACATCACTGTTTCACTTAATTCTTTCACCTCCTTCAGTTCAAATGCAATAAAAACCTTTCACTGGCTGACAACTAGAAAGGCAGAACAGCCTCCAACTGCTGTATAATTCAGGAGGGCTCTTTCTCATTTTAATTGGCTGCCTAATTGGAATGTTTATGGGTTCTGCGATAGCTTGGGATGAAAAGGCAGGGTGAGCAATTATGTGCTCAGCATTCCTATCTGGCAGAGTTAATAGTTTTGGTTTTTTTTTTTTTTTAAAGCTAAAGTTCACTGGAATGCCATGTTTTTGTTCTCCAAGAAATACCTTGATTTGAAACAATGTAATCCCCAAGTCAGAAATTATGTCAAGCTGTGCTTATCCAGTAGCAAGTTTGAGCTTTTGGAAGCCTCTTTGCTCCTTTTTGATGTTAGCATAACATGAAGAACAGGAGGCTATCTGGTGGCTGTCAAGTTTTTAACTGCTTGCTCTCTCACTGGCTGGAGATAAGATGTAAGCAGAGCACTTGATGGACTTGATTAATTCTCTGGAACGAAGGTTTGTCTTTCTTGGCTCGATGAATGACTTCATTCTAGTAGATGAGGTCACCCAAGTCAAGGCAATAAAGTTTCTGATATTCACATGAAAGCTAGTTCTCAAAGCTGCCAGCCCCTAAAAAGAGAAGCACAAGTGTTTTCTCATTTACCTACATTCTAGTGGCAACATCCAGCCTGCTGCCCTATCTGTCCTCTCCAGCACAGGACTGCGTCTCAGCTGAAGAGCAGTTCTAAAGCACGACGAGATTTAAAGGAAAGAAAAATACCAGACGTGCTTTGTTTGAAGAAACAAAGATTTTTGTGAAGCGATTTGTCAAAATGCCAACAGGAAGAGAAAAATTACTTTCCAGCTTTTTAACCTCACCAATACAGTTGCCTTTTCCTTGCCTCCCTGTGCTGCTTCTGTGCTGTTCCAGCTGTAAACCTCTGGAGTAAAGAGCAGCTTTGTGGTCCCTTGCACAGTGCATAGTGCAGTTGCAGTTGTGTTTGGTTGCTATGAAACCCAAGCAATAAATGTGAAAGGATGCTGTGCTCCTTGTAGTATTTGTACTCTTGCATGCTTGAAGTTTCTGGACTATGCTTCTAGACAAAGCAGGCTAGTCTTCTCCATCTTTCTCTCTTCCTTTAACAAACACTGTCTAGTTTTAAAATGGTGAGAACTAGTAAAGAGAACTGACTTGCTTCGTGAATTTCCAAATTCTCACCACAGTTCATACAAAGATCTCTATAAAGCTGATACTTTGGGCTTTCCATAACCATGCAAATGATAAACGGACTCTCCAGTGCTCATAACAGCCTAGCCGTTATAGTTAGCAACCTATGGAACAGAAATCCACCAATCTGATGTACAGATTTGTTATTTTCAGATAACTTGAAATTCCTTGTTCTAATATTAGTGACTCAAACTCATTCTGCCTTTCTCCTTTCAGTTAAATTGTGTTCTTGCCTCTAAGTAGCAGACAAGTCATAGTCCTATGGATCATTAGGGTTGTTACTCTAACATTTGAAGATTCTTCTGGACCAGTCTCCTAACCCATACTTCTGTTCCTGTGCTGCAGTTCTCCAGCACATGCAGTTAGTTAGAGCATGGGGATGTTGAAAGGAGCATCCACTTCAGGTACAAATGCAACCAAAACACTAACCCACAGCAGATGCACTGATCTCTGCCAGCTGGTGATACCACATCAGCAAAAAGACCACAAGCTACAGAAATTTTGGAGCACTGTGGTCTTTTTTCTGAATGCTTTCATAGATACCATGGTGGAATTAGAAGGTGATTTAAATGTTCCTGTTAAACTGTGGAGGTAGAATTTTACCTCAGGTTTTATTGCTGTCTGGAAAGCCATGGCAGCCGTGACTTGTTTGAAAGGTCAGAAGCCTGAACCACATCACAGCACCAGGTCTGCCTAGAACATAGCTCGGAAATGTTGACCTGGCACATGCCAGGAGGGATTTCTGGCCACGATAGCTACGAATAAGTTCTCTCCATAGGACTCATTTTCAGTTTCACATGCATCAGTTGGGCATCCAAATGATACAAACATAAAATATGACACATTATATCCTTGCCAGTAGACGTAGTGAACCTGTAGGAGGTCAAGCTAGAAAGTAAACACAAACCTCTCCAAATAAGCTGTCAGGTAAATAACACCCGCTCTTAAGCTAATCTTTGTGCGCATTTACCTAAAGATTATAACTTGCTGATATGAAGAATATCAGAGGAAAAATCTAATTGCTCAAGATGTCCATCTCATTTTATGGGCAGAGGCGATTCAAAGAAGCCCATATGTTTGGTAAGTGTCCAAACATGTGGACGCTTATGCAAACCAACAATTCTTTGAAGTATGCTGCCTTCGAAGGTCCAGGCTGAAACCTAACATTTAATAATCAACAAACCAGGCAGAGAGCTAAGGAGGAAAGTCTCTGCTAAGCTCTGCAGGACTGGGCTGTGAGAGAAGGCGTCTCTCTGAAGTGACATTATAGGCCCAGATGTGTTGTAAGAGAATAAGGGTCTGTCTTAAGATGGACTGGAGACCCTGTGAACTTCCGTGTTTCGTGACTTTAAAGCAAGAAGAAAAATAAATAATGAAACATATTAAAGTCATTATTGTAGCTGTGTGTGCCTTCTGAAGGCTTGGGTTTTCAAAAGCTCCAACCTTTGAAAAAAGTGCCCAGTGAAATTAAAGGCAGCAAATCTATACTGTAATGTATTTGTTATATACTACCAAATTTACATGTGGAACTCATTGTCACAAGGTATTATTAAAGCCAAGAGCTTAGCAGGATTCAAAAAGGCTTAGACATTTATGTGAATAATAAGAACATCCACAGTTATAGCAGAAAGGAAAAAGACATTTACAAGTGATACTAAAACTCCAACGCAAGGCCATAAGCCAATTGCTAGATGCACTGGTTTAGAAATAAAATCCCCTAGTTGACCCTTTTTCCATAGCTGTCCATTATAGGTTTCTTGCAGCTTTCTGTAAGCATCTGTGCAGACCAACGTCAGAGAAACCATCCAAATCTGATCCAGCCCAACAGGTGTTACGTTCTTAACCTAAAACTCTTTTTAATGTAAAGCTGTCATGAAATATTTTCAAAAGACTGCTTATTCCTTGCCTAATCCTATAGCATTTGGCAGCTCTTAAAACAGGTAATGGATATTCCACAGCACTTTGTATATCCACCAGAAGTGGAAGGTTATTCACTATATTTTCTTATGTCTTGTGCCAGGTCCCATTCTCTTTTAAGTGGCATCAGACTACGTGCGTCCATGCCTACGTTCCATGCCAAACCTCTGAGTTTTGCAGCACCTCTGAAACATCCCATGATGAAGAGCATGACATGGCACACCCAAATCCTGGCAGGCTTTAGAGAGTGGGAGTGCTGAAGGAATCTGCGATCATAACCAAAGACAAGCCCTAGGAGCGCTAAGGATCGATGCTACAGAAAAGGTCAAATGAGTGAGTGCTGCAAGGCTGTGAAATTATTCACTGTCCTCTATTAAACACCTGAGAGGCATTTATATCACTAATGACCTGGAAATCCATACTGACAACAAACACAGCATTTGCTACTAATAAGAGTGTGTGTTGGTATCTGCATACAGGAGGAAAATCGTTGCCCCTCTCCTTTCTCCATAAACATTTCCTGTCTTATTCTAGCCATCACAGTCTGATCTTTGCTGATGTTTATTAAGCTTAAATATCAAATAAAATGACTTTTCTGCTTGGAATAAAATATCAGGAATGTGATAACATATTCAGAAGAATACACAAAATGACCCTTAAAAAAGGAATGCCTAAACTCCTAGCATTGAATTTATGCTACTTAGCATCACATTAAAAATATTCAAAATATAAATCAAAATTCCAGGGTATAACTTATATTCAATTTCAAATTTATGGCATTTTAAAATAGGATGATTTCCTCAAATGTGCAATAAATTTGGTTTTGTGGAATTGCACATGCCACCTTATCATGACAGTTGCTTTATCTACACAGTCCACTGAAGCCTAGTCACTTTATATAATCTGAATTCACAAATCAACTGTCGTCTTCACTTCACTGATTCATTGCTGATGGGCCTTTCACAAGGTAAAAAATCCTTTCCAAGTTGACAAGAGTAATAAATGGAGAGGTGAGAGCTGCCTCTCCATCCTGCTGTTCTATTGTGCTGCTGATAGTGACACATGGCAGAATAAGCTCATAAACCAACCTCATCTTTTGACCTCTGCAAAGTAAACGGAAACAGAGGGGCGTTTATGATGATGACTGTATTTAAAGACTGATAATGACTAGATAAACCTCTGAAATTTAACTAGCCCAAGCAAACCTTGGAAAAACGCTGTGGTTTTCTGTATTTAATGTGATGCAAAAATATTGAAAATGCAGCTATGAAACTTTTGAAACAACCTTGAGGATGACTTAGCTGCACCAGTTTATAAGATGCTTAACACAATCATATGCACACAAGAGCAATCTTGAAAAAGATTCATGAAAATACAACTGGACCTTTTTTTTTCTTTAATGTTGTTCCAGATTAAGCAGAAACAACACACAAACCAGAACACGAGGCATCCAAAGAATAATCACAGCATGTTATAAGAAGTGTTTTCGATCAATACTGCACAGAAAAGACAGGTGAATTAAAAATAAATATGAACTTGTAGTATCCATAACAAGTATTATAGGACAAAAGTTTGATTTATTAGGGATGTGTCTTTTTAGGAAAGAAAACTGCAGTTAAACTTCAACTACCTCATCATTTGCTTTCTCTGCCTGTGCACAGTCTAACGAAGGAGCTGTGAACTCTCCTGTGCTATTGCCTCATGTGCAGGATTAGCTGGGTTCCCAGGCTGGAGAGTACCAATGCTCTAGAAACCAACATTACAATCAATTTTTGATGCCAGTTTGAAGTCCTAGAATATGAATAGTTCACCTTGCCTGTACACTCAGTAGTAGAAAGATTTTTACCTGTATGTAAAAGCCAATTAATACTCATTCCAGCCTTAACAATGAAGTCTTCTTACTTTTCTGTAATAAGATTAAATATATAACTACACCAACTATATTCCAAATTTTCAGTGATATGCTGTCTTGTTTTATTCATTAATATATCATTCCTTATGCACTGTACAAAATGGCTCACCCAAATTTGCAGTCAATTGTAAAAAACATCCACTGAAAGAGTTTTAGGCTGCAAGCACTAATAGTAACCATCTAAATTTGGTGAAATCATATAATGGAAACAAATCAGAAGAACAGCTGAAGTTTCAGTGAAAACTGGGAGGAGACCCCAGTCTTGCAATAATATCTACTGCCCTTGTGCACAGCCCACTGCCATTTGTGAACTGGTAAATCAAGTACATGGAAAGATTTTTAACCTTTCTGCATCTCTAGCATTCAATCAAATGGGGAAAAAAAAAAAGAAAGAGGAAAAAAAAAGAAAAAGTTACTTAGTTATTTCCTAACTCTTTCTTCCAAATGCAGGCTTCAACAAACCAAGGATAAAATATTTCTCAAGTAACACCACCCTTGTAATATGTACAAGCCAAAATAGATGTAATAATAATAATAACAGCACTGAAGTTTCCAGATACTAAGACTGAAGAATGATGCTCATACTATTCAACACTTCTCAAAGCTGTTTTTTCATTCTAAAAGTAAACAAGCCCACCAGCAGACCTTGAGCAAACAAAAATTTACAGTAGCTTTTTGGAGGAGAACTTTACCTCTCACATGAAATCATCCCCTATATCACTGCAGGATTTCTGAGGTTGATTCAGTGGCCACACTTGAGCTTTCCCCAAGAGGGTAAACATTTAGCTACAAAAAAAGCAGCAATCTTCTCTTAGAGCTCCAAATTAATAAAACCAGGAAAACCAAGATGAAGAAATTGATGCATGATTCAGTCACCCTAAGGTTAGACCCTGCATATCACCATTGGTTAGAGAAAGCATCAAGGAAGTTTAACTTCTTCAGTGAAGCACCTGAAGTTGCATAGAAAGATTCTAGGACAAGTCTCTACAGTTTGCTATTTCTAACATGAGTGTGAGAGCAGAGTACACCATACCTGGGGCTCCTGATCCCCTTGCAACATGTTTCCACATTACATGGCATAGCCACCAGGCCATTTTGCTCTCCAACTGAGACTGCATTGTGCCCATGGAAGAGCCATTCCCTTCCTTACAGGCTTTTGTGAAGACAACAGCAATCGATACCTGGCTGGCTCAGACACTGTGATCTGCAGAGCCCTTGAATGAAGCAGCACTACAGCCAATAGAGGAGCTGTGGTTTTGAACAGTTCAGCTAAGGCCACATTCAAATCCAAGATTTCTGTGAACAGCAGAGACATTCCCTTTTACCAGCATGCAGATCACTGGTAACAATCCTGCTTCTTGAAATTAAAAATATAATGTATTGTGCTGTTTTGCTTATACATCATGTTTCATTCCAAGAAACATTAAAATATTTTAACTAGGCATACACTCCCCACGCTGGTAACGCATTGCTGCCTATAATGAGAAAGCACCCTGGCAGGTGGAATGACACAGCTGGTCAAAGTCTACAGGATATGTATGCAGACCATAAGAAATTAATAAAAGACATTTCCATAACTGTGCTAGAGTTCAGGGTGACATTACGCCACCTCACTGTGATATTACAATGTCAAGAATAAGCAGCCCCACAAAGAAAGCTGGTTTCTGATCCTCACCAAGTATTTTCTTCTAACCTTCTCAGGATCTGGTCAAATCATGAACCTGTGCACAAACTAAGGGCATTGTTTATAGCAAAAATGAAATGCAGAATACAATCTTCCTTTCTTAAATCTTTCATTTTTGTATCCACCAAGCTGCACATTAAGTGACCCATGCTCTTGGTGTTTGTTGGACACAGTAGTACTGGAAACCGAGAGCAAGGTTCCTTGCTCCCAGAAGATGTGCTATCACCTGTTCTACAATGTTTATGCCCCATGATTTTGGTCATATATTTGGTTATATCAAAGCATTACAAACTCCAGTACTATCTGAACATGCCTGGGAATATGGACACACCTAGCTGAGAGAATTCTCTGTCCAAAAAACTGGAAAGCCACAACAAAACAGAACAAAAATGAACGCACCTTACTTGCTCAGCAACACTGACTTCTGTTAGCATATCATTACGGGGTGATGTGCTCCAGCTCCTCACCAGGCTTGTCTCAAAAGCCTCATCAACACAAGCACTTCTTATTTTTATAAAGGTCTGTAGAAACTGCAAGTGGAGCTAGAGGAGGCTTCAGGTAGAGCCCAGGGTTTGAGTTACAGCCAACGTACAGGCTAGAAGTCAGGCTCAAACTAGGTAGCGCTGAAGCCTCATGAGCTCAGGACACTGAATTAACAAAAATAACTGGAATTCAAGGATTTATCACCATCAGCCATAGTTCCCTACACCAACAGCTTAACTTCACCACCTGTCTCTGAGGTGCCCCTAGCTTCCCTCCCTTGTGCCATGTGCCACAATTTACCATGCCAGGCCACTCCAGAAAGTTATAAGGTGAAGTATTTTTTTTTTTTCCCCTCTTAAAAAGAGTTTTTTTGGGGGGTATTGGTTTTTTCTTCTCCAAGAGTGCTTATCTTTACAGATGTAAAAATCAATTGTTCATGCTGTCTGATTGCCTCATGCAATATCATTTAGCTTGGTTTGAAAAATCAGGTGTACTGTTTCATAATTAAATTATTCAACAAAACTTTGACTACAAAGCCTTCTGCTAAAACCTAATTAAGAGTATGATTTGTTAAAAGCATGTTCTGCAGCTTTAGCTTACATTCCCATATGAGTGAGGATGTCATTATTTCATACTTTACACATTTTGGGCTTCAGAAG
Source organism: Indicator indicator (assembly GCF_027791375.1). Lineage (NCBI taxonomy): Eukaryota > Metazoa > Chordata > Aves > Piciformes > Indicatoridae > Indicator > Indicator indicator. Next base: position 17,466,426 of record NC_072028.1, read on the forward strand.
CTGTTTTGGGGTTTGGTTGGTTGTGTTTTTGTTTGGTTTCGGTGTTTTGGGGGGTTGGTTGGTTTGTTTTCATTTCCTTTTCCAAAGCTGATTTTGAACTAGATAAAGAAATACTCCAGGCTTTGTTCATATTAATTTATTAACAGTTGGCAACATCCAGTTCTTATTTAAACAACAACAAAAAAAGGCAAATCAAACAACACAACTCCTCTCTCTCTAAAAAACCTTAACAAACTCCCCACTCCCCATCCCTCAACAAATCTAACATAAAGGCATCAGAAAAGAGCAATATTTCAAAAGTTGGCCCTTGTTCAAGCTGCATATGGTCACATAATCTTTTAAAATGCATGATTCAAGTCTCAATTTAATTATGTAATAGCACAAATGGAATTACACTGCAGATGAAGTGCAGTATTTCAGCTCAAACACACACTGGAGTTGTGTGACTGACCCAAGCTTATTTCATTTGGTCATTGTGTTAGAGGGCTTAATTTGAATGCAAGGACACGTAGCAAACAACTATTTCAATACAATACCCCCTTCTCCTCTTGATATAAATTTTAATACTTGTTGTGTGATGAAGATAATTTGTCAGGTAGCTTGCAAAGATGATGACAATCCACCATGAGCAAATATTTTTCTTGAGTTACCCTATTTACCACATATGTGTCTGCTTAAAAATGCAGATACAGCTTTTCCCCGTGTATGCATTTGTGTGCACGTGGCCCTGAAGTGGCATATAGTTATAGTAATGTCTTGGAAAGCAGGAGGAAAAACAAGACTCCTTCAATAAACTGGAGATGCAAAATCCTAATTAGCCCATTCCTCAAGAATGCACTCCCTGTGCTGCAATGTGCACACTTTTCCCTTCTCCCCATGCTTTACCCTCATTTCTCCTTTTTCTCCTACATTTTTCCCCTTCTTTGAGCTGCACACCAAATGGTTCTTATTGTAAGAAATAAAGGGAGCACACACTTGGAATCTTACGCTGATCTTACTCAATAACAACAGTTTACATACCAGAACTCTTTCTAGTTATCTACTCAGGCCTTTGACACTGTTTCCCATGGAATTCTCATGAAAAAAAAAAATGACTGGTCATAGCTTGGATGAGCATATGCTCTGCTGGATAGAACACTGGTTGGATGGCCATGCCTAAAAAGTGGTGGTCAGTGGAGTTAAATCCAGCTGGTGGCTGGTCACAAGTTGTGTTTCTCAGAGCTCAGTATTAGGACCACTTCAATTTAACATCTTTATCAACAATTTTGTTGAGGAGTTACGAGTGCACCATTAGTACATCTGCAGATGACAACAAGTTAGGTGAAAGTGTTGATCTGCTTGGGGCTAGGGAGGCTCTACAGAGAGACTTAGACTGGATCAATGGGCCAAGGTCAGTGCTCTGTGTTTCAACAAGGTCAAGTGCCAAGTCCTGCACTTGGGCCACAACAATCCTTTGCAACACTTTGGGCTTGGGAAACTGTAGCTGGAAAGTTGTCCCGCAGATCCTGGGGGTTCTAATGGAAATGGTGTGACCAGTAGGAGTAGGGAAGTGACTGCCCCCCTGTACTCACCATTGGTGAGGCCACACCTCAAGTACACTGCGTTCAGTTTTGGGCATCTCAATGTATGAAAAAAATTGAGAAGCTGGAGCAGGTGCAAAGAAGAGCATCTAAGCTGGTGAAGGGCCTGGAGAATAAGACTAATGAAGTATGGCTGAGGGAACTGGGACTGTTCAGTTTGAGGAAGAGGAGGCTGAGGGGAGACCTTATCACCCTCTAAAACTACCTGAAAGGATAATACAGAGAGCTAAGTACTGATCTCCTCTCACAAGCAATTAGTGATAGAACAAGAGGAGACATCCTCAAGCTGCACCAGGGTTGGTTTAGGCTAGGCATTACAAAAATATTTTTCACTGAAAATTATTGGAAAAAGCTGATAAGGAAGGTGGTTAGGCCACCATCCCTAGCAGTGTTCAAAGCTTGTTTAGATGTGGCACTTAGCAATATGGTTTAGTGGTGCACTTGGTACAGTGGGGTTAATGGTTGGATATGATAATCTCAAGGGTCTTTTCCATCCTGAATGATTCCATGATTTTATGTTGTGCGTCAACTGTGCTCATTTCATGTTCTGAAGGTTTTATATTGGATAAAGAAATTTATATCTAGGACTTGGGAAACTGTAAATCAGTCAGTCTAGGTCTGATATGATAACAATCACATGGTCAACCACGTTTAGATCAAAACATCTAAACAATAAAAGCAATAAGAAAAAACCCAACCAGTTAGAAATTCTCAAGAAAAAAAAAAACCAGTATGAAACAAATCTGACCAGTACTTGCTCATGAGTGACAACTTGGTGTTAAGACACCTAAATCTACCAAAAAAAAAAAAAAAAAAAAAAAAAATCACCCTTCAGTGCTCAGTAGCAGTCAAAAGGAAAAAACAGATGAACAAAAAGAGATGAAGGGGGATTGCTAGAGGCCTGGTAAAGGCTGTGAATGGGGAGTATGGATGGGGAGTGATCCAGTTTCCATTACAGTCGAAGGAAGAGAAGGTGGCACATGAAGGTTATGTGTCTAGCTAAGGTCTTCCCCAAGCTGAAAGGTTTTAGAGAATATAGTAGTATGTAACACATGTCCACCCTAGTCTTACTTCTCAACTGCTTATGGCCAGTATTGGGAGACAAAATACTAGGCCATATGTAGGATTATAGAATTGTGTAGGTTAGAAAAGACCTTTAAAATCAAGTCCAATTGTGTACTCAATTTTGAACCAATAAAGCCACAAAAATTCCTCTTCTTTGACTGACCTCTATCTTCATCGATGCTGGGGATAACACAGCACAGGCATTCTGGCTTTACCATAGCTTCTGGCAGACACTTCAAAAATGCCTTGCAGCACAACTTCAGGTTGACACAGATCTGATTTTAAAAAAAAAAAAAAAAAAAAAAATTGTCCTTTTCAGGTTACCTGTATATCTGATCCCATGGAGATTTCTGCCTTGGTCTCAGTTTTCTTCAATTATTCCAATAACAACAAAAATGAAAGAACAGAGAGTGTGCACAAAAACCTGAAGACAACCACAAAAATTAGAGATGTGAACTATATACACAAGCACAAACTATTCATTATTTATTAAGAAGCAGTACTAGAAAAAACAAGGAAAAGTTTTAACTAGAGCATTGCCTGTAGAGGCACAGAAAGTGCTCCCAGCACTTTGCCCATTATGGCTGAGGCTTCAGCTGGAATATTGCAAGACATCAAGCAGAAGAAATCAAGAACAAAGTCCCAGCACAAACTACAGATGATTGCCTACTAACCACGGTCCAGAGCAACATGAGCACCTGGCTTCAACAGAGAGCCTGGGAGCACAACCAGAGGTTTTCCTGATGGAAAATCAATTCCATACTTAGTATACTCTCAGAATACAGCTTCTGACACTTTTCCCTATCTAAAATTGTTTTGCAAGCTATGAAAATGTTGGGGAAACAACAGTGATATTATAGAGAAAAACATTCCACCAGTAGCAAGACTTTGTATTTGTTTGGTAACTCTAGAGGGCACTTACAGCCACTGTATCTAACTGTGATTTTAAAAACATTAAGACCACAGTTTTATGAAGTTCCTATGATGCATGTGCAGGTCATAGCTTGAACCAACATTTCTGCTAACCACATCAAAGAGAAAGACAAAGAAACACAAGAGTCCCTTAGATTACAGACATGATTCTATGGTACCTCCGATAGAGATAGCAAAGGACAGATCTCAGTATACAGAGCACAGCAAACTCTCATCAGCAGCACTGTGCACTGACCTGGTCACTCATGTTCTGGAGCAACAGGATAAAACTAGAACAATCAGCAATCAAGCAAAGAGCTCAGAGTCAGAGGAGAACAACAAAGTTTGCTTTTTTTTAGCCTACCAGAACAAAGCAGGGTGGATAATGTCTGTAAATACCAGTGGGAAGGGAGTGGTAAACAGAAATGAGGCTCTGGGGAGGAATAAGAATCACTTAATTGAAAGCTCCAAGTACAAATCAGCAATTAGAAATGCTGACCCATGTTCTTTCCCAACCAGCATTTCCTATTTCTCCTTCTACACTCCAGACAGGACACTGCATGTTTGAGGTTTTGTTGTTGGGACTTTTTTTAATAAACCCACTTAAATGTTTCCAGAATGCTTTATCACAGACTAATCTAGAGATGAAAGAATGCAAATGCCAAACATGCATGAAACCCATTTAGACCACTGAAAAATATGACACATATCATAGTACAGCCCAAGCGTTCAGCAGGATTCTCAAGTGCAAATTATCAAAACAAAAAACATCCTCTAACAGACTGAGCAGAATGGGCTGCCTCTCATTCTCCTCAGATGTTTCCTCTGTCTGCATCTCAAGAGAAAGTGCCTCTGCCATTATTTAGACCTTATTTGTCCCCTTCTAGGGCCTTGGATAAGAAATCAGACACTGGAAAGATCACAGGATCATTTAGGTTGGAAAGACCCTTAATATCATTGAGACCAACTGTTAAGCTAGCACTGCCAAGTCCACCACTAAACTATATCCCTTAGCACCACATTTACATGCCTTTTAAATTCCTCCAGGAGTGGTGACCCAACCACTTCTCTGGGCAGCCTGTTCTAGTGCTTGACAAGCTTTGATGAAATCTGGACAAGTGACACAATATTAAGGATTATATTGCACAGGTGACAGAGCTGCCAAAATATATCCCTTACAGGCTTCTCACATAGTGCCTATAAGACAAGACTCCACTGGATCCAAACACAGGAGGCAGACACTGCCTGTTGTTTATTGTTCACTATTAAGCAACTTCTGGTGTTTCTTGGTGCCCCAGATAATCTAAAATTTTCTTATACTTCTCACACACTTTCTTTTTGTCAAGAATATTTTAAGCACACTAGGGACAAAGCAATTTGACTAATGGCAAACAGATGGTTATTAAGATATTAAAGAGGAAATCTCCCAGGATTAAGAACCTTTCTCCTCCTTAGGTTAACCAATATGACACTTCCTTCATCCATGGTTTCAAACCCACATTTAGATGTCATCAACGAATGTATTGTCATCATATTATCCAGATATTTAGTTTCCAAATCTATAGACTTAACATGAAATACCCAAGGAATTCCATATAATTAACCATTCATGTAAAAGGTCAGTCATAGAGAGGTTAAACCTGAGTGTCCCATCTGATGCTTTATACAGCTTAATAAAATAAGTGCCACTGCAGTGAAGCAATCTAAAATCATGTTTTCCAAAACTGCAAACGCAAAAAACTTATTCCTGTTCAAGAACATCAATACAACCAAGCTCTCTTTGATTATCCAGGATACTCTGAGATCATAGCTGAGAATTTTTTTTGGCTACTTTCAGAAACGTCTGAAATTTACTCTGTGAAATTAATGCACAGGATCTGAAAACTCTACCTTAGCAAATACAAAAGGCCATTTGATTAGCTACAAATAAAACCCCCTTGAGCTAAAATGAATAAGGTTTAAGCTACTTCAAATTATTTTCCCGCCTGATAAAGCCATTATCACATTTAGAGCGTTTACAATGCAGAACTATATTCCTTTGATCATCTTATAAAATTAATTGATCTTGCTTATCTATTGTACTATTTTAAATCATTTTAATTGAGGACATTAGGAGAAGTAATGGTAACAACCAATGCATTTATTAGCTACTGACGTTCAAGGCAGCAATGTCATTTTCATAATCTGAATTTCTCTATAACAAAATTCAATTCTTAATGGAATTTACATATAGATCACCCCCAGCCACAAATAATTTACTATTACTTTAAGTCCTAAAGGACAGGCAGAAAAACTGTGAAAAATCACTCCAGCCATACTTAATTTTAATTATTCTTTTAAATCAGATAGAGACCCCGAAGTTAAATTCTCATAATTAAATAGAAATTAAAAGTTTCTAAAAGCCTTATTTTGAACTCCAATTTTAAATGCAAATGAACACATAAGAAAATTTCTCCATGAAGAACTGAGTAATGTACATCTACAATGTCTTGCTCCACAGCCACAAAACTCCTCCATCACCTTGGAGTCCCATGAAAGTCCTCATTTAGTTAAAGCCTGTGTGCAAGATTCCAATATCACCTAGAAGTCGATTATTTATCAGGGCTGCCCTTGCCAGTGTCTGCAGATCTGCCAGTTCACATTTAGTCCTAATATTTCCATGACTGACTATGAGTTTGCATGGCCCACTGCCACAGATCAACTGTACCCATTTGAAAGGGAAAGGGGACTTTCCTTCCCAATAAAGGAATGTTCCATCACCCATTCAGCTGAAGTCATTATTGATACCAAGTGAATTGTGCCTTGGCTCAAGATCCTTTTGCAAACAGACGTCATCTCCAGCCTTAAATTGTCTACCTGACCTGCTGGGTTTTTAAATGTAAGACTACATGCTCATGTAATCAAGTTCAAGGTAATGTTCAGCAGCACAAAAGCTAAGTATAGATATGCTTCACAAATACACACATCAAAGATTGCACCAGCACGACACTGCATGCTTGGGAAACAGATTTGATTCTCATTGCTATGAAGCTATTGCACAAAAGTGGCCTCAGAAGAGATGAGGGTTTGGTTACAAGCTGAAGAGATAGGCACACAAGCAACAGCACTAAAATTTTCACCTCTTTTGTCCTTGGCCTAGACTACAGACAGCAAATGCTGTGCGCTGCCCACTGGGATTCTTATCAAAGAGCGAGGGGAGGAAAGTAAAAAGCTGCAATAAACACTGTAAAGAGAAACTGCCTTTACTTGTTCTGATGACTAGACTTTTTTGTTTCTCTTTACATGGTTTGTAGTGAGTACAAAGCATTGGCATTCTCTTCATAGGATGGGAAAACGACAGTTAAAAGTAAACACTTGCATTTAAATGTACACAATGCAAGGACACTGCCTTATTTTTGCTACAATAGCAAGTGTCTCCTAACATCATTATTAGACAATTGACTCTGAAAGCTGAACTTCTTACTCTTTCACTAAACTTAGCACATTTCTCAGATGAAGGTTTCTTTGTGGTTTGTGTTTTAGCTTCATTCCCAGAGGAACTCTGAATCAACAGATGCCCACATTTAAATTCAGACCTATCACACAAGTACCATCTTCACCTCTCTCGAGTGCTTCAGAGGAAAGGGCCTGCATGATTTCAGTCCTATTTCAAGGCTATTTTTAATCCCCACGTCCAAATTTCTTGACAGGAGAGGTAAAGACATGGTAAGGAGAGACGGAGAGCAAAAGAATAAAAAGAATAGATAGAATAGAAACCCTTGAGATGGATACATCTTGAGGAACTGTGCAGAGAGATGAGGAAATAGAGGCAGTTATTAATGTAGAGATCAAACCTGAAGTTGAAATTAAACTGCCCAAACTTGAGCAGCTGTGTTCTTAGGCTGTGGTTTTTCACTTTTTCACTTTTGCTAGTAACCTTGGGCACATCTCTCTGTCACCTTTACAAGCCCCCTCCCCTACAGCTGTGGTGCATCTGGCACACCACGCTCTGCGCCTATTACCAAGGAGCCCATTAATAACAACAGCACAAGCTTCCGGGCTGTCAGAACTGTTTTAATTTCAGATTTTTCTCTTGTTGTAAAAGAAAAGAGTTTAAAACAATGCAGCTATGTCTCCCTCTAGTTTGTGGTGTGTACAGTTTGAACAGCAGAGGCATGGTTAGCGTCTTATAACTACCACGCGAGGCAGGAAAGCTCTGTGCTCAAAACTTCCTGGGCTGTGTATAAATATTGATAACAATATAATCCTGACAGAGACTGATTAAAAAATAAAGTGCACTTGTTCAGTTGGGAAAACCTAATGTAATGTAGGTCACTGTCAAAACATAGTGAAGACAAACTCTCTCTGTTTTATGCAGAGCTGAATTAGGTGAGTCAGCTACGGATGTGAAGGTGAACACTGATCATACCAAGCTCTTTTGTGGTAAGTAGCAGAAGTATAAAATCCATTCAGGATTTCACAGCACAATAACCACCATTCCTGTGTCACCTTATTGACAATGTCTTTAGGACGGCCAAGCGCATGACTGCTCCTGAGCTCTCAGCAGGTGAGGTCTCCTCTTTGCCCCCAGCTGCCTTGCAAGGTAAAAGCAAATGCTTTCCACTTCAAAGGGCCTCTCAAACACAAAAAATGTCCAAAGGTTTGTTCTTAAAGCCTCTTGAAGTCTGAAGGCACCTGTTATTCAGTGTAACAAATTAACTTAATTAGGTATAACAGCAACAATTCTTAATCTCTTTGGGTGTTTTGATTCTTACAGGAGCCAGTCCCAGGAAACATATCCAAGAATACAAGTCATGAGTCAACCCAGCCACAAGACATGATTTTTATAGAATTTTAAGTAACAGAAGTGTAAAATTTTATAAGATTTTTATGAGCAGTTCATGATAATATGCACTGCTTTCTGCTTTCATACAGAAAAGCAAAAAGTGATTAATTCAAAGTTTTAATCTCTGGATTCTCTGGAATCTGGGAAAATGATATGAAGGTAAATGGAGGGGCTCAAACAGTTCTTCTGGGTCTATGACAGGAAGTTTTGCAACGAAACAACTTGTCCTGATGCCTTGAGTTTTGATTAGCATGCCAGAAACATCTAACGTGATTATTTAGTCTTGATTTTCAATAAAACAAATTTGCCAACCGGTTTCTCAACACTGTGATACTAAATAGAAGAGATGGTTGGTTTGGTTTTTGTTTTGTTTTGTTTTTTTAACCTGAGGGGAAAAAACAACCTACAATGAAAATACTGTTAGGGCAACTCTGATTCCAGACACAGTCCTCCAACAGACCAAATGTGGATTTATGGCACAATGCTGGCTCTTAAGTGCATGCAGCAAAATCTGTACCACAGTCCTGGCAAACTCCTGTGGAGGAATCAACCCCAAGGCTAGTAACAGTCATGACATGCCTACAGTGGAATGTGTCTTAACACAACCCTGATGTTTCAGACTTGCAAAGAAATAATCATAACATGAAAAGCAGTTAGACAGCTATTAACACACAGTTCTCTCTGACATGACCAAGGAGTGTGGTATCAAATGAAAGAACAAAAGAGGACAAAACTGAAGCATCCTCTCAGAACACTATTTTGCAGTGAGAAGGTTTACTAGGATGAATGCTAAGGTGGAGCTCAGGAACAGTAATGGTAGCACTAACAGATGCTTTAGTCCTTATCTATAGACTTAAATCTCCACTATGCAGCTTTGTTACATATACCAAGCATGACATTTTCAAAGTATTTAACAGAAAACTATTTCATCAACCCCAATGGGCCATATCTCCATTTTAATTTTTATTTCTTTGCTTATGAAAAGATCTATAGAGGTGTCAGTTCAAGGCTAATCACAGTTGGATTTGATCTCAGTTTATCTATCAAACAGTAACCTTCAACTTTGATCAGACTAGGCTTGTGCATTTGAGTATCTAACTTGTCTTGTTCTGCCATCCTCCATTAAGGTCTAAATCACTAATGTGGAATGTCAGCCAGAGTGGATGACAATGCAAGATACTCACATGCATCACCACATAGTATGTATACCACCACAGTCATATACCAAATTTAAAAAGTAATAATTCAGTTTTCTCCTTTTAGCAGCTTCCTGGACCTTTCTGACCCATGAGGAAAAGGGTTTGAGATACTGCAGTACAAGCTACAGGCAAGGAGAACAGGAAATGTACTTCACACGTGCAAACCCCTCCATGGACCATAGAAACTTCCACCACCTGGCAATGAAGTGATGGTTCTCGCATGTCTGGACAACTCAGAGAGCTGCAAGGCCTCGTTTGTGTCTCAGGAACAGTATGCAGCCTGGAGTCACAGCCCTCAGCAGAAATTACATTTGCTACAGTCTCCTCTGTCATCAAGGTCTGACATCCCCATTATCAAGGTCTGACATCCCTGAAGTGTCAGCAGAGGCCAGCCACAGGGCTCATTCTAAAAGATGATGGCTTGAGGTGACATCAGGGAGCAGATCTTGTGTCCAGGTGACACTCCCTGAAGCAAACCAGGTGTCAACTACATCAGTCAGTAGTATCTATCTTCCAGGCACATGCAGGGCACCCCATTGAACTTGCTACTCTACTCCTACATGCTGATAAGAAAGAGGAAAACAAATAGCCTATGAAAGAAAACACAAGTGAAAAGGACAGTGACCCAAACAGAAATCTGTCTATGGAAATACAAAAGGTGGTGAGAAAGACAAAAATAAGTGTGCCAAATAAACTCAAATTGCCTCAAGGCCTCTCACTGCCTGAGACAGCCTCTCCAAGTATTTCCATCCCTTCCTCAGCTAGAGTAAAAGTTAAAAATATTTCAGTACTAAGGGAAAAAAACATCAAAATCTGAAAGCAGGGATGACCAGATCTGAGCAGCAAAGCCTGAAAGCCTCTAAGCTGGCACAAGGAGAGAAGGTGCAGCCGGCAGCCACCTTCTGCTCCTCTCCCATCCGCTGCCACCCACCTGCTCCTGGCCTCAAGATATTGAACCATGCCCATGGACCTCTGTCATGCAAACCTCCTCTGAAAAATACCTGTTTGAGAGTACAGTTCCTATCTTTTTCCTTGCAGGACCATTTGGGATGGGGTGAGGGGAAAAGTGCAGTATGGATAACACGACATATGCAAATTAAAAGCGATGTCCTGAAAAGGAAGCAGTACTGAGTGATTCAAAGAACAGTGCAGTAGGGAAAGCATATTGTGAAGTTATGGAATGAAAATGGTTCCAAGGAGAGGCCTCACATATGCTCAGACTGGAGAAGCACTGATGGAGCAAACATTCAAGATGAGAAGGTGGGGGAGAAACTGCAAGGCAATATATTTCAAATGGAGACATATACACATATCCCTCTCCCAACAACGTGACCACGCTCTTTCTGTAATCACAATTGCAATTTTCCTAATAACCTGAGAATAAGAATCATAAATTCTATGTAAATAGCTTGTGTATAATTTACGAGTACCTAGGGCTAGATATTATTATTCTCTGCATTAAGGGGTTTCTGCCCAACGTTCAGATTTTTGCATTGGAGCTTAGCATCCTCTCTTCTCCTCCACGACCCCACAAGTTAAGACACACGTTGTAAAAGAACAATATTTACTTACAACCAAAGGGGAAATGATCCTTGTTATACTGTGAATCTTTTATTTACCATAGGAAATAATAACAATACTAAAAAGCATCTAAGTTGTTTCCCTCAAAAATACTAAAGCAATACAATCTCTGCCTGCCTATGACTAAGGGCCCCTTGTAAACAGGTTGTTGTTCATTTTGTGAGTCAGACATCACAATATTGCAGGATCAGGGGCTGTTAGTCTGAAAATATTTAGCAAACCCACAAGTCAAACATGATATATATAAAAAGAACTTTCTAATTAACATTTCTCTTTTGTCTGTCACTTAATTTGCCCTTCTTTTTACATGGATAGTAAGCACAATGACAGCCTGGTATTACTCTTGAAATAAACCTGCCAAGACAAAAGCATGTGTTTGGGAGTTATTTTTAACAAAAAGAACAGAAGTAGCATCTTTTCCTGGGGTTTGCTTTTGTTCTGTGTGTAGGTTGTTCTCATAGTAGTTGATCATTGCAGTTAAAAAAAAAATAAACACAAAACAAAAAACCCCAATAAGTAGACAATCTTTTTCCTGTACAAATATTCAGTACTTTAACCTGCCCTCTAGACCTGAGATACCTGGAAGATATTTAAGGGTCATCCGTGTTATTTGACAAGTGTTACATCTCGTATGACAGGCAAAGATACAACCTTAACACTCATTCAGTGGTGCCATTTTGAACCTAACACTGGTGGCAAAAATGTTATTTGTTTTTAATATGAAACTTGATAGCTTAGCACTGAAACACGGATTACCAGACACAAGATAATATCAAAGTGACCATTTATGATGTCTGAAATCATAACCTCCACGTAAGGCTCCAAGATTCATTTCACACAAGAAATACATACATAAAGCACTGTAGTCATTTATGGATGCCCTTTAGCCCAGGTGTCTGAAACCATCCCAGTGAAATACAGCAACCTAAAAGCAGGATTTTGGCATTTTACTGAATGATTATATGTGAAACTAAAATTAGATAGCTATATGGATGCTCCAGCCACAAGTGTGGATTTCCTCAGCTGCTGCAGAGGCCCTCCACACCACCTGTGAGGGGAAAGAAACAGCTTCTTTGGCTTTCCTTGACTAAGCAGATGATACCAAACCTCTTCAGCTGATCCCTCTCTAAGGTACCTTCTAGATACACAATATAACCCAATAGGTCCTCACAAAGCCATGTGTGACCCAGGACCTCCCAGTCCTCAACCCACAAACAGAAGAAAAAAAACTCCATTTGACTGTCTAGTCTGAAAAAATATATCAATGCCCCAAGGGACTTAGCTATCTCCCCCCACACCCTCTCTCTTTACATATTTTAGACAATCATTAATTTAAATAAAAGTAGCCTCACAGCTTTTTAATGACCTTTAGCTGCAAATGGTCTTTGCAGGCTGCATAGCTGTGTTGGAGCAAGCGTGGGGACAACTGAGGATAACCAGGAAAGAGAGAACAAGGTGCACTGCAGTCTGTGCCTGCCTACATGCCTGTGTTAAAGGCAGCCACAATCTTGCCTTTAAGCTAATTAATTAACTGCTTTCGACCATAGCTGTTTCTTCACAGCTTTCTTAGTCTGGCAGTGATAAATACAGAGTAATGATGTTAATAGTTCAGATTTACACAGCTGGTGTAACAGACACGATGGCATTCATATTTATGGACTTGGCAAGGTCCCGAGCCACCCTGCACTAGTGTCTCACCACTGAATTCACAGCACCTGCAGAGATTTACACCAGAGACAGATCCCATAACCTACTCTGTGTATCAACTCCTATGTGGGCATTAAGCCCAAAAGCAACCTTTATATATATTCATAAAAGAACATGCTCACCAAACAGGCTAGAGGTACCACACTGGAAATCACCTCTCTTCAATTGTGGCATGTTAATTTTTAATGCTGTTAAAGTTTAATTACAGTGAAGTACTTAACTGGGCTCCAACTGAGTGATAATGTTTTTGACTACTTGTCTTCTTCTCACAACTGCCAGGTGGAGAGATCTAGATTAGTCTACACTACATGATGAGAGCTTACTGCTGAAAATATGAATGAATGTGGCACAGTTCAGTTTGATTCACTTTGGCAAATTTTATGCATGAAAACCCAAACTCCTCCTGCTAAATCAATTCTTTTTATTTGCCTTCCTCATCCTGCCAGGAATTGCTACGCAGTTACATGTTTTATTTAAAATGGAAATGAAATCATAATATATTAATTTAGAGTCAAAAATCAAATACATAAACCACGTCAGAGTTTGTTGTTTGGGTTTTTTTTTTTTTTTTTTTTGCATTAATGTGCCCCTGTTTGTATGCTGGTTGTGTTCTTTAAGTCAATTGTATGTGAGCTCCTTTTCAATGCATTTAGAAGACTGCTCCTTTAGAATTCCTCAGGATTCTCGCTACTACAGAAACAGGATTGTAAATATGTTGCTCATTTCATCCATTTGTTACAGTGTTTAAGGGAGAAGGAGAGGGAAGACCATTGAAAAGAATGTCAAGCCCTAGTATTTATGCTATTTATAAAATGCCTTTTCCCCAGCGCCCACTCCCTTCAAAACCAGTAAGCAAACATATCCTCAGTTTCCTCACTTGCAAAAACTTAGTCAGCAGTGCCCAAGACACAATGATAAAAAATTATATTTTCAGCCTGAGGCACAACTGGCAGTTAGTCTTCAAAATAAACATCAGCACAAGGCCTTCTACCTTAGCTCAGGAGGAACAGGACAGAGAAGAAATATAATTGGGACACTTGTGACTTGTATTTCTGCTATGATTCTATGAGCAACTTTTACAGTTTTACAGGGCATAAAGGATTAACAGCTCCTTCAGCTTGAGACAAGTACTTCTTAGTTGTAACATGTTTGAAATAAATTAAAAGCTAACTTCTCAGCTGCATCAGCCTAAGCGCTGCTGCACACAAACCTATGGACATGACTGGAAAGTCTTTAGCTTTGAAAAGAATTTCATGGGTTCTGGATAAAGGACCAAGGATGAAAGACCAAGTCTGGAACTTGCTGGAAACAGGCTATCATGAAAAAGAGTGAATGTAGCCTATGGTGGCAGAGGCATGGCCCCAACCCACAGCACTGGGTTACCAGGGACTAGCAGGGGTGTTTGGATGGGATGCATGCAAAGGACCAAGAGAGAGTGCTTCACTGCATAGAGTGTGAAGTGTTGTGTGGCAGTTTGCCTTGCAGTGTGCTGTCAGAACAACACACAGCTGAACATGACTCCCAGGCTGATCTTCCAAAACAGATCATCACATCGCTGCAAGAAATATTTGGATGTGGTGCGGTGACTCTTACTGAACACTGCCAAAATAATCTCATTCTCTTTAGTAATGTGTTCAGATTAATTACCAATGTAAAATACAGAATGCCTGAAGAAACGCAGTGTTTCATTTTCGCACCTGGTGAAAACCAGCTACAGCTAAGCTACAGCTGCAATAACTTGCACTCACTACTGTGCAACCTGATGCACCAATCCCTCCAAGACTGTTGTGTTTTACTGGATGTAACAAAGGAGACTGCAAACAAAATTACCATTGCAAAATCTTTCAGCTGCTCAAAGAAAAGAACAGGAGAGCACTCAGCAGCAGTTTTCCCACACAGTTCTGAGGTATCAAAGCTTTGTTTGGGAATAGCTCTTATAAGGCAAAACTTCCAGGAGTATAAATGTGATTTAATTAAAATAAATAAATAAACAAACAAATAAATAAATTTCTACATACATGGTTCTTCCTTCTGCAAATGTTAGTAAAAATTAACTGGCCAAAAAGTGCCTATATTTCATCATGTAAATAAAAAAAAAAAAATCAGTTGCAGAACTCCAAAATGGTACCTGCCTGTCATCCATTAAGTAAATGAGTAATCAAAATGGCTGCATAAAAAGTTTTTAGGTTGTATAAAATAATAGACTAAAGATAATATTAGAATGGGAGGATAAAACCTTTTCATTTTATAAGGTAGGCAAGTAATTATTTGTATGAATGGATGTGTTAGATACTTATTAGCATAACAACTGCCTGCAGAACATATGAAACAAGCTAATAGCAATAATTACCTGGAATTAATGATCAACATAAACATTTCTTTACACTCACTAAATAAACAGCAACTGGTGCTTAGTATTCACCAATGTTACAACCAGAGCACGGCATTTAGCATGATGAAAGGGAGTAACCATACCCAAGAAAGCTACAGAGAAGCAGAGTCTCTCCATTAATAGCAAGCAGACAACTTGGAGCTTTAATTTCACTGCTGCTGAAACCTGCATGAAAAGACTGGACAGCAGCCAAAACACGATAATCACAATGTGTGCAAATCAACGAAATAAGCCATCAAGAAGCTCAAGTCTTTCTGTGCAGTGTAATTATCAAACAGTATCAACCCTCTCACTATCTGAGCTTTGCAAAAAAACATCACAAGGAGCAGCAACTGGAGTAGGACCCTAAAAGTGATGAACTCTCTCTCCCTCCCCACCATCTCCAAACTCTCACATTTACTTTTACTCTGCCTATTTTGTTGTTGCTGTACTAAGGAAGGTGTCTTTCATGTGGAAAAGGATGAAATAGAAAGGCTTTTGTGCCCCTTCTGAATTTGCTTTATTTCCTTCTCTATATAGAGGTAGAGAAAGTCCTGATTCATTTTTTTTTTCCCCTCACTACAGCTGCTTGCAGTTTGCATTTTGCACAGTGCTTGCCTATCTGATGGGAGATGAGCAGGTGTGCACCACACTCTCTTCCAATTTACATTTTGTATTTTAAAACAGACCATAACTTGCCATCGGCACTTGGTTCCAGGACAGAATGCCAAACACAGAACAGGAAGGTTTGCTTCTTAATTGCCTAAGTAAATGAAACTTTCTTGTGAAATATGTTACTATATAAAACATTGATGAAATACCACTGGGTATTTCTACATTTTCCAATCCCCACCCTCACGAAAATGGTAACTACTGAGTCTCCCACACTATCTTAATAGCCTTTTGGTCAGTTAAAAGCATCAGAGTGACCAGGAGCAGTCCCTCCAGGAAGTCCATGTAGCTTCTCTTATTTCATCTGGGGGGACTGGGACAAACAGAAACCTATTTTGCTGTGTTGTTACACAAGCTGCAGCAAGGAAATTAAATGATTCACTGTCTTGGGCATTTAGGAAGCCTGTTACAGTTCAACGAGGAAGCCTGTATCTGCAGTGTACACCACAAATGCACAATGGAATGGACCATACCCTCCAGTGACACAGCATGAAACTGGGATGGTGCTCATGTACTGATTAGAAACAAAGGTCTGATTTGGATCTTATCTCGGACCTATACACTTGGAGATATTAATAAAGACTACCCAGACTCTCAATGCAATAGCATTAGCTAGCCCTGAAAAGAAGAGTTTAATCACTTAGTACAGTCCTGGTTCCTGCAACCAGTATATTTTAGGAGTCCAGGTACTATTTGATGTCATACACTAACACTTCCTTGACTTTATACACCTTGACCTTTCTTATTAAGAAATCTAAATTATGCTGATCAATATTTATAGTGCAGATTTCTTCACTCACCTGTTGACCTACATACAATCTTCCACAGGGCTTGGAAAGCAGCAGCAAGCATTCCTCATCATGCTCTGTGCCCAACACAGGTGTCTTGGAGCAGAGTATCCAGCTTCCAGCAGTAATCCACAGATGTTCTGCAGGTAAAATTAGCACAGCCTGATGAATAGTGCCATTTTATATTAGCAAAAGACATCATCTTTGGATGATACAAGAAGATCCCGAAGCAATTTTCCTACACATTTCAAAAGCCTCTTATTGCAAATTTGCAAAAATCAAAGCTGGACACAAATCTGAGCACACAGTAGCTTGCATATATGCTCAGTTTTTTTACCCCCTTTCAAAAATTATTCTCATCTATTTAATAATTTAATTCTAATTACAAAGTTTTCATAGATGTGGTCTTATTTCTGCCTCTGTCTTTCCTACACTATTAACAGTCTGCCTGCATTTTATTTCTGCTTTTCACAGAGCATTATAATAAACAAATAACGATTAAATAATTTATTATGTCACCATGAATTACAAATAGGATTTTTCTCGCTTACATTAGTCATTCAAAAGTTAAATATCTAGCCTCACTGCTCCTTTGGATAGCCTGGCCCATAAAGACAAGCACCTGTAAAACTGGACCATGCTGTCTCAGACACATGAAATGTGGTATTTTGCCATGGGGATGAATCTCTTATTGCTGGACTGTAGAGGATGCCTTCTATCCTTGCTTAGGTTCTCAACCTTAAAGTACATAGTCTTTGGCAATAAAACTACTACTATTCATATCTAAATGCCTATTTCATTAATGTTTTTCTTTGTACTTAAACTGAAAAAAAAAAAAGTTTATTCTTGCACATAGAATAAATGTTATTACTTAGTTTCTTGACCTTCCTTGACCAGAGAAAAGCTGGAAAATGTCAAAGTGCCCCATGTTCTCTTACATCCTCTTATTAACAAATATTCCAGTACCATTATACAACGTCAAAACATTGCCTTACCAGGAAGCAGGAATACACGATGAAATACATTAGCAGTTAATTCAACTATAATATCTAAAGTAGTGTTGAAATAGAGATAAATCTGGCTAAAGCCATTTTTTGTTGACAGGGATCTGCCAAAGGAATTTTCACTAGGAATAAGCCAGTGATATAAATAAACTTCTGATCTTTTTTAGGCTTTCATGTTTTTTTCATAGTTTACCCAAATAATAACAGAACAGTTTTTACAAATCATTCTACTTTTGCAGTTTGAAATAGCACCATTTTGAACAAGAAGAGTTCTTGACTAAGAAAAGAACCGACTTGGCTTCACTGGTTTCATTTTTTTATCCCCTCTGGATCTTAATTCCCTACATGGTAAGCAACTAGGTCAAAAAACCAAGCAGTTAAGTCATGACTGCACTGAAGTCCATGTTCTCTTGCTCTTGTTATTAAAAATACCTAAATCAGCCTGAATCAACCAAACTTAAGCATGGTCTTAAGCACTCAACATAATTTTTGTCTAATTCAATCTAATATTAATTAGGATGTAACTTCGACACTTAAGAAAAGTGGGTAGTTTTAAGACCACAGATGCTCTTGTTTCAGTGCAAGAAACAATTAACAGACTGGACCATGTATCATCTTTCCATAAGGAAGCCTCTGCAGGACACTTGACTTTAGATTATCAAAAAGCCCTATCTAGAGGCATAGGACTCTCACCACGACAAGTGTGTAGTGAGAAGTTCAAACAGTGACGACAGCAAATGCAAAACACTCTTGTAGGAACCAGAAATGCAAAGATGTTCTGGAGAGAGTATTTTTAAACAATCATTTTACAAACATCTGTAACTTCAGTGCTATTACAGGCTGTAGTGAAGTTCTGACACAGAATGATGGAATCCCATAATTACTTCCTCTTTGCAATATCAGGCCAAGATTCAGATCCTGCAAAGACTTAGATGATTACAGAATTTTACTCATTCAGCCTCAGAGGTGAACTTCCTCATTCAGATCAGCTGGACTGTTCCTGGGAGCCAAGTCACACATGCCTGCCCTCACAGAGGGGGGAATCTCCTTAGGCTAGCCAGAAGAAAGATGACCACAATTTTTATCAGTAATCTTACCAAACTGGACTCAAAACACAAAACTTAGTCTAATATTTCTCCATGAGACTTTCTGCTTAGTCAACATTCTGACCACAGCTTGACTTTAAGCCTGATTTCTCACAAAATGGAGGAATTAATCCTCAAAATAAAACTGTCCTCGATTATGCCCTGTTAAACATAGAACAGTGTTTGTAGGAAGACATGAAGACATGCCCCATATCACTTTAATTTTGAATTGGAAAAGAGCAACATTCCAAGTCCTTTTCTGTATTCCTTTGATACTTGGGGGCTTGTTATTTTAACACACACCCACCCCTGGTATTATTCCAATATTCTAAAAATTCTCCATGTTATTTTAACATATAAAATTTACTAGAAAAGGTCTCCTTTTGCCACGAGGTATTACTGAATACTGATAAATTACTGTGGGGCTATAGTAATTTTTCCCACCAGCTTTCATGTTGAGTGTAAATCTAGTCATACAAATCAAAATATGAATTATGTTCAACTAAAAATAATGACACCTATTGAGCAGTCAAAAAAAATGTTAGTAGCTATTAATAAATAATCCTCACCACATATGGTGATGTCAATCAGCACCATTATTTTACCCAAGCAGGAGGAATTTAGTAAGGTAGAGCTGCATGCTGATACACAAGTTAATCATCCTCACACATCACTTATTGTCAGAGCTCAAGAATGTCTTTGATTCCTCCCTCAGTTTTGGAGCTGTGCACAGCATTTAGATGTAGTGCGTGTAAGGTTCAAGACGTACAGAATGAGTGATTGAGCTGCAGCAGGTCATTGTGTAATCATGACATTATCAATTGTATTTAAAAAAAAACCCCAAACCTTTAAGGAAACCAGCTCTTCACATTTACACATAGCCTTTTCCAATATTTATCACTTGGAGCATGTAGACATACAGAGAGCACGGACACCAGTCAAACAGATTGGAAGTGCTTAAGAGGAGATGCCCTGGTCTGCTGCATCCATGATGTAAACCAAAGAAGTTCAGATAGGCCTGTGACATGATGGACTTGATGAGAAAACCTTAGCATCAATGGATAGTCCCTAAGAGCCCCAAAAGCCTTGTGACATTTCCATACCCAGACCTGGGTGAGACCCAGGCTCTGCCTATTACTGCTGGAAAGGTCTCCAAGCGTCTCTGCCAACAAAATCTCTCCCTCTTTGAAACGCCACTTGTTGAAACCATGCCAGCACCTGAAAAGCTGAATGTGCCAAGTGACAGCTGCTGCCAGTTGGCAGCTGTGGCAAATTGATATTGAAAATATGGATGAAAACAGGTAGGCTTGTGGGAAACAGATAGGCTCTCTGGGAAATGTGAGAAAGCTGACAAAATGGCTGCAAAACTTTGGTTAAAAAAGCACCACCCTGCTGGTAAAGAGAAGTTCATCAGTTGCTCAAACAAAGTGTTTAAGGATGAGACTGGAAACTAGTGCCTTTCAGAAACATCTCTATATCTATGAAAATACAGACAGCATGCAGATCGGTAATTTCCTGTCACTGAATAACAACATCTGTTAAACATATTAATCTTGTGTTAATACACATTAATAAAATACAAGTTTGCACTAAAAATGTGGATATCACTGCATGAGAAAAAATACTTAAATTCAGAAACACCCAACACACCAAAAAAAACCCCGAAATGAACAGAAACCCAACCCAGCAAACAAACAAAACACAAGTTATGACACCATCTGGTTGTACTAGGATTTTTATGTCCAGCAGTTATGACAAATAAAAAGGAAAAAAAAAATATTAAAAAATGAAAAGACAGAGCACTCTCATAGTAAAAAGGGGAAAAACCCATCTAAAATATTCCCTTTATTATAACTGAATTGGTTACAACTTTAAGTAGCTATTTATGTTGTTTTATAAATATGAAGCCTACATTTTAATAGAGCTACGTTTGGTAAGTTCTGGGATATTTAAATGGTTTTAATCCTATTCTATTTTATGACTAGTTCAAGAAATGACCTCTAGCTAGATCTGGCCTTGTTCTATCATGCAACTAGATTTTTCTTACAGAAAATAAATTAAAAAGGTGTGACCTTGCTGAGGGCTTGCAGAGAAAATGAGGTACATCTTGTCACAAGCAAAAGAGCCTATTTGAAACACGGTTTGTTCAATTTGAAAGGCTGCTGCTTTCCTCAGATCAGAAGTTAAGATAAAGGCAGTTGGATGAAAGAGCAGAAACATTTCCAAGAGATGAAATTAAAGAGCTACACTGGAAATCCATTCAGTGACACAGTGCCTTTTTTGTGTGAGAGTTTATCTCAGACTCATCAGCCACACCTTGTCCCCACACAGGAGCAGGCTCTTCACTCTAGGCACAAAGCCTGTCATGTCAGGAGAAGATGAGGACTGCTCACCAATGGGAAGCAGAGGACACTGGCTGCACCCCCTCCTCACACAGCAGGGCACAGCTGAAATCAAATAACCCACCCAAATTTTATACATTGTGCTCAGAAGAAGAATCAAAGCCCCTGCTTCTCTTGATCTCAGCAGTGATCTTTTGAGCTCTGTGCTTTCCATCCCCAATAAACATGGCACCAGTAGGCAGCATTCCCAAACACCTAACAGTAGTCTGCACAGAAATCTTGAATTTTAAACAGGTTGCAGAATAACCCCAACCCAAAAAGTGAGGATTTAAAACCTGTCACACATTTATACCTTGGAACTCGCACTCAATTCTTTTTTAATTTGACCCACTAAACAGCGTGCAGCAACTTGTACACCACCACGTCCCACAGAACAGCTCATCTTTGTGTCCAAATCAACATAGGTTTATTTCAGAATCCATCTTCTAGTATCTTAAGTAAATTCCTTTCTCATAATGACAAAAAGTAACAGGTATCAAGGCCACATCTTTAAACACTTATCTGAGCCCAGCAGGAACTTAGGTTAGTCCTCAGCTTAAAGCTCAGCAGCATGGTCCAGCAGTGCAGGCAGGCAGTACACAACTTTATTCTTATCACCAGCTCCCAATGTGAGCCTAAACAGTGGTCCCTTCCTGCTCCTCACCTGTCCTAAAGCCATCAGGGCTCTGCAACAGACTAGTTCACCACATGTAGGCTAATTACCCTGTGCTGCCAGCCCCCCTGCACCAGTCACCACCTCTCACCACTACTGTAACTCAGAGGAATATCAAGCAGCCCAGAGCAGCAGCCCCCAACCCCACTGATCTGCCTCAGTGCCAGGACTGGATGTCATGTCACCTGCCTGGTCCCCTCCAGGCTTCAGAGGCTTCTTGCTGGTGAGATGGATCTCACTGACAGCTACAGTGGCATTAACTTAGGCTGTTTCCAGCAGTTCTTGTAGCATCTATAATCCCAGCTTGAGTGTTTTCTAATTGCCAGCTTTAGGTATCTTGCTTTAAGTACTGTAAAAGCAGAGCCATAGCCTGTAAAAGATTGCTTTATAATTCTCTCACAGCAGCTATTTCAGTAACACCCAAGCATATGTTGTGCTAATTCTTATGACCAAATACAGTTTAATTTCACTTGTTCATAACAAAACCAGACTGCAAACAAAGCTTCTGGTGAAGTGACAGGTGAAATTCCAAACAAGTAAGACAAATATTTCCTCCAGAGGCTAAACCTACTGCAAAATATTAATCTCTTCTTCTACACATCTTCACATGTCTTTGGTGAAACACCTGTCTGGAATTGTTAATAACAAATATTTTTCAGGGTATATACTTCAAAGACAGTACTGCAATGTCAAGCAGTGTAAAACTTTTGAAGTAATTTTAGCTAAATACTTCTGTGACAACTGTCTGAATCAATTTGTCTTAGCTGACTATATTCTGGAATTATAAAAACCTAAGACCTGGTTATCAGCCAGAAAGGTACAAATTTGAGTGAAGTCATAACTACTAAGTTGCATGAATCACACACCCAAAAAAAAAAAAAAAAAGAGATTCAAAAAAATATGTTAAAGATGATTTAGGAAATGATGCTCTCTGCTTTCTTAACTTCAAAGATGGTTTAGGAAATGATGCTCTCTGCTTTCTTAACTTTAGGGGAACAATACTCTTTTCCCTGAAAAGATCAAATGAAAAAATATTTCATGCACACTAAAGACCAACTCAATAACTCAACGAAACCACAGTAACCCAATCATAAAGGAGCTACGCATTGAGAATATTATGTCCTTCTTGCTTAGTGCAGTGAAATGTTAATCCTTAACAAGGTAAAAGGCACAGATTCAAAACAGGATGGTGCCAGAAAAAAAAAAGACAAGCAAATCTGTGTGCATGTTTGGAGAAGGACAAACAAAGCAAACTGGAGACTCAGAAAAAGTTCTGAGAATTACTCACAACTATGGTAGCAAAAAAAAATACCATCAAACAAAGAAGGTCAAGCTGACCTCAAGATTCTAAGTTAGGCTCTTGAAATCCTAAATCATACAAAGCACCATGACTTCAAGGCATACAAACATAAGAGGATTAAGGTAAGTGTCCCACCTAAAAGCCTGAGAAAACAAAGATTAGGTTTAAGTACTGAAAAGAAACACAAATCATATGGATGCTCTGTGTGCAGGAAGGCATAATTGTTAGGATGTATTAAGAGCACACTAAAATAAGCACTCCATAACATAAGGGAAAAATCCAGGTTTGATTGCCACTTTCTGAGAGCAAACATACTCATGTGGAAATGTAGCAAATATTAACTTGAAGAACCAACTCAAAACCTACTGAAGTCAATGGGAAGTTTCTCCTTGACTTCAGTCAGCTAGACTCTCTGTTTAGGAAGATTAAGTAAAACCAAATACAACTATTTTTTCTAGGGGAAGGCAGTAAAACAGCTTCTCTCAGCCCATGGTACCTACCTGAGTGCCTTCAGTAACACCCTTAACAAAACCAGCTACAAAGCAACAAAGGCTTTCCCTATAGGTATAGGTTTATGCCACTTACACCATCAGACACTTGGTTATAATTACATTTCTGTTAGCAGAAAAAAGTGCAGTGCCTTTTAAAGGATGGCATTAGTTCTGGACATTATTCTGCAAGTTTAAACTAGGACAGTCATGTCTTGACTTTATGAGGTGTCAAATGACATTTAAGCATGCACTCCAAGCTCTGTGTTCATCTTCATGTCAGAGAATATTTAAAACTAGTAATGACGCAATTGTTTATGCTTATAACTAAATGGAAAGAGAAGTAATGCATAACGTTGATGGGCTGACCAGTTTTCCACCACTGCACACTACTTCAACAAGTTCTTGTTTAATTGAAGAAAATCAAGTTTGGAAAAATCCCATCCATCATCTTGTTATGTATCTGCTGGAAGCAATCACTGTCTTGTGGCATTACTGAGCACTTGACGAGTTATCCTGTCCCTCTATTCCAATGCAATTCCGTAAGACAGAAACTTGGACTAACCTACCAAATGTGAATTTTATTGGTTAAAACTAATGCTTGCATCTTTGTACTGTAATAATCAAAAAGCCTCCACCAAATCCTCTCAAATCTCTACTTATTTAAATCTGAATAGAGAGTTAGGGTTCTGGGAAAACCCTGTGCTTCTCCAAGTATTCAGTCAACTAAAACACTGTGTGACCTTAAACAAGTCACTTGCCAAGTGGTCTCTTTTGAATCTAGCTGAGAAGTGGATAAGGGGTTTACAGCTGAACCAGAGGCAAAGGACTCAGCAGGTTGCACCACATCTGAGCTGTGGCTCCACCACTACCTCCTTGATGGAAACTAATAAACTATACTTTTTTCAGACAAAAAAGTATGACAAGCAATTAAGTGCTTGTCAAGTCAATAACCTTGTGTCACAAAGACAGTTAATGGAAGAAAAAAAATCCCTTCTGGTTTCTACTTTATTCTTTCCATAGAGTATTTTACCAAAAAAGTAATCTATTGTGTTATCAGAGATGTTTATAAGCATAATTTACTTCGTAAAGAATTAGGTACAGTCTTAGGTCAGTTTTCCAGGAGCAAATAGAGGTAGGTATGGTTCTACCTGGCAAGATCCACTGGAAATTATAGTAATTTGCATTTAATAAAAATCAATCTCACCTATAGGCCCAGTACACACCACATCTAACTTCTCTTAGGAGGGTTTTCCTCCTAGCTCTCTGAAAAAGAGTGAATGTTATTCTCCTTGAGAAGTAAGCAAGCACATAGCTCAAAGAGGTACTTTAAAACAACTACCTCTCCCATTTATTTTTATCATCCTAAACACAGTCTGAAACTTGAAAACACATTTAAAGATCATTTGCAATTACTGCCAGAGCAGCATTCTCCAGAATTTGTTTTTGAGAAACAAAAGATTTCTGTTCACCAAAAGCTAGGCTTCTGTTTAGGAAATACTAATTACAGCTCTGTTCAAATAGATGCAAAATTCTCACAAAAGACTAAATTAACGTTATCTGCAGAACATCGTTAACATCACTGGCTAAACAAAAATAGCTTCTTCATTAAATCAGTCTTTCTTCTGAGCCATTCCTCATTATGCTGCCAGCGCAGCACACAAGCTGCACTGGTTGAACCACTTTCAGCCCTCTGTGGCACAGAAAACCACGAGATACATGAGGAAGCAGGACACACGGTAGCAGGACATGACAAACACATACTTGGAGGGGGTCACTGCTGTTTCCTAAGAGTCTTCAAGCATAGGCAGAATTTAATTCTCATTAGGTCACGCACTGCTCTCACTCCCTCTGTCAAAGGGCTTTCCATGGCCAAACCAGCAGCAATTCAACAGCTATATTGAGGAGTAGTTGTGTTGGGGGAGCAGTGTAAAGGCACAAGGTTGGACAAACAACTGCTTTGTTTCTTATCAGAATGGCTTCAACACCTAAGGAAAGCACAGGCAGAGTGTGAGCAGGACACTCTCTTTCTCCCTGGGTGAGAGGAATGTACTGGCTGAGGACTTGCACATCAAATTCCTGAGA
This sequence comes from Indicator indicator, assembly GCF_027791375.1. Classification (NCBI taxonomy): domain Eukaryota; kingdom Metazoa; phylum Chordata; class Aves; order Piciformes; family Indicatoridae; genus Indicator; species Indicator indicator. The sequence goes on from NC_072028.1 coordinate 17,492,142, forward strand.
TGCTGCCACAGGATAAACAGCAGCAGCCCAGACTTGTCTCCTACCAAGCATCACAATAAACCTCAGTGAACCTTGGCTGAGACCAAGCCCAAGCAGAGAGATGATTGCAGGGTCACTATGGGGGATACAGTTCTGCTCTCCTTCCGTTATCAGGCACACGCAACTCCTGTGGTGACTTCTCACACTATCTGTAGCCTCTGCGGGGAAACCCCTGAAGGAAAAGAAGCAGCAGAGCTATTGCCTATGGCAATGCTATGGAAAGAAGTGGTAGTGACAAGATGACATTGAGAGTCTGACATTGTAGATTACCTCAGAACCATATCAAAATGACTCACAGTTATCAGATCTAGATGACAATGAGACTCGAGCATCACTGTCATCTCTACTGAAAAAAATAAATAAATGCTACATCACTAGCCACAGGAATGGATGGTGATTAGAGATAGACTATAGCAAATGCTGTCCATGGTAAGGATGGCTCAGGAGCTTTGATGGCTAACCTAAACTTTGACTTACACAATTCCATCCTTTGATTAAAGGGAAAAATAATATGTATGAATGTTATATTTAATCTACTGATAATTCAGCTTACAGTCATGGAACAAAGCGATGATAGTTGAACAACATCAACCAGGTATCATTAAATACTGAATTAGTGCTCATAAATCTGAACACAAAGAATGGTGACAGTGTATGCATCTGTCTTCAGGCTGGTAAACTGAGCACCAGATTGAAAACCTTCTGCATTCCAAATGCCCTCCCACGAGCAGCACCTAGAAATCCTGCTTATAGCTGTTACGCACAACAGTTAGCAAACTCAGGCTACCTGGAACAGCACAAAAGGTCTTCCTGCTACAGAGAATGTGGTATGCTCAAAGCAGCTCTCCCACAGAAGCAAAGCATTAAGGTAAGTGATGCTGTGATCACAAGTGTGCAGTAAGGCAAGGGGAGCAAGGGCAATCATTTGGAACAGCAAATAGCAATATCATACAGGCAAATGAAGAACAAGCTCATGTTATGAACAGGAGACACTAAATAACACTTTCCCCTTCCCTTATTCCAGAAAAGACATTTAATAAGTTTGGGGTTTTTTTTTCATTAAAATTAATTTTACCAAAACACTTTTGTAACTGCTGTCCAAAATCCACATTTTTTTTTTAATTTGAAATTTCAGAAGGCATTTAAATGTCTATTTCAAAGGAAAACAAGCTGCTTCAGACTGACCACCAAGTCATTTGTCTTTTACTGCCACATTTATTTTTCTCTTCCTTTTTCCTTTCATTAAAATCATACGAAGACACTACAAGGTAGCGAAACAATGATGAACATCTACTTCAATAACACTGAGAATTCTCAAACGTGCTATGTTTGTTTGGGGTTTTTTTCTGCAAAATTAACACATTAGAGACTATTTACCACAGTACAAAATTCCTTTCTTTATTTATGAAAGCTACATCTTTACTATCATGATTTGAAATGAAAAGCCTCCTGTACTTGTTGCATACAATTAAGCCACAACAAAAGCCAGCCCAAGCCATTTCACATTTCATAGGGCTGCAATTATTCTTTAACTGTTAGAATATGCTGTCCCCCAGGAGCTAATTACAGAAAAGCTCTCATCACACACAAGAAACACACAAACAAATCCTTCAAGCACAAAGCAAATGTTCAACATTAAAGAGATGCATTCAGGAAGTCACACCAATCAGTTTGGTTCAGCTAATTACTAATCTGATTTCTGGAGTAGTTGCATTAGATAATTATGATGCCCATTCACAACTTGAAAGCCAGGACTTTGACTGATTGTAATAAAGATCTAGGCCTCAAAATAAAAGTAAGGGCAAAGTATGAAATATACATCAGAACACAGCTGATGGGATGTGTTTGTTTATTGCCAGAGCTTCCTTCAGCACTTCACTTTGGAGGACCACATCCAAAGCTTGCTGAACGCAGCAAGAAGAGTTCCATTGACATTTGGATCAGGCCCAGAACAACAAGGCACAGCTTTGCCTCACAGATTATATTCATGAACTGCCCAGGAACGAGCTTTTGTTGTTTCTTTTCAGCTGGGAAGACAGCCCCGCTCCCAGCCAGTTGGTGAAGGTGCCGATGCAGCCCCTGGGGCAGAGCAACCCAACCTACCAGCATCCCAGCCCCAGCTGGGCTCTCCCAGCCCATCCCGTCCCATCCTCCAGAGCCCACAGAGAAGCAGCCAAGTTTGATAAGAGCTAAACTCTTCAAAGACTCCATTGTAATTCTGCTTTAACTTATATTTTGTTTGGTTCCAGCCTCTGTAGGATTTGTGCTTTCTCCATGACTGCTTTCTGGAGCTTGAGCTTTTATAAAGGTACACAATATTACCCCAAAACTTAGGGTATGACAACTCCTCCTTTCTGACACAGCCAAAGCTCTACATTAGTACATTGTAATTTAGAACTGAGACTTGCAAAAATTTGCTTGCTAAAACACTAATGATTGCACCTAACGAAACATCTGATAAAATAAATACGCTGATTTCACTTATCAGTCCAGCCCTTTGTGTTTGCTGCCTTTTAAAGGTTTTAGAACAAACAAGGAAAAAAGATGTCCGTGGAAGCCCATCAACCATACATTTACAGGCAACAACTCACTGCAATGGACAACACAAGCACAGCAGTAAAAAAACTAGGAATTAAAACTTTTCTCTACAGGTCACAGCATTACACATCTTGCACCACTGAGGGCTGTTTCTACAAAGCCATTTTATGCATTACAATAAATACAGGAAATGCAGAATCTTTTCCAGCATTATCATGTGTAACACCTGGATTTCTGACAAATGCATGGTGGCATTAAATAAGCATGGAATTTAAACAAGCACTGAACTCTAAGTAGGCAAACTGGCTTCAGCAGTATGTCCATAGTGGTCCGTTGCCAGGTTGAGGCAGCAGCAGCGATTAAACCCACACGTTTTTAACTAACAATAAAACAATGAAGAAGCTTTAGCTGCAACTTCAGGTTTGTATAAACTTCAAATTAATTTAGTAAAAAATTAAAAAATTATAGCTAGGAAAATAAATATCAAAAGCAAATTTTCTCATGAATCCCTGAAACCAAAACAGTAGTTTCACACTGATGGGTTAAAAATCCTGTGCATGGCTTTGAGGGGGAGTTCCTGCATAGCTCACCCACACATGGGCTTATCACACCACTTCTCACACCCACATTGGTTGACAAAGATATTTTGTTGTTTAAAACTCAAACAAAACACACCACACCTTCAGCCCAGCATTCCTCCACCTCAGCATCTAAAACAAGACAGAACTGCACTGCTAAACTGTTTGCACACCGTCACGCTGGACACTTTTTTAAAGCATTAAGGTGAAAGGGATTCTTTGCTGCTGTTAAATTAAGTGAGTAAGAGTTGCAAATGTGTATTTTAAAGTCAATAGGCTACAATATCTACAGGGCTGCCATATGTGATAGCTTAAAATTCAAAACTGAATGAAAATTGTGTGGGGTGGAAACTAATGTTATGGAATCTGAACCAAGGCTACATTTATATTTCACTTTAATGCTCTGGCTGGTTAATCAAAATATGAATAAAAGGTCTAAAAGACCAACACGCAAAAATATCATAGTTCTGGAATTTACCTTTAGCTTCCTATTGTCAACCAATTACTGTGTAATTTTTTCCCTGTGACTGAATAACTAACTGTTAGCAAATAATGAAAAGGCAATTACAGCAGAGCTTTGTTCATATTACCCTCTTCATTTTATTCAGGCTATAATTATTGTCAATGCTGGAGGCTTACTGTACCATGTAAGTGGCACCAGGGAAGAAAATGGAATGGGCTGGTGCATGGAAAATTGCAAATGTCACAGCTACCTTCATCATCACCGTTGGACTTCAGAGATTAAAAAAAAATAAGCAGCAAAAAGCTCTCCATGTGTGTTTTGCAAATTCTTTACCTCAAGCTGTTGCAACGGCTGATGAACTGGTAGAAGGGGAAAAATTCAAGTACCATATTTATTCTTTTTTTTTTGTTCTTAACCTCCCCTGCGCCCTGCCCACCCCCCGAACATTTTCATTACTATTTAGTTCCCAGGGGACACCTCCTTTTTGCCACAGCGTGCCTGGAAACAAACTCACGGAAATATTCTTTTAGCAGTGCTTCTCATTAGCAATGTCCATGCTGTTCTACAGCAGAGAGTGGCATATAAATTATGTATTTTATGGGGTTTGATCTTTACTTCTTTGCCACATACAGACACATGCCTAGGAAAAAAAAAAATATTATGACCTGTGCATGCAGATCTAGTGTGCCATATTTAGGGCCTGACATTGGTCATTCATAAAACATTGTTTCCCTAGGCTTTTAAGATTTATCAGAAATTACAGATACAAGTAAGAAATGTGCTATTCTACTTGTACCTTTTTAGGAATAAATAGTATTCCTGCAGATCCTTCACATTGTTTTTCTCTTTGCATTGTTGTTTGTGAAAGATAAACACAGTAAACCTGTACTTTATGCCTGACATAATGTAAGGCTGACATACATTAAAAGACATCATATATTGATGCTGACTTGTTTTAAAATTTGCTTCCAAACTGACTGGCAAGTGTTGGTTTAAACTGCTTAATATAATGCATGAAAATTCTTCTGATCTAGGTTAGTGAAAGAGAAATGCATCTTTATATTTTCATAAAATTAAGCTGCTTTGTACTTTCCCAGATCTTCCTGTCAAATATGTGTATAGTCATCATCTTTCTTCAGTCTCCTAGTACTGGCTAAAGTATATGCTTGCCACAAACACTGTGTTCAATGTTTATAATTGTTCCTTCAAGTCTTTGATACAGTATATGGCCATTCAGTATCCCACAGCATCTGAGGACAATCAAAGAAGTGAGGCTTTGGAGCCCGTTTCACCCAATGAAAACAGACTTCCAGCAGGAGAGTGTAATCCTTCCATGCATGGCAATACACAGCGTATGCAAACAGCATCAAGGCAAGCTACAAATGGAGAGGAATAGAGGGCTCTCGTGCAGCCCTAATCCACTTTCATGATGCTCTGCTCCTCACAGGAGGTCCTGCTCTCTTCAGTCAATGCTTTTCTCCAGGCTGTGGGGAGGAAACACTTTGTGAGGATGTATCTTCCCCTCCTCAGCATCCTCTGCCACAGGCAGGGCTATAGGGGTGATGACCACACTGTATTTCTGATGAACACCATCTTCCTCCTTCAGCTGATCTGATGGTCTGTGAGCAGGCATTAGGTTGGCTCCAGGGCTGCTGCCAGGGAAAGGCAGGGGGTGTTCTGGCACCTCTTGCATTTATGGACAAGACTGGCAATTAAGCCCGGCATATAAATTGCCCCCTTTCTGCTACTGATGGCTCAGAAACTGTACTAAGGTAATACGTTTGTCACTGCAACAGTGAATGTCTGCTTTATTTCATCTGTTAAGTCTGTCTTAACTTCAATATCAAACACTGCCACATCCTTGGCAAAACTATCAAAAGACACTGTATTAGGAAAAATTAACCACAAAACTTTTGCAGGGAAGAGGAAGAAGTCACAGAAAAATTAACCAGAGTTAACTACTTTAAAAATAAATTCTAATGACTGTAATTTGGTTGTACTAGCATGAAAACCAAAAGCAGTTCTTTATTGCAAGGACTGCTGCTCTTCCTATGTGTTCAGTCCACACCATCAATCATTTGCCACCAGACCAAATGGACAGCAGGGCTCTCTGCTGGGTGCATGGGCTAATCAGCACCAACCCATTAAAATACACTTTGACTATAAAAAATAATCAGGGAAGACAGCAGAAAAGGCTAAGGATGGAAACAGGCATAACTTAATAATAACAACATAGTTGGGAGTTGCTGTGATACATTTACCCTTGTCCTCCCTAGGACCTTTCCAGAAAGTATGAATCCAGGCTTTCCCTCTTCCTGAATGCATGGAGTGCATGAAGAGACAGGCTCTGCAGCTCCCTGTGCAGGACTAGAGGCCTGCAGTCTACTGGAATAAATTACTAATTGTGGCAGACAACAGCAAGAAACATGAAGAGAAATAAGAAGGTTAAATGGGTAAAGTGAGCCAGCAAGACTCCTGCCAATGTCCTGGATTTGAAATGCGTACATGATGATACACTGTAAAACACATCCTCTCATCACATCCTATTAGCTTTGCCCTTTTCCTTGTGCAGACAGATGATAGTCCTCTAGGGGTACACCACTTTGGGATGTAAAAGTTACATAGCACCACCTCCACCTCCCCTGCTAGGATCAGCCAACAAAGACTACAGGAACTGTCTTAAGACCAAACTCCCAATTCAGCATAGGACAACTACTACAAAACATCCATCAGCTGGAGGAGTTCACAGTGCAGATGAAAGGACCATTTAAAATTTCTTTCCTTTAAAATTTCTGAATTTCTGTCACTGTTACTAAACAGAAAATAACAGGAAGCAAACAGTGATGTTTACCCTAGACCAAGACTACACTGGAACATACCATGCATCCAAGGGTTCATCAACCAGAGAAAGGAAATACATTGACAAGTGCAATTTTGCCATCACTTAAGACTCGTTATAACATGTTCAGCATTTTGTGTTTTGCTTTCAACATCTGCTGCCAAAATCTAAAGATTACAGCCTTCTACTGAGTTTGAACCTTTTAGTTTCAGAAAAATCTAGAAAATGTGAATACCTCTACATACCCATTCAGATTTCTTTTTGTCATGCATGTTTGAAATTCATCTTACTATTACAGGGTGAGTTGATTGGGGAAAAGTTGAGCTAAGTATTCTGGGTGTATCATACCTGTCTAACTTTATTACTTTAATTTCCCACAGTATTAGCTAAACTTTTAAGCATGTCTATCCTGTTGACTTGCAAACAGACATCGTCTCACACCAACCACACATTCACCACCTGGTCCATGAGCTCTCTCTGAAACCAGAGCCTTGTAACTATGCCAGTGGGCTGCTGAGTCCAAGTGAATAACCCCAGCTCTTTCACAGCAAAAACTTGATATGCCAAAAACCTTTCCTACAAAGGATTTTTCAGAGCATGGATCAACATTATTCATGGAATACGCTCACACTTGTCATAAGCAGCCTTTTATTTAGAAACACTGAAACCTTTCATGATCTGATCGTGGCGAGCAGCACTTACCAAGAAATGTATCCCACATGTAAACCACTGCTTGATAGTGAATTTACTCACTCTGAAATACCACTGCTGTGGGGGGCCCAAATTTCCAGCAAGCCCCCTGTGATGCATTCACAACAGCAATGCTGCCTGTACTCGTGTAGGCAAACTGAACCCGGGGGGGAACCAATTGCAGTCATTCTGCAATCTCAGAAGTTCCTGTGCTACACATGAGACAGGGTCTGCTACTCTCCAATGACACAACTGTGTTTGCAGTTATGTATCTGGGCAGTCAACTAATGCTCTTAAAATGCCAGACATTATTTTTTCTGTCCTGAGTTCAATTCTCAGTTTAAGTCATCATCCATAAATGAATCAATAGCTTAAATAGTTTGGTTTTGTTTTTTAAGTAACAGTATAGCTGGGAAATGGGAATAAAATCAATTGCATATAGGCAGCACAGTAAGGGCAGCTCCTTTTTCATACATTTTCCCTGGCAATGCTTCGGGACCTTTGTGGTCTGTGGTCATTTTTCAGTTCTCTGTGTCAACAAAAACAGACTTTTCAGCTCCAAAAGGAATGCATCACACATTAAATCCTTACCAAATTTAAGTCTACTTTGTCATTTTTTAGATCCTGAATAATATTATAAAAACTTTTGGGATTACAGAAATAATAATGACCAGAGCCCAGGCAATTTAAGCCTGCTGTGCTAATCACAGAGTAAAAAGTCTTTTATAATAACATCTATATGCTAGAAAAATAAAGATCTTTCAAACCACCCAAACCCCTGCTCTTTCCATTCCCTGCAACAATGCAGAGGCCATGGCTGAGATAATGACACACATCCTCCAAGCCATTCAATTCACGTCCCAACATCTATGAAAAATAATCTGATCACTTTTTCTCTTCATTTAAAAAAAAAATATCACCGTTTCTTCAAACAATAAAATAAAAATCCCCTGATTTATTGAAAAACCTAGTATGATGTCAGTGTGAATTAATGTTTCCCATAGGCATACTAATAAGCTCCATGACATAATAACTTGTTATACTACACCAGTGGGACCTTAAAATTATTCCAAAGATAACATAACACAACACTTGAAGCAGCAGGAAACTTCCAGCATGCTTTTAGATGTTCTACAGTGTTACTAATCTTTGAATTGCTTGGAAAAACTGAAAGGAAACAGAATATTTAAAATTGGAAGCACTGCAGTTAGAAAATGACTCCATTCCAAATTCCAAATGTGCACAGGAGATTAATGTCAATGTAAAAAAATAAAAAAAATAAAATAGCAGCAGAAGGGGGGAAGTTATTAAACACACTTTCTAAGGTTGGACATGTGCCTTTTGGTAGTCCGGTGAAAATCTGTTTTTATTTGGCTGAGTTATAAGGGTTTAAAAGAACAGACTTGCACATATACTGATTTCTTATTAATGAGAAGATGGCCTTATTTATTCATTTTCAAACGGAATTTCAGTTAATGACTGCCCAGTGCATGCTTGAAAAAGGAAGCAGATTGTTTTTACTATAGCACAAAAGGATACCATCTCATGTCAAAAAAGACCACATGAAGTCAAACTAAAAATTGATACACTGTAAGCTAATAACTGTGTGGTGCAGCAATATGCTCTCCAGGGCTAACTAAACTCTCAAAGCAGAGCGAAAACAATAATTAAATAGTGTGGTTCAGTTCACTCAACTGTCACAATTTGTACTTTAATCTCAATGTTCAAATCTTTTATGCAGCCAAGCTACTGGAGATGTGAGGAACCATAAACCCCTCAAGTAAAACTCACCAAGCAATTATGTGCGTACCAAAGGAAGTCAAAAAAGTCTTCCTATTACCAGCTGGAAAGCCCCCAAAGGGTGCTTAAGAATAGCATTGAGCAAAGGCATCAAGTTTGCCTTTTCCAGAGATGCTGCCACACGTCCAGGTGGGTGGTGATCACTGCTCCAGCTGTACCCACTGAAGCTGGCTTTCCCATCCACCCAGGGCTGGCTCCTCTCAAGTGAGCTCTGGCAGCAGGGATTTATGGACAGGCAGATCCCAGCCCAGACAAAACACAAGTGCAGGCTCATTAAGTCCGCCTGAACTATGCTCTGTCGCCCTGGGTTGTGCAAAGTTCTGGCGTTATGGCTTGTGTGTCTTGGACAGACACCCTGTTTCTTTCCTTCAGTTATCAAGACTATGTCTCATATCACCTTTGCCACTATCTCTTTGAACCAGCTCCCTTTCTGTTTGATTTAGTTTCAGCTCCATTTCTTCTTGGCCTTGTTCAGTCATGAGCTGTAATCCTCTGCTTGGCATTACTTCCTTTCATTTCTTAAAGGATAGTGTACCCCTGAACACTGCTTCCAGCTAAGCTGTACAGTGTTTGACCAATATAAGAAATTAATATTCCATATAAAAAATGTTAACCTTTGATCCAGACACATCCCTGGAGTAATTGATCCCATTGTGCTGCAGCTCTTTGATCATTCCCACAAAAATTGGAACCATTTGCAAAAACGTAAAGCTTGTGATTTGCACATAAACCAGACCTGATGGGATAGTTTACAGAAGGTTGCATTATCTGAGCTTCAGACTGGGAATGCTCACAGGGTCCTCACACAGCCAAGGTGCACTAAAACCATTCCCATCATGGGTCAGAAACAGGGACTAAACCCGTTTCTATTCCAAAGCCCTGAAAAGAAGGAAGTGTAATAGTGTGTCTAAAATGACAAATCACCCCAAACTCAGTGTGGTCAGTGATCTCACATTACTAGGTATCAGGAGATGGAGGAGCAATAGGAGCTATGATAGCTATGTTAGTCATGAAAGATTCAGTTTCCTATTCATTCACTCAACTGTTTCAAGATCATGGGAATCTACAACAACCGTGTGAAACCATTTTCCACAGTGAACCTAGAACACCTGGTGAGCTCTTTGTAGTCCCTGCCAAGCAGCTATCTTTAAAAGGAAGGATAAACTGTAATCTGAAAATGTCAGATACAGACCACTACTGTTACAATAGCAAGGCACAGTCAAGCAGAGAGAAGGGGTGCAGAGGGATGGATGCTTTGGGCTAGATAAAGAATAAGAGGGAAATAAATGTAGAAAATGATATGGAAAAGGAAGTACTTTAAGAGTATGCAAAGGCCACCAAAAGGATTGAACAAACACAGCAGCACAGATGAACAGAAAGTGATACAAGAGTAATTCTGAAATTACCAATGTTCCCACAATCTACCACAGAAAATGAAACAAACAAAAGGAACTGAAGTACACGATGGAAAGCACTGTATTCTGTGGTAGGTCTTTTTCCTTATATATAAAACTGATATACTATTGAAAAAAACAAAACGTAAGCACTGTACCTGGCACAGGCTGAAGACATTAGCCTAACCTGAACCATTCATAATCCAAGTTAAAATAAAAATCTATGCTGAAATCTGTTTCCATTTCCTTCATAACTTACAATAGACTTGAAGCAGGGGAGGAAGAGAGAAAACTTGAGGAATTCAGTGTGTTTATTTCAGAACAACAACACAAATCCCACTTCCTTCACTGAAAAGCAAAATGTAGTCTGTTTAAGAGTTTCAGACAGAATAGACAACTCCCCTTAGGGAGCTGAATTAGATGAATTTCTAATATCTACCATGACAAACAAGTTTAAATATACAGGAAAGACTCCCTTTAATACCACTTCTTGTCCATACAAAATATCCCTATATAAGACTCCCATCTTGGCAGAAACTCTGTAAAGAAAAGCTCTACAGCAACTTTTAAAAGATTTTTTTTTTGGTGTTTTTTGTTGTAAAATGGATGTACTGAGAGAAAATCCAAGTTTCCAAGATTCTTTTTGCTAAGTATTTCTCATCAATCATCTTCAGAGATACTCAGATATGTTGCCTGAGCTACTCAGAAGAGAGTTTTTCCCAACTAATATTAACACTGAAAATAATTTTCATGTGAAAACAGAGTGTTCAAAACAGACTTTATGCCAGTTAATCTCCCAGAACACACTTCTACATCTGGATGTGTGCATCCATCCCTCAATAAATAGTGATCACAGCCAGAACCTATCGACAGGCTCAGTCCAAAAATTCAGCAAGGAAAAGGGGGGGAAATTAAAATAACGGAGGTAGTAAATGCTGCCATTTCGTTCATTTCAGCACAGCTTACCAATGTTGATTTATTTTAGGTATTTTTAAAGATAATTTATTTTTGAGTTAATGTAATTAATGAAAACTCATGATTGCACTGACTTCTTTTCTAATTGCAAGGGTGCAGCAGTGAGGAGATGTGTTACTAAAAACCAGTCTGAGCTTGATCTAATTGGACTTTTGACATTGACTTCAACAGACCGTACAGCGAGACCACCAGCAATACATTTCTATTGTTATGCATCCCCATAATTGCAGTCTTTTATTCTCATCAAAGCTTATTTTTTGCATGGCAAGATGACATGACTTGGCTATTAGGAGGACCAAATAAAGCGCAAATGACAATTAAAGTTTAAGTGTAAATTAATTACATGCCTGGCTATTGTCAGCTGCATTAAAATGGTGCTGATGAATGAGGAATCATGCCATCTAATCAGGAGGAAATTTGAAGTTATGGCCTGTGTTAAACATCAAGCCTTGGTAATGCAGGTGGCTTATCTCACAACACTGTTCTGTGTTCCTGTTGCTCTCCTGTCAGACACAAGCATCAACATAGTTTGATACAGCAGATGATAGGTAATCTCACAGGCTGCTTTAATTCCTCACCATCGATTTTCTGTAGGATACACAGTAAGTATCTTCAGGATTTAGATGATTCCCATTTGCAAATATTTTTAGTTAAAAGAGTCATAAGTAATTATAGATCTAACCTCTCAGAAACAAACCCATCTTGCAGTCCAGTGAAAACCCATTCATTTTTATGATATAAAGTTATGAGTAAGAGAATAAAGCACACTAAAGAGTCCCTTGGTAGGTCTTGTCACATTTTTAGAGACTGATGCTTTAAGGGTCTCATTCCAAACTCATTGATGCTGGTGCAGTTTTTCCTACCCATGTCAGCAAATTTCAGAGTGAAATAAGACCTTACAGTGCAGAACTTCTGAGGGGATCCTCACGGATGCAGGATGTCAGCCTTAAAAAGGAAGCTATCTGAGGCAAACTTCTGTAGTCTACAGACTGGGACTGGGAACAGAGGAAGCTGCTTCTTCAGGACTACTAGCACTTGTAAAACACATCTTTTTCTCTGAACAGTCTCATCATTATTGGTACAAACATACAGTGCTCTCTCTCAACCTTCATCTCAAATTCTCTTTGCATTCCTCTTCCCTTCTCGTTGCTTGGAAGATGCCATGCAGTCCTTTTTTTGCACACCACAAGCAAAGAACAATTGCCCTTGAAGCATTTCCCTGTATATCACAAAGCTGTAAGTTAAAAGAAAAGAAAAAAGGCAGTATACATCCAAAGGGCACATATCAAGGGCACAACCATCTCCACAGAAAAGGAGTAGCTAGAAAAAGGTATGTGGCCACAAGATCTTTCAGGATTTCTTACGTTTCAGTAGTATCAGTATCAAAATTGATATCCTTATATACCAAGCTGTTGAAAGATGGGCAGGAATGTTATACACTGCTGTAAGGTAAGACAGATCCCAGACCCATGGCAATGGATTAGCTTAAAGCCATTGCTGAGGCTGGACTCTCAGGCACTTCATCTTATTCCCTGATCAAAACAACCTTAAACCAGCAGAAAGGCTAGATGATGATAAGGTAAGGCAAATGTAGTAAGCCAAAGTCCTTTGAACCTCATCAGCCACTCCCTTGTCTCCAACTGTTTGAGATGGTTGTGTCAGTGAGCATAAGTAGTTAATGGGGCTGATAAATTTTTAAGACAGAAACTGTCACAAATTATGTTTCTGCACATATTATTACAACAAATCCAGCCCTAATCTAAATCTATTCTGCCTGAAGAGCCAAGCAAGTCCCTGTGAAACTATGTCAAATAGAAAGAGGAACGATTTAAGAAATACTGACAGCTGCAATGAAATGTTAATCCTTAGACATTCACCTAACACAAAATCCCCAGAAATAACTGTAGAAAACTTGAGAACTAACAGCTACAGGTAATAGACTTCTCCATTACACTAATACATTTCCAAAGCAGAAAAATGAGGAGACTAGAGAACATCAAGCAGAAGGGACATACTACGAATCTCTGTGACTCAACCATCCATGTCATGGTTGCCTGCAATTTCCAGACTGAACTTGAAAACCTGACTCTGATGTGGAGAGTCACTTTAAGTTATTTCTTTTAAAGACACACTAAGAGCATGCTGTAAATTGCCACAAGTGTAAAGAACTCATTTTGAGTGGCTGGTATTGGGGATTATTTGCCAAACTCTAGGGTTGTCAAGATCTTTTTATCCAATCCATAACTTAAGCAGTATTTCAATTAATATTCTGTGTTTAAAAATGTGATACTGTTTCTGGCCATTAAAGAGAATAAAGAGAAAGAATATGAAACCTGGAAAAGTAAACTGAACCCCACAATCTCAGAATCTTCAGGATTTCATGAAAAGGAATAAAATAATAATGAACACATATATTTAACTAAAATATCAACCATTTGAAACCTAAAGGCTCAATTACATCACAGAAGTGAGATGAGAGATTTACCAAGGCTTAAGGATGCATTTTGACTGCAAATGATCATACTGCATGCACTTGAAATCTAAATACTGTATTAATCACTCTTAAAACTCCATCTTGGAATAATTTAAGATGTCAGCTTTATAGACCTAGTTATCCTGTGCTGAACTGTATGAAATATCCCCTTCATTGATAAACCTGAAAACTGCACCACATTTCTTCTTCACCCCCAGAGACAAATTTTACTCTTGTATTCCTTGCTGACACAAAACCATCACACTGATAAACCAGAAAGCACTCAGCAAAGCCAGTCAGGAAAAAAGACCCTTTCAATTATTCTATCCTTAACACTGAGTTTGTTTTAAGAAAGGCTCATTCAAATTTTGTATTCATTAACGGGATAAAATTCTTCTAGCAAAACAGCAAGTACCAGAAGTCTAAGCTTCTAAAATAAGCTTGATCATGTCCCTAATGTTTCATTCAGGACTAAAATAAGGTCAGAAATACCTGTAGACTCATGTAAAGAGCTCTGCAAGCAGAACTATCATGCCTTAGTCATCACATAAAGAAAAGCATCACATAAAGAAAAGCTGCTGAAAGTCATTTTGGGCAAGTGTCTGATCTCACATTCATAAAAGAGCAGAACTTGAACCACAGTTCCCATAGATCCATCTCTCAAGAACCCAGGGTGTTCTGCAACTCAGGCTCAGTGCAGCAGGGGCGATGGTGAGGACTGCACAGAGAACTGGGCACAGGGAGCTCACTTCCCACAAGCATCTGAGTTACAGTCCATCCCATGCATATCAACATAAATACATACATCCTGGTTATTAGTGCCAAATCATTCCAGAGTAGTCTAGATGTGTGAGCCAAGCCTCTAACTCAAATAAATCCTCATAGCTTTGGTACAGGTAATGGACAGACATTAGCATAAATTAGCTGAGGCTCAGTCATAATGTATCTGACTTATTTTACTTAACCTTGACTATATTGGTATTTGTCTTCCAAAGGTATTAACCCTGAAATCACCTGTGCTGACCATATGCTGAAAAACAATTGATACTGGTGCTGAGGTGACACAGAAGGTGAGCAGTGGAAGGGACTTCACTGAAAGAAGAGTGCAGCACCTAAGAGAACAGCAAGAAATGGTTCTTACAGAAGATTTCAGCAGTACTCCACCAATTACAGTGTTTGTGGACACAAAACTTCAGTGCTTTAGCTCAGGTCCATTGGTGTGCTTTAGAAGCTACCCAACAACCTGTGCACTGGATCACATCACAAGGCTGTACTGAAGTGCTTGGGATAGACTCCTTTAGGGTGAAACTAAACTTGATGAAGTCCCACAGGACCATATCTAATGCACCCCAGTCCAACAGCCATCCAAGTCCATGGGATGAGAACCCACTGAAAGGTGTACAACACAGACTTGGTGCCCACAGCTCCAATGGTTTTGGCTCCTTAGATCCACAGCCTGTGCACACAGCTCCAATGGTTTTGGCTCCTTAGATCCACAACCTGTGCACACAGCTCCAATGGTTTTGGCTCCTTAGATCCACAGCCTGTGCACACAGCTCCAATGGTTTTGGCTCCTTAGATCCACAACCTGTGCACACAGCTCCAATGGTTTTGGCTCCTTAGATCCACAACCTGTGCACACAGCTCCAATGGTTTTGGCTCCTTAGATCCACAGCCTGTGCACACAGCTCCAATGGTTTTGGCTCCTTAGATCCACAGCCTGTGCACACAGCTCCAATGGTTTTGGCTCCTTAGATCCACAGCCTGTGCACACAGCTCCAATGGTTTTGGCTCCTTAGATCCACAGCCTGTGCACACAGCTCCAATGGTTTTGGCTCCTTAGATCCACAGCCTGTGCACACAGCTCCAATGGTTTTGGCTCCTTAGATCCACAGCCTGTGCACACAGCTCCAATGGTTTTGGCTCCTTAGATCCACAACTTGTGCACACAGCTCCAATGGTTTTGCTCTTTAGATCCACAACCTGTGCACACAGCTCCAATGGTTTTGCTCTTTAGATCCACAACCTGATTCACATGACTTGAAAACACATGCATAAACCCAGAAAGAAATACACCTAAGCAGATGCCAAGTTATAGTTCAACACATTGAGACACCTTTTGTAAAAAATGAATAAAAAATACCCACCCTCACAGATGAAAAGAACAAAGTGTAAATTGGCTTTTGTACAGGTAAGAATCATGCCTTTCCTACAAATAAGCTGACATTTTTATTTGAAGCCTATGGTGTATAATTAAAAAATATCTAATTCACCCAAGACAAGATTGTCTCAATGAAAGCTTGTCACCTTCTATATGGGAAAGACATGCATTATGTATTTTTTGCACCAATTTAGCTTTGTTATGCAATGAGGAATGTTTTGGCAACATATGGGAAACATGCATTCTGTTTCTGTGATTTAGAGTTGCCACAATTAGCAGAAGTTAATTTCTGACAGCTATTTCCCAAAACACAACAAGGAGAAGTTGAAAATAAGCTTCCATGATACAACAGAAACAAAGAGGGTTCCTCATGCTCATCTGTCAAGAGGAAAATCTACCACCATTCCTTGCTAAATTGTCTAGGTGAAGAATTTGCATTTTGAGAATTCAGCTTTGAAGAAGCAAGTGGCTTGTTAAAAAATTGCAGCAATAACACAGGAATTTATAAACAGATTCTAATTCAAAATTGGTGCTGAAGACAACAGAAAGAGCCCGTTGGATACATAAGCACTTCCACATTATTATTCACCCCAATGAACAACATGTGGAAAAGGATCTGTATAGAAATGGACACACTATATACACGAAATAGCACTAGTCTGAGAAACTGGTTTCATGGTGCATCTATAGTGATGTTTTTTGGAGCAGGCATTAACCCAGTGCACTAAGTTGCAGTATATTATTCAAGTTAGATGGCTACAAAGGCCCAAAAGTGACACAAGATAAGATAAACCTGTCTCTTTCCTTAAGGCACATAAAGGTCACAAAATAACATTTAATTATCCACTCTTGTAACATTTATAAGGGAGTTAATCAGAACTACTCCAGAGTGAATATCTAAGAATCAACAACAAATCAAAACATAAATGGCAATTACTTCATGTATTTGAACAAAAAACAAAATACCTTTCTACCAGAGGAAATCAATTCCCCTTCCACATACTCCAACTGGCCTTGGTATTTTGCATAAATACTATTGCAATCAGTTTGCTGCATTTTTAAACATAAATGTTGTTTTTTAAAACAATTGAAGCAACAAACAAACAAAACCCCAACCAAACAACAGACAAAACACCCAACAAAACAAAGAAACCAATTTTCACTTGGTAAACAACTTTATTCCAGATTTTAGTGATTCTCATGTAAGACTCAAGTTAAATTGGGACTGGGTTTTCATTTCAATTGTTTGCTTTGTGAAGTGAGAAGAACCAAAGATGTTCAAGACTAAAGCAAGCCAATGGTGTCAACTTCTCTACTCAAAAAAACAGTATTAGGTAACATGACACAAGGTACCTTTCTATGGTGGCAACTATTCTATATACCTGTTGTATAAAATAAAAAGCATACACACCTGTCATGGACTCCTTTTTAGGCTGGGATAAAGCAAGCAACAGATGCTTTGTCATACCACTATTACAAGCAAGGGGCAAAGTAGCTCCCAGCATGTAATATTTTTAATCAGCAACACCAATAATGGAAAAGGATCCATAGACCTCAGCAACATATCTGGTATCTCTCCTTATTCTGTAATAAAGACTGAGCTGTGTTACCTAATCATCAGTTCTAATGAAAATGCCACATCCTCAACCCCATCTCTGTCCACCTTGAGATGTAAAAGAAAATCTTGTAAGAGTACTTAGTTATTTTTATGTTTGTTAGGGCTCATCTTCTCTTCGTTTGACCTCCATTGGCACATTTCCAAGTCCTCTGTCTCCCTGGGGACAAACTACGTTAATATTCCTAAAAGATATGAGTAACATTTGGTACCAGTATGTTTCATTTCCACACATTCAAAGGCCTGCCAAGAGATAAAAAGTCCAATAACTTATAGTCAATACCTATCCACAGACGGTTTTTGCAGTTCTATTGGTAGAAGAAATAATATGAAATGAGAAGGTATCTGCAATGGGAACTTCAGGCAGAAGCAAATGATTGTGTTGAAACATGGTTTGGAGTGCAACTGTCAGTTCTTGTACACCTGACATCAAATCACTGAGGCTGCCCAAACAAAACAAACAAAAAGCCTCATCTGAGCCCAGAAAGCTGTAAATTGGCAGCCATTACCTTCATTTTTCTGGAACTATGAACAACCTCATATGCTGATGTAGTGGTGAGCATTTAGAACAACAGATATCAAAGATACCTTTTCCCCATGTTGTACAAGTATCTAAGAAAGCATCTGAGGAAGAAGGTAGTTATTGAATCAATATAGCAAAACATTCTGGAGAAAATAGCAACATTGTAGTCAGTTTCCCTTCTTTTGGCATATGGAGAGTTTTTAAATTGCCAGTTTTCAAGCCACCCTGTTACCATTTCCTCACTAATTCTGATGGCAGTTTCAAGCACACAGCCCTCATCAAAATCAAGAAGAGCTGAGCATTCTTATCTATAGGCAGACCAGACTGCCTGGAAAATAGCCATAAGAAAGCAGTGATCACTGAGTGATGACAGCTTCATTCACAGCTAAGGTGCTATTAAAACAGCTTCCAGTGTTTCCAAATATGTTCCAAAAAATCAACTCTCATATAACCCCTGCCACGATACCTGGTCATGACAGTAAGAGAATGACCATGTAATCCCTGTAGTCTCCCTTTAAACACAGAGGATTAGCAGATCATGTATTTCTGTAAATCTTCATTGTACCAGACAGTCAGAAGCCACGATAAGAGAGAACCAGGCTCATAGTCATGACTAATAAAGCAGAGCTTGTCACTTCTCTTGGGGTCACCAGAGCTGAATTAAGCCTATCTAGCTTCCTTTACAAAGATATACAGGATACATTTTTAAATGTAAATGGTCACTGCAGACTGTGGAAAATTAACTAAAGAGGTACTTAGGATGCATGTTATCACAATAACACTGCTATTCAACTATTGCTGCAATTAAAGCAAGACCCATCTTATAACAACATAGGGACGAGTGTGGTTTACAGAACCAAGCAGTAAAAGCAGCTGACTAAATGTACTTCAGATCTCCTGAAAGAAGGTACGTTTCACTTTTGCCTATTTCGTTGTTTCACCGTGTAGTTCTGCCCCAGGGGCAGAAAGTTCAACCAGCGATGAATATCAAAGAAATCTCTAAATCAACATCTAGGCATCCCTGATGAAAAATGATCACCCATGTCTGGAAAGAGTTCTGGGGTACCCAGTGGAAGTACATCCCTGGGTAGAAGTATCACAGAGCTACGCTTAATTCTCTTCAGTTTATTGACTCCTCTAGCAAGAGGTCTGAAAACACCTAGAGGCTGCATCAAGGGAACTTGTACTTGTAAAACAGGAACATTTTCTGTGAAATAGGAAAATATATTTAGATGTCACTACAGGCCTCTAAGCAATAGGACCACAAGCAAATTAACCTCCACTCCCCAGGGAGTTTAGCTGAATCTTGCCTAGGCAGAGTCAAGCAGAGACCATGTCATCAAAAACATCTGCACAAACCCCAGTGAGTGGCATCTGCTGCTGGAAATGGAGAAAGCTCAAAAGACTACCATCACTTCTTTTCCTCCCCTCATGTAAACCCAGTCAACAAAAGGATTGTTTTGCAGATGCTGGGGTTAAACTGAGGAACTTTCCCCAGAACTGTTGAATGAGGAGCTGGACACTACTGTTAGCTCCCTAGAGCACTGAGAGCTGCTGTTTAATCTTCTAACATGCTCCAGGCAAGGTCATTTTTAATCCTCAGAACAAGATATCACACAACTGATTGGCAAAACCTTTCTAGAACCGCATCAATTCAAAAAGAATTTTCCAACACTTAGCTATAGTTAAAAGAATAGTAGCTATAACTGATTTGGAGAGATTAAAAGGATAAATCACTGAGGATGTTGGGGAAGATAAAGCTAGTAAAGTGAATAAACGTTCTGGGTGTGGAAGGAGACAGGCTGGTTTATCAGCCAACAGCATGGAGTCTCAAACCTAAGGCTATTACGATTAACATTGCTCTGTCCTTTAAAAACTCTCTAATATATTCTGTAAAATGAAAGAAGAATGTGCCTGAAGTGAGAGAATGTTGTGACAGCCCCACTCAGAGCCCTAGAAATGTTGGGAACCAAATCCTTCAACTTGGGAGCAGAAGATGTCACAACTGCAGAATGGTCTGAAGAAACTCTCTTCTCACTCCTGTGCTTTTTGAGATGACTCTAGTCTGAGCAGTCAGTTGTTCAAGTACAGAATTATTTTATTCTCTCTCCAGGAATTAGTTTTTGGCATTATCACCAAAATCGGTAGAAAATTTTGTGGATGAGAATGTTGAAAGGATTATGCAAGGAAATACAGTTGTCTGACATGCAAATATTTCATTGCATGGAAGTATAAAATGTTAAAATTCCAAATAATTTGCTTTCTCTCTTGAATACAGGTAAGGAATTCCAAAACATACACCTTAGGAGAAAACAGCTACATTTGTAGGAGATGGGGAGCCAAGACTGGCACTTTTCTTTGGTCCTGGGGAAAAAAAAAAATCCTTCAAAATATGATCATATTTTGAGCTTTCATATATCTGGAAATTCACTCTTCATTCTGTGTGCAAGTAGCTCGGCATAGGAAAAAATAAAAAATAACCAAACCATTACTCCCTTCCATAGCTTTAGCAAAACAGGTATCAGCATGGCATATTCATATATCCCTCTGTGGATTTATATGTAAATATGCAAACATCTTCTTGGAGGTCTCTTATTTTCTAAACCCTTTTGGCAATTTACTATTAAAGCTGTATCCGTACGTATAATATTAGGCTGCCCTTTGGTCTTCATAGAGAAAAGAGGCTGTCATAAAGCTATCTTCATTTTTCCAGAGGCTCACACAAAGCAGCAATGCTTTCAGGGGTAACAATATTCTTTTTCAAGTGACTTCTACAGATAGTAGCTACTTTTTCCACAAGTAGCTTATACAGTGCTTAAAATGGGCTCTTTATGTAAAGAGATGGAATGTAATAAAAATGGCATTCCTAATCTGAAAATTTAAGAGACACTGGATGAGCCAGTTACACCTTTTGGGGTTTCACTGGCAAGGAAAAGCACTCCCCCTCATCTCCTGGAGCACTAAAAATGATTTGGAAGGCTAGTCATTACTTCCTTTTGTTGTTTCCCTCCTATTAGATCTAGTGGAGCTCCATCTTGGCATGTACAATTCCCCCCTGGGTAAGCAGAGAAAGAAGCAATTAAGTACAAAATGCTAACAAGATGTCTGAGTGAGTCAACTGTGTTTCTAAAGTATCTGTGGGTTTCTGTACACCTATAAAAATCATTTCTAGGTCAAAGAAAAATAAAAGTTAGGGCAAACCTAGAAAAAAGTGTCATTTTAGGATATTTATATAAACTGTCATTCTTGTGTTTTCCCCAAACCTCATGTGCTCTAAGCAATCAATCAACAGCCTCCACAATCAGACTTTGAGTCCTGATGGAGTAGGAAGATGTCATCCAGGGAGGAAAACATGTGGAAAATCTGTTAGCCATGTGTGTCATTACTGATGTCAACATTTAAGTAAATATGCAAGAACTACCTAAGATTCCTACAGACCTGCTGCAACAGAAATAATAGAGAGCTCTGCCAGATTAAATGGTGCTACATTTATCTCAATCTTTTCTCCAGTTACTGGATTTTACAGGTCTGTAACACAATTATGTTTTCTAGAACCAGGAGCAATTCGTGCACTGCTGCAGCAAATAATTCAGGAACAATTCATTAAATAAATGGAAGATCGCAGCTTTAATTACTGCCACAAAGACCTGAAAATAAACATGTATTCTTAATATTTTCTGAATGCGAACCATTATGCAATTAATTCCAAGTAGCAAAAGCAGCAGTCAGCTTCTAGAGACGCCCACCAGTTTCACAGAGTGAGTTACAAACTGCAGATAAGATGGGAAGTGATGTAGCATTCAGATCACAAAGATTACAGCAGTTTTAAAAGGAGGGGGAGGAATCAGATGCTTTTGATCAACATATTACACAAATGTTGATGAAAGAGTACTCTAGTTAGAGTTAGGACTAAACTTTCAAAAAAACTACTCATTTAGAGCCTCGTGTCCTAGACCATTCACTGCTCTCTCGTTCACATTACAAACGAGAGATTAGAAAGCCGCGAAATTTGGATTCAATGACATCCAAAGCTTGGAAACGAGATGCCCCACACAAAAGCTGGTTACAGGCTGCATACATCTCCCTTGTGCTGAAACCCAAATGCACTGTCACTAAGTTTTTTGAAATCACCGAGTCCTGAGCAACCTCAATTTTTAAGCCATTAAATCTCTGTAATAGTTTTTAAGGCGAGTTCAAAAGCAAAACAGAAAAGTCAAAGTCCAAAGGTATCACAATGGCAGATCAAAGTGTGAAAAGGGATTAATGGCATCTTCAGCAAATGAAGTTTAAAATTCTAGTGTATTAGAGAAGGTCTTTTTTGAAATGGTAATAGGCTATACCTGAGCTGAAAAGACAATTAAGATAGTGTTAATTTTTTTTATGGTATCTGGCAGTAATATTTTTATCCTGTTAATTATACAGTAGACAGCAAATGTATATAATATGATAGCTCCATGCTGAGATGACATGCCTGCTGCCTAGTTAAGTGGCTACATTTATCCTATAATTAGCTTGCAGGAATGTGATTTGCATTGCATACCTAAGAGTATATATAATGTCAACTATGCCACAAAAGCCTAAAATGGAAACTGACACTCTCTTAGCTTTGACCTCTGGATATAACAAGGTGATGCCTCTCATGACCTCCTGCTCTTTGTATTCAACCACACACAAGAAATGCATTGAAGTACTGCTAAATGTATGACCAATTCAAAATGCAGGGAAATTTGAAGTCAGGGCAGAAAATCAGGGCTGATGCTTCAGTCTGAACTCATCCCTTTCCAGGGCATAAGGATAACACTGGTTAAAAGGCAGCATCTGTGATTTATTGGCATTAACTTTGAGCATGTTTGCTCTCATAGGTAGTAGACATCTTTTCAGACTTCTAGGAGCATTTCATAGAATCACAGAGTACTTTTCCTGAATATATACATTTAACTGGCATAGGAAATATGTAGCTTTTCTACCTAAGAATATAGAAACTTGCTGTTAAAACTCTGTGTTAATGGCTCCTATATCTTCTCTGTACCCTATCCTTAGGGAGAATTTTCAGGACTTCACTGCTAAAATACTGCACATCTGGGTGGGCAAACACCTGGAATCAGATCTTGGCCCTTTGGTTGAAGACACCTTTGTCAGCAATTGCATTTCTGCTAATGTCAGTAAGGGACAGATTCTGCTACTCTCATTTCAAGCCAGCTATCACCCTAATCTGAGCTGTCCTACTGATTTCAAATTATTTGTCCGTACATCACAACTTCTTGCTTCTGGTCCAAGAACACAGAGAACATTGTTGGGAGAAGGAAAGGGAAACCAAGCAGCCACAACTCTGACACTTCACTGGGTGGCTTAAAGCCTTCTCCTGACTTGGTACACCATGAATTCTAGTTAGCTTTGTAGACTTGCAGTATTAAAAGATCTTCAACCTCTTGCAAGCCTATTCTAGCTGCTCTTAGCCCTTCCCACTGCTGGGAGAATCTAGGGAAATAAAAAAATTAGTTTGGTAACCTAATCAGCTCAACTCCAGCCCTGGAGGGACAGTACCCAGAGCTCCTGCCCTTGCAACATCAGAAATGGGAAACTTTACGGGCAGAAAAATCACCAAATCAGAAATACAAACACCAAATCAGAAATACAAACACCAGGTGATAAATACCATCTGAAAGGAGCACACAGAAGGAGGAGGAAGGAACACAGGTGTCATGGGTTGTGCTGAATCTGCTGATGGCATTCAATACCAGGCTGCCCTCATGCCAGCTTCAAAAATGACAGTGCTGGCTGGAGCAAAGTAGTATGGGGCTTGAAGTTCAGATTGTAATATGAGAGGCTTCCTGTTCTGGTTGCTGCTTCTGGTTTCTGGGTTTGGGGTGTTGTTTTCAGCTGGGTGGGCTGCAGATTGTGGGGAGGTCACCGGCTTCTGAGTTTTGATGCACTGTTCTGCACACAGGCTAAGGTAATTGTGCATTGGGGTCATTTCCAGCAAAACCCTTTATCTGAACTCTCTATCTCAGCCCAGAGGGGTTTTTGTGTTACTTTCCCTTCCATCTGTGTGGGGAGAGAGGGGGGCTTGTGAGAGTGGGCTATATTAACCCAGGACAACAGGGCATACTCAGGGATTGCAGGACTGGCCAAGGAAGAAGAAAGCTGGATAAGAACAAAGAGTCAAGGGACGATGAGAAATACAGTGACGAGAAATGCAGAAGGGACTTGAGAGGACTCCAACACCCAAAGCCCTCCTGTGCAAATGCCTTCACCATAAAGTGCCACAGACAATGCTCGTGCTTGGGAGCTCAACTTTAAGACAACACTCTAAGGGCTGCTACTACTTACAACAACTACATAACACATGCAAGCGGATTTTTACTTGTATCTCTAAAAGAGTTATTTCTCATTCTAGCAAATCCATTCACTGAATTTTTCTTTACTACCCACCAAAACAGCACTGGCATCTACATCCTAATACAAGGATTTAGGTGCTTTTTGATGTATTCCCATTTCACTTATGATTCTTCATACCAAAAACCTCATCCCTTTCACCACCCCCAAGCTGTGCTTGCTGCATTTCACCCAGGTTGCCTCACAGGTTTTGACAGCACATGAGAATTTACACAGCATTCTCTGCTGAACATTCTACCTTTTGTTATTGTTTGCTTTCTTGCCTTCATGAATGCTCCAAAGTTATGTGCCTTAAACAGTTTGACTACCTCTCAAAAATATTGTATTTATCTGTCTCAGGAGTCTTTGTTTCATGAAGACCTTTTCCAATTGAGTGTAGCTTACTGTAGCTCTCAGGACTTAGTCCAATACAAAATACAGGGCAGCTCTTACAATGTTCCTTAAATTTTGCCTTTTGAAATAAGCCTATTACTCTGTCTCTTTCTTTTTGTCCATGGTGAAATGATACTCTAAACTTCTCTATTCTAAGTGCA
Organism: Indicator indicator; assembly: GCF_027791375.1. NCBI lineage: Eukaryota > Metazoa > Chordata > Aves > Piciformes > Indicatoridae > Indicator > Indicator indicator. Next base: position 17,517,159 of record NC_072028.1, read on the forward strand.
TAACATGCTCTCAAGTATGTGTTACTACATCTGTTTGCCTTATTGAACAGCTGAAAAGCATTTAAACTATTATTCACTTTTTTATTACTATTCAGTACATTTCTGTGTATGTTCTGGCCAATGTTTTGTGTGGGTTTTTTGTTGTTTTGTTGTTTTTTTTTTTTTAGTAATAATGTGGATTGTTACACCACCACCTGGTGTTGCTGGCAGCTGTGTTCTTAGGACAAGTCTGGAGGTATCTGGGGTTTTAGCTAAAACCCCAGTTCCTGGAGGCATGTGATTAGATAAGATTTGTGTGTGTGTCTTGCTTTTTTTCAGGGGAGAGGGAGATGTTTGTTAAAAAAAAAAAAAAAATAAGGAAGAAAGCTTAGTCTTGTGAAGAAAAGCTTCTAAATGTGACCCCAGTGTATCCCCACAGGATCAGAAACATCAGGAAAACAAAAAAGACCTCAGTGGTTTGTTATTATTTCAGAGGTGACAGATCATTTCTTCCATAGACATGGACTATTTCCACACATACATGCTTAGACATGCAGAGACACAGACTTCACACACATTGTGATGTGCTATAAAAACAGTAATTTAGTAATTTAGTTTATAATATAACTCTTTCTTGCACCTTCTCTGTCAACCCAGCAGCTCATTTGAAGCAGCAATGTTTTCAGAGAGCACAGATGCTAGTGTGAACATTCCTACTAAGGCTTTACCAACTTCAACAACTGATCCTGGAAAATGTGTGGAACCATTGCCTACACATTATCTTTTTGCTGACAGGCAACTGCATAAGAAGTGACAACCTTGAAGAGTGCCTCAAGATCCAGAAAAATCAATGATATACACAATGCTAAAGTTCCCAATGTATCCAACAGGACTGGGCATTAAACTGCAGCCCTGAGTCAGCATGAGGCACATAATAAGCAGCGAAGTTTGCAGTGACTTCGTTAGGTTCAATGCGAATCACATGCAGGGAAACCTGTGGTCTTTCTTACCCTCTTAGGACTTTGTCATATTAAAATACAACTCTATTTTCCCACCTCCACAGCTTTCTAAGATTCTAATTTGCTCCTTTAAACAACTCTCTTCCCTTAACCTGATAGGCAAAGCTTTTCCAAAATCCCACAACACTGTTATCTAAGAATCAAACAGCAGGATGCTGGAGGAGCTGGTTAAACAATAGCTATTTCTTGTCTTGATGGAGCACCTCATTTTACAACATGTTGGAACACAAGCAGCTTGATTAATCTTAGCGGGCACCAAAGAGCAGAGCACAATTTTTACCCTATGGGAAGGCATTTGTGCCAGGTGGCAGAAACATTCACCCTGAAGGCAAATGGATGGTTTTCAATGAATTTGTCACTTCTCTCTGGGCCTGTGAGAAAAACGTACAAGTCCTCTGCTCTGATTTTGGTTTTCAGGTTGCTGAAATCAGTACATCAAGCTGGGGGGGGGGGGGGGCTGGGAAATAAAGGCAAACCAAACTACGAGTTTCCAGTTTTACCCTACCTGCACTGAATGACCATGCCAACTACACAAGCCTTGTTTCTGGCTTGCTACACTTTCTACTGGAAATGTTTGGACCTTCAAGTGAAAGGAAAAGTCACCAAGTTTTATTAATTTCTCAGTTTCCTGCCAACCAGTTCATCACCCTGCCACCATCCTACCATAGCTACAAGTTTCCCATGAAATATTCCTCCTTGATAAACTCCTTAGTCCTCTCTGAAAGTTTAAGAAGAGTAACTTTCCTGCAAAGCCAGTATTAGCAGACATAAAGAACATCACATGTCAATACCAAAGTGAGGAACCTACAAATACAATTCAAATGAGGATACTGTAGGTCAACACCACCACAAAGACACTTCCCCACCCTGTCCCTGCTAGCTGTTCTCGCAAGGATCATTTTCTGTTCAGTGATGGGGAGAACACAATACCCAAAATTCAGCAAAAAGACAAATATCAAGACATCATTCTGAGTATCTAATTTATCTTTATATCAATGTTTAACTGGAAATCAGTCTCACTCAAGAGTGGGTGAAATACACTTTGTGCAGTATGATACTGCCCCCAGGAAACCTGAAAAATAAATGCTGTTTGGCTAACGTGCTTCAGCTACAACATGTGCACACACTGTGGGGTTAGGAGTGAGGAAGAGGTTACTGGAAGCTAGTCTCCGTTTGTAGAGCACCTGAAAAAATGTTGGTTTTTGAAGACAACCCCAAGGGCAGAGCTTGTGGGAAATCTTCTAAATGGTGTGAAAGAAACACAGCTTTAAGATCCTGCTAGTTTAAACAAACATTTTTGTTTTGTCTTTAACAGGAGATAATGAAGTGCCCCACTTAGTCTGAATCCTATAGGGTTATAACAACTAATACCAACATAGCCTTAGGTCAAGAAGCATGAGCTCTGCAACTACCTTTTAGTATTCAAGAGCTGCTGCAAAACAAGCACCAAAATCCATTGAAGCTAAAGAAATAGATCCACCTTCAGCTCTGCTTTGAATTGGGTTCTGTTTGCTGAAGAAACAGGAGCTACCATTTATCACAGCAAACACTCCAGTCGTTTATGCAGCTGATGCTGGGATATGTAAACTTTCCTTGAGACAATAACTATATATATAAGCATATACAGGTATATCACAGTGTGTGTGTATATATGTATATATATACACACTATACTACCCAACATACTATACACACACACTACCACCATTAAACAATCTAACAAATTTCTAAACAATTGGTCTTTTTTGCATGAGATGACCTGGCTTATTGTCCTATAGAAGCAAAACAACTGAACAAATGCCTATAGAAAAAAATTCTGAACACAAACCCAAGCAGTACACGTTTTTTGAAGATGTTAGTCTGTTAGTCCAACATGAAGCTGAGCAATAGCTCTGAACTTGTTTTGTATTAAAGGCCAGATGCAGTTTGCCTTCCTTACATGAAAAACATTGCAGAGAAAGAAGAACAGTTCTATTTCTCCCAGAGAACATTTAGAGCAGTGATCTGCAGCTGCTGAAGGACACTGCAAGATCAAGTTTTGGGTTTTGTAACATATCTTGAAGGCTCCTCTGTTACAGACAAAATGAACACTTAAGTATCCATTTCATATTTTTTTGTGTATCAGCTTGGACAGGAGCACTCTGTGCTGGGTTAGGAACTGGCTGGAGGGCTGAGCCCAGAGAGTGGTGGTGAATGGTGCCACATCCAGCTGGCAGCCTGTCACTAGTGGTGTCCCCCAGGGATCAGTGCTGGGCCCCATCCTGTTCAATATCTTTATTGATGATCTGGATGAGGGGATTGAGTCCATCATCAGTAAATTTGCAGATGACACCAAGCTGGGAGCAGATGTTGATCTGTTAGAAGGTAGAAGGGCTCTGCAGAGGGACCTTGACAGGCTGGACAGATGGGCAGAGTCCAACAGGATGGCATTCAACAAATCCAAGTGCCGGGTGCTGCACTTTGGCCACACCAACCCCATGCAGAGCTACAGGCTGGGGTCAGAGTGGCTGGAGAGCAGCCAGGCAGAAAGGGACCTGGGGGTACTGGTTGACAGCCACCTGAACATGAGCCAGCAGTGTGCCCAGGTGGCCAAGAGAGCCAATGGCATCCTGGCCTGCATCAGGCATAGTGTGGCCAGCAGGAGCAGGGAGGTCATTGTACCCCTGTACACAGCACTGGTTAGGCCACACCTTGAGTACTGTGTCCAGTTCTGGGCCCCTCAGTTTAGGAAAGATGTTGAATTGCTGGAGCATGTCCAGAGAAGGGCAACGAGGCTGGGGAGAGGCCTTGAGCACAAGCCCTATGAGGAGAGGCTGAGGGAGCTGGGACTGTTTAGCCTGGAGAAGAGGAGGCTCAGGGGTGACCTCATTGCTGTCTACAACTACCTGAAGGGAGGTTGTAGCCAGGAGGGGTTTGGTCTCTTCTCCCAGGCAACCAGCACCAGAACAAGAGGACACAGTCTCAAGCTGCGCCAGGGGAGGTTTAGGCTGGAGGTGAGGAGAAAGTTCTTCACAGAGAGAGTGGTTGGCCATTGGAATGTGCTGCCCAGGGAGGTGGTGGAGTCACCATCCCTGGAGGTGTTCAAGAGGGGATTGGACGTGGCACTTGGTGCCATGGTTTAGATAGTCATGAGGTTTAGGGTGACAGGTTGGACTCGATGATCTTTGAGGTCTCTTCCAGCCTTCTTGATTCTATGATTCTAAAAAGCAGCTTTTAGAGCTTGCTGTGCAGGAAATCAGTTGTGATCACTGGTTCAATCTGAAGGTACAGTGTAAGCAGGGATCCTAAGGCAGTGTTTCCATTGATCCAAGGTGCACATTGCTTGGTAGCAGAATGAGTGCTTCCAGAGCAATCCCAGAAAGTTAGCTAGAAGTTTCTTTAACCTTGCAGCGGTTTGAAGCGTTTTCCCGTGTGGCATGTTGCAGTTTGGGGGAAGACGTAAGGACTCCCAGGCTTCGCTTAAAACTGCACTTGAACAAGCACCATTTCATTAGCTCTATAGAAACAGAAGTTATGTTTGCTTCACGAAGCCAAACCATCATCCAAAGCAGACAAAAAGCAGGTAGGGTAGTTTGTTTCTAACACTGGGACTCCAAAAGTCAATGTTACAGGAGAAGAACTGCAAGATGGTGATGGAGAACCAGCAAACTAACTGCACTCTTCCATGAATTGTTGAGAAAGCTTCATATAGATGGGTGGCTGGTGCAAATAACACTCAAGCTTTTACTTTTCCATTATTTAAGAGGAGCACCTTTCCTTCAGCCAGCTAACTGACATCAATAAATAAAACCACACCAACCAGGAATCTCTGCTGCCTCCTGAGCACGTTGGTCAACTCATGGGAAAAAGCAGGCAGTTCCATTTTTTCAAATTTTGTGTCCAAACTACCAGTCTATTTTATATTTCTTTCTCACATAAGGAAAAAAAATTACATTATAATTAGTCATTGTGCCCATGCACAAGCTCAGCAAGCCAGCATGCACAGTTGATAAGGCAGAGCTAGGGCACCTCAGGCAAATATTTCAATGATGGCATGTGGCCCACAAGAGGGTGTGCAGGTAGTGAGTATTACTGCATGGAAAAGGCACTGACACAGAATGAAGCTCTGCAAAAGCCTGATTCCAGGCTGGCTGTGTTTGTGTCTGGGAAGTAGAGAAATGCCTAAACAGAGTGTTTTTAGACTTCACCAATAGGCAGCACATAAAACGCTAGAAATGCCTTTGATCTTGGCAAAATTAGGAGATAGGACTGTATTTGGGTCAACCGCCCCTTCCTTTTGTACCCTTGTAGAAGAAAAAAAAAATCTGAGGGAAGAGCAGCACAACAAAGCCAGCATTGCTCCTTTGAATAGAGACAATAGAGGCAAGCATCACTAAAATAAAGATATTGTGATTAGGTTATACATTCTTTAAAAAAAAAAAAAAAGAAAGAAAGAAAAAACCCAACAAAAAAAACACCAAACCAACCCTGCATTAATTTTGATTTATATTTAAATAAAAATGATTAAATTTTATCTTCTAAGATGGAAATGTTGTGATAAATACTGGCCCATGGCCAAACTAATCTCTAAAGCCTACAGCTTACAGCCCCTGTTGTCTTGTATGGATATTTGAATGGCAATGGGTTTTATCAGTATTTCTAAAGGCACTCATTTAATTATGTGCTTGTAAGAATTTTCAAAACCCCAAAGAATTAGCACTAGCAATACATATTCATATTTCTCAAATTAATTCAACCTGAACATTTGAAAATATTAATTTAAAACACACACTCATTTATTTTGATTTCTGTAAACACTCTGAGCTCTTTTCTAGTCTGGTTTGTGCACTCATTTTAGTTTTGTATAATTACAAAAAAATTATATAGTCAGCTCTCTTTAAGTTACATAATGCTGGCTACTGATCTGTTTACAATGGGGTGCATTATCCCAGAGAATTAACCCAAGAACAGGGGAAGGTGGGAGCCCACAACAAAGGGCACCCCCTGCTTGTTTAACTCAGGTGTGTGCACTAGGGAGCCTGGTTCTGGTCCCACTGGTGCAAGCCCACTGACTTCCAAACCACATTTCCCAGTTGACAGTGCTACAAGACCAAACCCAGGCCAAGAAACTACATTGAGCAATCTTAAATCAGGGATGTAAGACGAAGGTGGTTTTGTTAAAGGGTTTAGTGACATAGGCTCATGGACTGACTCCCTCAGCATGCTCACTCCTGAGGAGCTTTTCCAAAGGACAGCTCTTTCTGTGCTACGTGCAGGAACGAAGACAAGAAGCCAGGGCAGATTATGGCCATTACTGGTCTGTTCCTGGCTGGCTCAAGAGTAGCTGCAGACTTCAGATTTAAAATAAGTCCCTCAAGGGAAGTGCTATTCATACAAAGCCAGACCAATCTTATTCAATACAAAGACTAAGTGCCGGAGCAACAACTCCCAGACTATAGCCCATAGGGCAGTGTGTTTCACCACAAACAAAATATTACCAATACCCTGATGACTGCCATGCCTTATTTGTGCACAACAAGCAGATGACCTCACAAGATGGGACCACTACCTTAGACTCTATCTATACAGGTAACACATAGCCTTGCTCTGTTGCATCAACCCCAATTTAAACCTCTGCTTAGCATTGCAAAACGTTTTTCATGTCACTGATGATGTTAACAAAAAGATCAGCAATGTTCAGCCTGAACACATTTTTGGAGGATAGGTATGTATTTCATTTTTGAATAAAGGAAAAACCAAACACATTTAAATGTAAACAAAGCTTTGCTGTGATTTGGAAAACTAACTATTGTGGAGGACCCAGAGGTTTTTACACACATAAACAAAAGAGCTTTGTACATCAAAAATGTTTTCACCAAACAAAGAAATGGGAATGTTTTACTTTAAAATATTAAAAGCAGTCTAACTGAAAACTAGAGGGTTAATTTCTTACCAAATTGTTTACTCTGTATAATTAATTTTGATTTCCCATGTTCTACACACAGCCTATAGCAATATGGAGATTATCAAAACAGAAGCCACAGCACCGTTCTTTGCAGGCCTCTCTACACAACAGCACAGTTTTATAAAGCTGATATTTTAGGAAATACAAACTTTTCTGCTTGAGCAATTATCACTCTGACATCACACTCCAGGTATGTAATGTTGTGTCTTCTGGCAACTGTTTGCCCAGTTTGACAGGGCATACAGGTACCTTAATTAGGACTCTTTCTTCTCTACAAGCTCATGCACAATTATTATGGCATCATTCTAACATATTTACTACACACAGGAGATAAAATGACATTATTGCTTTTTAGCTGTCACTTAAGCTAAACAATACACAGGTATATATGGTTATTTCTGGGAAAAGTATTACCATTTCTATTAGCAAGCAAAAACAGCAAGAAGATTAAACATTTTGAGAAACAAAAGTCTGCCCTACTCCTTAGGCATCTACCCTATTTCAAGTTCAGGAGTGTTGTCAGATAACTGATGATTTTTTTCCAGGCTTCTTATAACCCACATACTTCTATCAGTTTAACATAAGTAATAACAAAACTAAATTCCGTATACTACCACTAAGGCTGCTTAAAGGACTTGCTTTGCTGCTGAAGCCATGACATAGGAGACTGAAATCTCTAATGAAATGCCTTCTGCATTGATTTATGCAGCTTTAGTGATACCATTAACTGAAAATTGTTCTTTTCATGGGTTTATAGAGAACCTGGTGGCTGTCATTGTTCATGATTCAGAGAGAACACTAGGTTTAAAATTACTACTGCATTTGGGTGGATATGGGAAGGAGGGAGATCTGTCCTCATTTTGTGTTAATATTTCATAGAAGGTTTATATTTGTTGTTATATATCTAATAACATACTAGATTCCATCACAGCCATTATTAAGTAAGCTCTTTAAAAGTCTTCCTGCTTAGAAAAAAAAAAAAAAAAAAAATCAAGGACTAGTAAGGTGTATTTTTTGGGAAAAAAATACATGCATACACACATATATAAAATATTTATATAGACACACACACACATATATATATGCATATATATATATATATATATATGTAAGAATAACCAGGCAGTAAGCATTTAAAATTGTATTTCAGACACTAATGCAAGCAGCTAATCCTATTTACATTCATATTAGCCCTGGGTATCTTTTTCCCTAAGATTTACACATTTGTATGCTTGCATGAGTTGAACTGCTTTTTGCATGATATCAGTACTTTTGTAATTTAAATCTATAAAAGGCAATTTCTTTTAAATATACTTCCTAACAGTGGGTGAAAGAAGCACTAAACTTATTTGAGAGCTGTACACATCAGTAAACATGTGCACTGAACTCCAGGCAGTGTGCTGTGGGAGAATTAATCTTATACTGCATTAGCTAAACAGAAAGATTCTGGGAGTCCAAGTAACAAGCAAGGAAAATGTCCAAATGCTTTCTTCCTATTACCTAGAAAACGTGGGGGCTTCAGGATTAGGATTTTCTAAATCCAAACCTTTTTTCACTGAGTGGTTAATTTGATATTTCCTTACCTTACTTATGTTGTAATTTGTAGTAAAGGTAGTTGAGAAATAGCAGTAATTAATTCTACTGATCTCTGATTACTTTCCTATAATCTATGACCTTAATTACCTTAACATCACAGGGACCACACCTTCAAATAAAAGTCTATCATCTCCTTGTACTCCCTAAAATATATAAAGGCCAGAGTTAAGGATGATCTTCACAGTGAAATTATCAGGAATCAAGGGGAATTTTTTTTTGTAGGAGACATGAAAATCAAGGCATTTGTATAAAAAAAAAATCTTCAGGCATGCTTGTGTAGGATGCTACTTAAGTTGTAAGACTAAAAATGGATTGTGTGCAGTAACTGATGATGCCTTTACCCACCTTGCTGTATATCTGGCATACCCTCTCCCTCCTTTGATTTTCAGAGCATCTCTTTGTACCTTGCCCATCTTGCTTGTCAATGCCATTTGATAAAAATGCCTTTATAACTGTTACTGTGCTTATTCATGCATAAAGAGATGTTTGGAATACACTGGAAAACAATCTCAGATTCCTAACTGGGGGGAAAAAAAAAAATCTATCAGGCATTTGCAAAAGAAAGGAAGATGTGGGGAGGATTCATTGCTCTCCTAGCTCTAAATTATGCCAGCACAGCCTTATCTCAAAACAAGGCACTATATGTTCCCTGACACAATCTGATAATCTGTTGTCACACACAGATGTGTACTTTCTGTGCCTCTATTTCCATACACCTAAAAACCAAAGAGGTGATGTTGCCTAGAAGAGTGTAGCTGACAAACTTTTCATAAACGAGTGAATAGCCTAAATGTGGATGTGAATTTCCTATGGTGCCTTATCACGATCTTAAAAATAAACAACACATGCCATCAGTAGTTGCAAAGGTACAGTGGCTGCAGGGCTCAACAACTGCATTTCACTGCAGCAGTACTGCATTATTTGTGCCCTTTTTTTGCCTCACCCCTAAAGGAGTCAAGAGCACAATTCTGTAGAGTCAGTGATACATTAAGAAAGGCTCTTGCAGGTTGCCTTTGAGGAACGGTCTCTCGCATATGGTTCATCTAGAGCTGTCTTAACATGACCTCCTTTCTACCCTTCAGGCAACAGCTCTGCAGAGCAGCTTGTTTATTTTACCCCTAGCATTTTAGACTCAGAAACTGTATGTGAGTATTGTTCTAGAGATCCCTCAGTCACCCAATGGGATCAAACAGAATTGATGTCTGCTCTTTGAAATTAGCAGGTTTTACATAATCTTCCTTGTCTCTCAGACTTGGACTTGGCTTTTTTCTTTTTTTTTTCTTTTTTCCTTTTTTTTTTTTTTAACTCTTCTTTTTTTTGGGGTGGGGAAGAAAAGATAGAGATGGGAAGGAAGTAAAGAGGAGGAGTGTTGAAGGGCAAACCAGCAAACAATGGACAGGAATGGGAAGGGACTGTGTTGCTAGTTTTAAGTGTTTTTAAGCGCCTGGTTTTGTTCCAGCCTGTTTCAAGTGCTGATATGGATATGAAGTCACTGGGAAACTAACACCCTCAACTTTAGTTAAAAGAACTATAAATCTGAAATGAATGTATAAATAATATGCAACTGTCTAGACAGTATAGGTCACTTGCAAAGAGACTGGGTCAGGAAAAGATTGTCCATCAGTCAGACAACCATAACTGATTCTGATGCTAAATAACAGTTTAGATATTCAGTATTCTATATATGCGAAAGGCTTCACTGAGCATTGGATCTTCCCAACCAAAGTAGCCTTCTACTTATACATAACTTTATGCAGCTGTAAGAAAATGCACATGCTATTTAAACATTAAAATTAATGCAGAAAGAGAAGCTATTTAGCAAGGGACTGGAACCAACCTATGTAATTGGCTTTTGGTAAAGCACAAATAACTATCATACTCTACCCTCGATAAACAACCTAATCTTATGATACTGATAGAATCTTTTAAAGAGGCAAGAATTAGAACTTTAAGATGGCAAAGAAACTTATTTCCACTTACAGAATCTGTTCACACACACATTCAGGGACTTGTGTGCTGTATAGCCCTACTTTGCACCGTGGCATTTCAGAGCATGCTAAGTCTCGGGTATCACAAACATTACCACACTGCCTACACATGTTTCTGGAATTATTCTGTGCATTCAAATGCATTTGTTGCTGCTATTTCAGCAGAAGTAGGTGGTCTTCAAGGTAACTATAATGCCATCCTAATGCTTCCAGAATACACAATAAGTTTGGGCAAGACTGGGGATAACAACCATGACCCATACAAAATATCTCATTTATTGGCAACTTATAAAGTACATTTATGTATTTGCTAAAAAGGAAAAAGAAAATACACGGGTAATAAATCTGGCATATGCACCAGATGGCGCAGCTGAAAAGCAGGTGTTATAGCTGCAAGATGCAACCAAGGGCTGGGGTGTGAGTTCCAGTCCCAACCCAAATGCATTCCAGAATATAGGACTAGGCCTTGTAACTCAGAGGATGCAGCAGAGCACTAACTCTTTCCAGAGGTGGTTTGATTTCAAGTGGGCTCCACACAGATGCATCACTGCGTGCCTGTGCAACATGCTGCCAAACACAGTTGAGAACACATTCAGGTACTCAGCAACAGACTTGCATCAAATCCAACTGCAATACCAGGAGTGTAATAACTCGTTAGACTGGCTACATCACAGCTTGCCTTCTAAATCCTGCTGGTGTTTACTCTGAGTAGAAACACACAGGTTATCCTGCTACTCAATTCTGAAATCCACTAGTGAGCATCAACTATATTTTTCCATGATATAACCTGATTTCCTATTGAGACAACCCCCCCCCCCCAAAAAAAAAAACCCAAACAAACAACAACCAAAAAAAAAAACCTTGCTACCTTTATATCAACAAATGCTAGTAAACATTTCTGCACAGAAGGTGAAAACTCTGTAGTTTGACTTTCGGTTATTCAGATCTACCCCAGTTCAACTTCAATACAAGACATCAGCCTTACCAAGAATTTTAAACCCTATGGGTAAATAGAAAGCAACAGCAAAAAACGGTGAAAGTTAATCACAAAGCTACATCCTGCCAATCCTGTAGCTGTAAATAGTGAAGACAGCACTAAAGTAAAAAGGTATTACACTCAGCAGTGGAGAACAACTGGCCTCACATGCAAGTCTCTTGCAACTTACACCAAGTGGAGGCCACTCGGCTTCCAAAAATCACACCAAAGCAGCCAGGTAAGAAAGCACCTTGCACACACACACACACACTGCACTCTGACATTCTGAAAAGAGTCCAAAACCCCGATCAGCAAACCTGAAGCCATCTTTGAGGATTCACATGCTGGCAGAATATAGGAAGATGAGCACATGCCCAAGACTCTTCTAGAGCTTCACTGCAAAATCTTTGCCTATTTCTATTAGGGAAGTACCATTAGCCCTTTCTCGTTCAACTAGACTTCTATATTTTTACTCTAAACCCCCAAATGCTTGGAAGTCAATATTACCACACAAGGCTGATAAATGAAAGCCTTGTTTTTAATCAAGGCTAACAAAATGACGAGCACATTGAAGTTATCATTTAAGCTGTATGGGCTAATCCTGTTCTTAATTAAAAATACTTCTTTCCAGTTGAAAAAAAAAAAAAAAAGTCAAGATATACACAGCTAAATCAAAATGTTACATTTTGAGAAGTTTTTTTGCAGGTTTTGGAAAGGAGAGATTTTGAGAGAGATCCTATTAGCTGATACTATTCTTTGTTTCTCCGTTAGCAGCCTACAGGCAGAGATTTAAGGCTTGAATACAAACAGATTATGACAAAATAGCTGTTTCTGAATAACTTCACATGTGGACACTTTTATTCTGGAATAAGAATACAGTTATTCAGACATACCTAGCCCTACTTTAAATTCAGACCCTGCATTAATCCAAATTAGCTTTCAAACACAGCCATCCCTTAGGCTATTAGAAGCCTGATTGTGCCTGGTATTACCAACTTGTGTAAGAGCCCTCTCCAGCCATTCTGCTAATCAAATTTATTCTGAGTTGCACTGTGGGGAAGGCAAACTCACACTAACATTGTAAATGTTTTGAGTCTTTGAATCCTTGTTTTTCTTTTACCTTTTTTATAATGATCTCTGTTAGCTGTCCTAAGTGGCTCTGGCACTACCATTAGGTATCCCTGCTTCATCTGATTGATTTCATCAACCAAGGCTCAAACATGCACTGCTGGATTGGAATTAAATGTATTTGTTTTGAGCCTGTGAGCCACCGCTCTATAAACTGAGAAAATATTGTAGGGGGCAGTGGAGAGTCTTCAGAGCTGCAGTGCAGATGGAAGGCTTTTCATTTTGGATGTGTCCCTCTCATTTCACTGTTTTTAAAGTATTGTTCATCAGGCACATAAAGAGAAATCTGTTTTGTAAAAGTTAAGTAGAAAACCCCATACTTAGGCTTCTTTGGAAAACATCACTTGCCTCTATGTGTGTTATTTTCTTCTAGATGCCATAGATACTTTATAAAGAGAGCTGAGCTTAGTAAGCAACTCCAAAGGCTTGTCTGCACTTGAAAATCCATTTGCATGAAGACAGAAATGTGAATTTATAGTACAATATGTTTCTATAAAGTTGGTCTTTTCACAATAAGCCATCAAGTTCCCTTTCATAAATGGATATTCCTTAATGAAAAGTACCTTGAATTTCAGATGCAGCATGTAAAACAAGGAAGCAGAACATTTTTACATAATGTTTTGGTAAGCACAGACAACTGCTGGAACTCAAGCTCCACTTGAAAATAAAATAAGAAAGAAAAGAGTCCATGTTGCTCAGGTTTCGAGTCCAGTTCCTCCCTCAACACTCCTCGTCCATCACTCCATCAATAAAAATCCAGCTCATTAATGACAGTGACCTTAAAGTCTGCTCATTTCTTAAAAAAGAAACAATAAAAAGCAAAAGAAAAACATAACAGCCACTAAGCAGCTGGGAATGCAAATGCTACAATCTGCTGGAGGGGGAAGAAAAAAAAAAATAAAAGGGAGGGAATTTTACAGCTGCAGGGCACAAATTTTGCCCAAACTAAAGAAGGGTGACTAAATACACGATGAATTTATTTCTTCCTAGTTCATTCAGTTGCTTCTGCCAACACGATTGGTTGTTTTGGCTTTGTTTTGGTATTTTCACAGATTTATTTCTGTTTTATGTACCTGGGGACCAATCTACTTTTATCATTCAGAACTGGAGTTTTCCTACAGTTACTGTTGCCTATCAAGAAGTAACAAAGCAAGCCAGTCTTTAATCCTTCCTTAATATTACATTTTTATTTCTAATTCAAGGACGAAAAATACTTCAGCTATCATATTTCTATGTATTTTCTTCTTCTAAAATCATAATGTTGGGGTGTATCCTGTTTTGTTTTTTTTTTTTTTGAGGAGGGATGTTGCTGTTTTCAGTCAAAAAGGATAACAAACTGTTACAAATTCAGCAATGGAGAACAAGGTGCCAGCTTTCCTGCAGATCAAACAAAGGCTGTGTCATCAGCTGACCTTAGAAAGTGAGAAAGGTTTGTATGTAAGAGAGAGAGAGAGACATAACCAGAGGCATGAGAAGAAACTCTCTGGCAAAACCACTTTGAGTTGGATGGCACATGGAGCATCATTGCTGTATGGTCATCTAGACCACAATCTGAAAAGACTCAGCAAGGCTATTTTATGCAGCATGCCATTGAAAGTCAAGGCACGGTATGTAAAATTAAACATGAGTAATCCTTTGCAGAACTGGGGCCATATTTAGTTAACCTTTTGCAGAAAAAAAAATTAAAAATCTTAAGGTTATTTTCTAAGCTTCTATCAAGTCCTGCTGTATTTTAATAGGAATGAGGATTTTGTTTCATTTTTTGCCACTCCATATTTACATGGTTGAAAGGAAAACAAAATATTAATCCCATCTAATCTTTTTAGGATCAAAATCCCAAACAACACATGCAAGAAATGCTGAGGAACAGATAAGCAAGAGGGAAGGTCTTTAATACACAGCCTTGAATACGATCCAATCCATTTTAAGAGCCTAACCTTAATGAGAGCTTTAGAGATTACCCAAAATAAAAAAAATTTTTTTTTTTTTTTTTTGCACGTAGAACACTTTGAAGAACAAGTTACCTTCAAATTTCTGTCACTGACAACAAGTCAAGGATAATATTATGAAATCATGGTCACAGAGATGTCAGAAAAATTAGTCAGAATGTATCATGCTGCCAGACTGATCTGCTTCCCCAAACCAAGAATGTGGTCTGGACAATGGAGAAAAGGAAAATCACAAACCACATTTTTTAGGACAAGATGCCAGTAAAAAGAGGGTGGGTTTTATTTTTTTAAGTAGCTACAAGTTTTTCATTTCTACCTTTAAAAAAAAGAAAAGAAAAAAGATAGAAAGAAAACACCAATAAATCCCACAGTTCAAAGAAATGTGCATTTCACCTCAGCTGGCTGTCTTGGTCCAAAGAACCTCCCCCAGGGACTATCCTGAGTTGTCCTCACACAACCCACAGGGCAGTTCATCATAACCAGATTTCAGTTTTCAGTGTTTGGCTGAACAGGCACCTCTACAGCACCTCTCTGCTTTGGCCACTGAAGTATCACTCAGGTACTACTTCTAAGGATACCTTTGTTGTTGTTCTCTTAGAGAGTTAAGTCCTATCAGGACACAGAGTCCACTTGCTCTCACCACTGAACCACCTCTTGAAAACCAAGTTGTTGTTCATGAAACCATCAAACTCTAGCTGACATACCTCTAAAGTTACAGGTAATTTATTTTACAATTTTTATTGAGCTACAATCCAGAATGGAAAATACAAAAGGAGCTTAACAATGACAGGAGCATTCTAGCCTGATCTCCTAGCTGCCTGTGGAAATCTTTAACATGCAAACATAAGCTGGAGAGTCCAAGGAGACCTCTAGAGAGTAAAGTAATGGTGTATAGGTTACAGAAGCCTTTAGGAGATACCAATACTCCTTTTCAGTTTGACCACTTCTACTGTGTCAGCACAGTAAGCAGTGCTCAGGGTGAAAAAGGTCTCTGGGAAGAATACTGTGCATTTAATATTTTTCATAATATGGTATGAGGAGTTGTACCACAATTCCTTCAGGAAGCCCCAAGGATTGATATTAGTCAAATAGAAAGAATATCTTTTAAAAAGTTAAAAAGAAAAATAATAAATCAGTCAAAGAAAATATTAGGCTACTTTAGGCAGAAAAAAAGGAAATATCCTGAACCTTCACCTTCTCACAAGGTACCTGTAACTGATGAAAACACAGAAAGATCCTGTCCAGAAGAGCCAAAGCAGCCTGGGTCTCAGCCAGTGATTGTACTTCTGCAAATAAAAGGCTGTCAGGTCGAGATTAGGTCAAACTCATGCCCACTTTGACTTTCTCTAGGCAAAGCAGTTAAAGCACATTTGCCCCTAAATCTCCATTCTTACATGGGAAATGCTGTATGGTTTAAAGCCAGGCAATCACAACCAAGTGGCAGTAAAATGGATAGCTGCCTTTGTCCCTGCTGCTGCACTCCTTGTCAGACACTCTTCTTGAAAAAGTTATTCAGCAGCTTTCTGACAAAGGGGTTCTGAAAAGAAATGTGTGATCTAAAGCAAACTGAACGGGGTGCTGTTCTTGCCAGAAAGGGATCAAATCCCATGTCACTCAGAGCACAGCAAACTATCTTCCACTCTGTCAGCTGCAATTTTTCCTGCTTCTTTCCATCCAACTGTCCTCAAAAAAATAAGCATCACTACACAACAAGTGATTTCAGCTCAGATTTAGCTTATTCCCAAATCACCTGCCCCAGATTCACTGGACTAGATTACTGGATGCTGGATAACATGGTAGAAGAGAAAACACACAAGCCACCACCCAGAAGATAATTGCATCCACACTGCCTGCTGGAATGAGCACAACTCTGTATCGCAAGTTTGTAACTCAGGAAATTCATTCTCTTTCTCCACTCACACAGTGAGATGGATGCTGTTTCTCTAAATTTCCCTCTAAATTAATTAGTTTTGTAAATTGATTTTCTCCAAGTTGTCTGTACATCACTAATTACGTAAGTTTCAGAACATATGTGGATATTGGAATGCTGAACTGTTTCTTGGTGGCCTCTCAGGTGTGCTGAGGATGCCAAGACTTTGCCCATTCTCCATAAATAAATGGGCAGGAGCTGGAGGAGGCACCTGTCTCCTTCCACCTGCCCATTTAACTGGAAAGGTTCAGAAAGCTGCCAATCAATTCCATGGTTCAAATTATTGCCAACAATGTAAACGAGAGGCTAAAAAGTTTCCTCAGAGTGACCAAGCTAATTGCTTTCCCTTACTTTGTCATTCTCCGATCCCTTCTTAAATGACTCTATTTCTCCCATTATTCACATGTGGCAGCAATGCTGTGCTGAATGGGAGTAAACTGCTATTTGTTTTAACTGTACACTAGTATAGCAAACTAATTCCTCAGAGGTATTTGAAGAAATGTTCTGTTCTCAGACACTGAAAATACTAAACTCACTGTCTGTGAGCAAAGATAATAAGGTATCTCTGTAGGTCAGCTATTTTACTCTACCCTGCTACATTAAAAAAAAAAACCACACACAAACAAACAAACAAAAAAAACTCACAACACAATAAATGCTAAAGCTGAGTGCAAGGAGTAAGTTCAAAAGTGAAATGTTCCCCAAATCCAGCAGGTATCTGTAACAGCAGGTTTCACTTAAAGTGGATATCACTTTACTGGTTTTAACAAACTTCAAAGTAAGTGTCCTAATGCTACTCATTTTGTGTGTCTGTTTTACATCAGTCACAATTCTGTATCACGGTTTCACTTCTGCCTGATACTTATCATAAATTTTTGTAACTGGAAAGCACACTTAGTGTATGGATTAAATTAAGAATGGTTTTACAAAGCAGCATGATAGCAGACATTTATGTTATTAACTCTCTTTTTTACATATCTGCTGATATGTTGTTAGAGCATGTTAAAATATGGCATGGTAACCCATACCGTATACATCAGTAAGATAAATACATTTAACTGAAATAGAATCAGAGACTCAAAAAATCATTTGTATGAGGCTCAGTTTCAAGTCACTGAAATGCAGGGAAATTCTTCAAATAAAACTATTAATTCTTAATTCATTATTCCACTTTAATTCAATGGACAATGGCTAATTTTAATAATACCAATTGTCAGTACTGGTGGTGAAATCTTATACACACAGAAAGTTGGTCTCCTAGGAACACAGCCTGGAAGCAATACCTTGGATACAGCAGATATACCCCAACATGGAAACCTTACACTATTTGTCTGCAAATGGAGTGTCCTGGATGACCACACAGCCCCTGGTCTTCCTCACTTTGAGGAGCAAGATTATGTGTAATGGTCAGCATCTGCAAGGCAGTTTAGAGGAGTTAAACACACACCTGTCAATGAACTTTCCCAGGCATGACACATCAGAGTTTCCTTGTTCCTTTAGAACAAGTCAGTCCCAGAAGAAACATTGCAGGTCTATTTCCTACAGCAAAAAGTAAATCAACAAATGAAGATGATCTGGGAGTAGAAGGCCACCCTGATTCCCAGTTATTACTCATTATTATGCTACCAAGCCTCCTCAGTCTTCTTTCAAAACTAACACCATTGGGTTCACCTATAGCCTTACTGTTTTGGGACAGAGAATGACCAGTAAGGAAAGGACAAACTGGATTTAAAAAGCTCATTAAATAGAGTTAGCACATCTGGCCCATGAGTTCAGACACAGTCTTGAAGAAACAGGAACAACATAGTGAGCAGCAGGGAAAAGGCACATCATACACTTTGTTAATGCAACAGAAAACTGTCCCACTCCTTCAAGGTGGCAGCATCCCTCAGTGCACGCTCTCCAGTGGTAGGGAAGAGCAGTAGAGGTATATTTTGCTCCATTTCCTTTGCCTTTGGTTCAGTCTGGATAGGATATTCATTGCTGTCAATCCAAAACATCCCTTGTTTCATTCTGAAAGATTTTTTTTTTTCCAAAACTAAGGAGCATGTTGCCTTAAGCAGTTGCTCTCAAGGTATTTTTAACCTTGAGAATGGCTTTTTCCCACCCAGCTCCCAAAATGCAGTGTAATTAAATCTACTGCAAAGCCAGTAATTTGCTAGAAATATTTGGTTCTGCCCGGGCCAGCTCCCCTGTTTCTGACTCCTCTAGGATATGCACAGGGTATACAGAGTTGCCAGGCACTAAGGATCAAGAGTAGTCATTTGTAAAAGTAAAAGTCTTCTTGGTGATCCCAGGAGCAAATGCATTTCCAAGGCAAAATTAAACTGTTCCTTAAGGCTGTAATAAGAACCAGCCACTGGAGCTTATTTTAAGGAGCATTTCATTGATTCAAGAGTCTAAAAAAAAAAAAAAAAAAAAAAAAGCTCAACTCCATTAGAAGGAGACATTTTAGCAGACACCCAAGTATTTGAGGTGCAGAACTGAAATTTGTTGCATTCCCCTCTTCCCCCTCACTGCACATGTCAGACATCAGCAGTTAGACACATCCAGAAGCCAGAATTCCTCCCATTCTGGAGGAATTATGATTTACTGCAATTTTGAGATTACACATCAGTTATTTAGTCATTTTAGAGTACAAACAAGTACTTTAATAAGCTTACAGGTAAGTTATTAGTGTGGTGGAGAACTCCTTTGAAACAGTAATTTAATTATTCCCTCCCTTGAAAAAAATCTACAACAGTTAGCACACATAAAAGAAGGTATTTCATGTACTAACTTGTCCAACAGTTATAAAGACATAGGGAGACCTGAAAAGAAGATGCTGAAATATGTATAACCACAGAGTTTCACAAACAATAGGAGTTAAAAAGATAAGATATCAAGGACATTTGCAGTCTTCAGATACCACTAGAGGCCACATTAAAAAAATACTTTTGACTCTGTTTCTCAGAGGCAGAATCATCCATCTTAAATGCATGCTGCTCCACATACCAAGCTCCTAAGCCATACCTCATGCTCCTAGACGCATTACTGCATTATCTATACCTATTGATGTCTATCTATAGCACCAAAGGAACACCAATATTAAAAAGTAATCAGTTGCAGGTTGGATCCCTTTTCTTACAGCACATTAACACCACTAGCAACATGTTTTCAACAGACAAATCCCAAGTCGATTTAAACCACCCAGATGAGGTGCCACAAGGTATGTGACTACAGCAGCACAGGGCTAACCACAAGCTGACCATCAGGTTTTATTGCCTGCTCAGATCCAGCACTGGCAGCAGCCAGCATAGCCATACCCACACCATGTGTCACACCAGCAGTTATGGACCCCATTTTCCAGCTACACTTTGAGCTGTTCTTTCCACAGCTTGTTGTTAGCAATTACTTTTCTCAGTCCCACACTGAGCTGCAGAGCCACATGAACGTGGGGGGACATGAGGATACATACCATAAAAGCAGAAAACCGAAAAGTTGCATGACTGACATAAGGTGTAAGTTCAATTCAAAGAGTAAAGACAACCCTTTCGAAAGCAGAAAATAATCAGCTTCTAAAAGCAAATAGTTTCTGCTGTTACACAAGCAGGGAAGACACTTTTTCTGCATACAGAATGATTTCCAGTTCCTTTTAAAATCCAGCACCAATGCCAGGCTTACTTACTTCACAGGCTGGTTTCAGAAGAAATCAATTGTCACCATCAGCATTTGAATCCATTCTCACAGAAACTTGTGATATGTGCATCCTCTGAAAACACAGATGGATTTCCCGGCTACATCATGCCTAGAACTAACAGACAAAACTCTGCAGACAATCCAGTGTCACCTAAACCACAACGCACCCAACAAAGCCCCCAAAGGTTGTATCCCTGTGCTATATGTACAATGCAACATCAGTTCTTGGCTCAGGCACCATTTCTGGTGCCCATATATTTTATACTGGCCACTCACACTGAGAGACTTACCTGCTTGCCTCCAGGTGACCAGCATGAGGCAATACAAACTGCTCAAACTGCTACATCTCCAGGGACGACCCTGGAATTCACTCTCTGCTTTGATCAATGCACCAATAAATACTGTCTTACACTGACCACTACGACAGCTGTGCCTGGAATCCAGCAAAACCCCACATCTAGCATGTTAGGAACTCCATCAGACATTCCCATGGCTTTCTTTAATCAGCCACCACTAATCTCTCATTCATTACTGAGCTGCCATCACGTTCTAAGGAAAGCAACAAACTTCCTCTGGCATGGTCAGACAAGGGAATTTCCCAGAACCAATAACTTTTTCTTTGGAGATGTTGCTGCCAATTCTCAGAGGTCCCATTAAGCCAAAATGACTCTTCAGGTAAGGACTGGGAGACTTCCAAGTGATGCTGACCTCAGAAAGAAGCATCTTGGAACATGAGTCAATCACAACTCACTCTTTCCTCTCATCCACAGGTAAGCCAATACCACAAGATATAGAGAATTGTGTGATAATACCACAGTTACTTCTTGCCCTAAATGGCTAC
This sequence comes from Indicator indicator, assembly GCF_027791375.1. Classification (NCBI taxonomy): domain Eukaryota; kingdom Metazoa; phylum Chordata; class Aves; order Piciformes; family Indicatoridae; genus Indicator; species Indicator indicator. Next base: position 17,538,187 of record NC_072028.1, read on the forward strand.
AACGAGAGAAGGAAAAGGAAAGCTATCCAAAGGGAAGCACAGCAAATTTTCTTATTCTAGTTTTGAAATTCAAGTTGGTGATGGTGAAACTGAGAGCTTACACAATTCATTTCACAGAATCACTGGACATAAGGCCTCCATCTGTCCCAGAGACAAGAGCTCCATTGAGCAGTACCTTGTAAGATCAGGTATTTGCAATATTACTTCAAAGAAATTTCTGACAAATGTTTTGTCAACATTTCTGAACGTGGTATTTGAAATGCACCTTCTGTAGAAACAGTATATAAACAAAACTAGTAGGATGAGAAACTAATCTTAGGACTTAAAAAAAAAATCATTAAATGAGGCAAGGAATTCTGGATTCATTCAAAGAATTAAATATTACAGAAAAACTAATTCTACTTTTCAGGTGAGAGTTACTGGGATTTTAAGAAATGTGTAGTTTTCAGAAGCCTGTGAGCGCTGACTTAAAGTACACAGTGAAAGAGAATGACTGAATTCATTGATGGAAGCTGAGCATTTGCTACACATTTTAGTTTTTTTTTTTTCAAACCCAAGTAGGAGAGTTCACTGACTGTGTAATAGTTCCTCCCAAGGTAATTTGCTATGATGCTAAAAACAGTCCCAGAATATCAGAGGCAAGATTTCTTTTTATGATAAAACTAAAAAGCGTATAAATTATGGTTGGCAAAATAACCAAGGATAACACTAATTTATGTAAATATGTACTGTACAATACAAAGAAATATTCATTTTTGAGGGGCATATAATAAGATTAAAAATCCCGCTGATTAAAGCAAATAGCCTTTTTAATGCATTTTGGGTTAGATGGAGAAGGTTTCCAACATGAAATAGAATTTTGCTAAATTCAAAATATAAATAAAGGAAAATTAAAGAATTAATTAAACCCAACAAGCTGTATTTCTGATCCCAGACAAGAATACAAACCAGATAAGATAAAAAGGAATTTTATATCAAGTGTTGTCTATCAACTACCTCATCTGCCCGTGTGATCACAACTTCTGGGATGCTGCTGCTGTCGTCTTTTCATCTGCATGCTGAGCTGCTTCTGTTCCTCCACGAACCGAGAGATCCAAAGAACCACAGTCTAGCACTTCACCAACACACTCCTCATCTTCTGGAAAGTCAACACTGACTGAAGTCTCAATGTCTTCTACAAAGGCTGACAGGAACTCTTTGTTAGCACTGTGTGCACTGTCAGGGGTTACCTGAGCCTCGTCAAAGGTCTGGTGTCTCCGTATGACAATCTTTGTTCCCTGCTGAACAAAGAAAAGGCAACACATACAGGGCCTTTCAATAGGACACTGACTTCTTTTGCTTTGCCATGAACTGTATTTGATACATAAGGGATCCTAAGCATGTATGACGCTAGAGACCGTAACATTTCAAAGCTTGTACAGGATCCTTCACAGGGGAAGGATTCTGCAAAACAAAATTATTACAGTGACATTCATTTATTTCCACAGAGAAATCCTTCATACATGAAAAAAACCCCAAAACAAAAACCTATCAAACAAAACCAAACCTTCACACATTCTGTATCAAATAAATGAGCAAGTCTCAGCAAGAGGAAGAATTTTCTGAATGCACTCACTACTACCACAAGACTCAGACTGCTTTCCCCAGTTGGAGCATTGCATGGTTTTCTCCCCCTCTCCAAAACACCTGGTGCAGGGGGCTGCTCACAGCAGCAGGCTGAGCTATACAGCTCCATAAACCGTCAGGGAAATGAGTTTGGCAGTGGAGGAGGATGTCAGAGTGGTATTGGCACCTCAGTTAAGCTCGTCTTATTAGCATCGTGTTTATATACAAAATACAACACATTACCCATCCAAGTAATTCAAGCTCAGGGCAATGTTATTAAACTCCTTCCTTTCCCATATATTTGATATTCCATCCCCCACTAAATTCCAGGTTTTGGCACTGGGAGGATTCTCATCTAGAGCACACAGTATACATCTCCTCTTCAGCTTGCAAACATTTATTGCCGGACATGTAACGCTTTTTAAGGCAATCCACAGATGGATGCTATACAGTCCTGTTAACCAACATTTGATTCTAAAGAGAAATATTTCACTACAATTAGTATTCAAATTGTTTGTACTGCTGGTCTTTGATAAAACACCTTGAGAGAATTTCCTCTCTCCCCCAAAAATGGGCAGAGTACAACTTTCCAAATGACACAGGATATAATTTACTATAAACGGGAAATGTTCTGTGACTAAAACGACATAATATTGTTTGCCATGCAAAACATGGTCTCAAGGATTTACAGAACAGACAAGAATGATCACATTTAAGTGTAGAGTTTCACTTAATAAATCTGTGTAGCAGATTTATGATGGCCTGTTCTGTGCCCCCATAAAGACATGGTGCTGCTCACTCAGAGACCAAAATAGGCATGTGCTGCATTTGGGAGAAGTTCAGATCTTTGGGAACAGCAAAATAACCTGGAATACACACAAAACTCATCCTGAGAGCATCATCACAACATAACAAGCGAGTTCCCCTTTCATAAATATCCATTAGCAGATATTCACTCCTTTACATGGTCAGAAAGCAGCCACATTCATGAAAATCTGAACTCCAGGTACTATTGATCCACCACTATTTTCATGGTACAGCATGCAATCACATCATATCTTGACCCACAGAATCAGTATACACTCAGATTAGATCCATCCAGTATTTCCTCTGGATACTGCAGATGCCCAAACTTCTGACATGTTCAGAAAAGAAACACACAGATGGCAGGACCAGCTCAGCTTTTCAGAAACAGGCCCAGCTAAGTTCCTGCTAACACAGATACTGAAGTGCAAGGTCTCCCTGGGCTGTAATGTGCAGTAGTAAATGTTAGAGCTGAGATAGAGTAAGGCTATGAGTAAAGATAAACTTGGAGGAAGAAATAGTTTTCCACTAATTAACTGATGCAGCAAGTTCTGAACTGGCAAGATTCTGGTCACAGAAGTTTTCTTCCAGCTCTGGATCCGAAGTGTCAAGCTGAAGACAGCAAGGAGCTAAGTGCTTGGAATGAAAACTTCCTGAGGAACCAAGGACATACTAGTGCTGAGTTGCTACCAAAAGGTTTCCATCTTTCCTCACCCTAAAGCAAAAAAAAAAAAAAAAAAAAAAAAAAAAAAAAAAAAAAATCAATGAAGCAGAAATGTTCAAGAAAAACCTCACAGCAAAGAAAGAGGAGGAGAAAGAAGCCTCAGCAGCAGCAAATAGCTACTTGAGTGGAGTCCTTGGCTTAGATGCAGCCTCAGAGCACCCTGATGCCACTGCACTTCACCACAAAGCATCACCAGCCACTCACTCATAGGCAGGAGCCAGTGCAAGTCGGAGAACAAGCAGTGGTTTGCCCTCCAGTTAGAGACAAACTACATACACCCAGTTCGAAGGAGCGTGATGCCTCACAGATACTCTGCTTGCAGATGGTAACAACAGGCATCTGCCCAAAATCTCCCTTTGCAGAGGGGGAGAAAGGGAAATATCAATTAAAACTGTGCTACATTTCAATCTCTTCTCTTTAAAGAGGTGTCTTGGCCTCACCACAGACAGCAGGTAAGAGCTATTTCTTTACATCTTATCATAACTTCAGAACCAGCTGGTAAAAGCATCACACAGGAGACTTCATCCTCTTTGGTTTTTCAAATGCCAATACCATAGACCAGTTTTGGTTTTTGTTCTGGATGCCAAAAACACTAAGCAGAAAATGCTTCTGCATACAGACTTGATGCCACACATAACAACCTGCAACAAACAGCATCTTAATTGTTCCAAAACGAATCCTTCTCATAAAAACTTATTCAAAGACAGCAAAAAATGTTTCCTAACTACAAACTAATACCGAAGTCTGTTTTGCACATGAATTTCTACTGAAAACCATCACAAAAACTTGCACTGCACAACTTAGATACACAGAGTACTTTAAACTAAATCCCAGGCTTCCGTAAATGTATTATTTACACCGATTCTGATCATGTAATCTGTTTTGATGGGCGAGTTCACTGTTAAATACTAGCAAATCATATGCCCTTACATCTCTGTGAACGATCCCATTTGCTGTCAGTTGTGTAATATGGGCAACTTTCTCACTACTCAAGCGGAAAAGACAGGGTGGGGAAAACCTCCTGCGCACCCAGTGTGACACGGCACCAGAGGAGTGAGCATTAAATTAGAGTGAGAGGTTATAAGCCTGACAGAAACCTGATCTGTGTTCCCTAATTATGGAGGCTCACTTCCACAAAACTGACACAAATGGTAAGCCAAATTAAATGTTGTCTAATTAACTATCATACACAAGGCTTCAAAGCGGGATGTCTACATGTTATTTAGCAAAGTAACTGGAACAGGAGAACTCTCGAATTATCAGTGGAGGCTGAGCTGCCATCCCAGCTAACTGTTACAAGGTTAAGCCACTTCATTCCCACACATCCCTCCTGTTAGCACACGGCTTGTAATATTTACAGGAAAAGGCACGGCAGTAAACAGTGCTGCACAATGAGGTTGGGGGCTGGTAGGGCACGATCCGATGGCACTGCTCTTCCCAAGGGGCTGCCAGATGGCATTATGAATGGCCCAGCTGATGGGCTGATGACTGAAACAGAGCAAAAAAACACCAGTGCTGGTAATTCCTGAAAAACTACACACTGCCATGACAGGTACAAGCACCGAGTGACAGCTGTCAAGGTAAATGGAGTTTGGGAATCCTACTTTCTTGACGGATCATCTATGCATACATGTTATTTAGGGGGTTGGGGGGAGGAAGCATTTAGCATGCAGATTTTCAGATCTATTCCTTGCCTGGAGACTGAGGGGAAATAACAGTTTACAAGACTCTTAATATCAAAGTGAACATTCTGTGGTTTGGACGAGGTGACCATTGAGGGCCCCTTCCAACCCAATTCAAAACACTGATTCACAGCTTGCAAAGACAGAAAGGTATTTATTTAATTTCTGAACTTTGTTCTTGTGCAGGGATAAGACCTTCACACGACAAGGACGACTTCCAAACATGGTGAGGTTAACTAGGCAACAAGCTGCCAAAGGCCCTGGGCATGGGGAGGGAGATGGAGGCAAACCACACCACCATGTGGAATGGGAGAGCAGCAAGAGATGTCCTCAATGTGAGATGCTTTATCTGTAAGAGAGACATCCATCCAGATTAGTTTCAGTACTAATAGATCTTCACTACAGTCTAGAACTGGGAAGAGGTGAGCAGCAGACAAAGCAACATCTCAGCATGGGTCAACAGGCCTTGGCACCATTGTTTTCCCACCAGAGGGGTGAAAAAGCTCGGCTGCCCCTCTGCGTGGGTAGCAGGGCTCAGCCAACATGGATCCGATTGATTTGAAGGGGTTTTGTTCATTTCACAGAAGGAAACAGCTGCAGCAGTCTGAGCAAATCAGCCACCATTTCCCATACAAATCACTTCTTATCATGTCTTAGCTTCCCCAAAACATGATTTTGTTTGTTTAGGAGCAGCCACATTAAAATGCAATAGCCAGGACACTGGAAAATTGATTTGTGAAAATTTTAGAAGATCCACATCCAGCCATGGTTTAATGGATAACACTGACCGTACACAATACAAACACACAGAGCCCTACTGTTTACGTGCTCTCAGAGCATGGTAGGAAAGGCATGTCACAAAAAAAAAAAAAAAAAAAAAGGCAAGGAAAGTGTGAACAAAGCCTGCTATTAACATAATTCTCCCTAATTGTTTTACAACTGCTAAATTGATGGCATAAAAGGCTCTACTATTATTACCAGCTGTAGTCTATCTCTGTCTATCCACCCTAAGCTTTCAAACACTCTAATTACTTAAAAACAAATTGAGATAAACATTCAAGCTGAACTCAAAAAAAAAAGGAAGATCTCGAAAATTTAACACCCATATATCCTCAAGAACAAATACAACCTTGCATGGACCTATCTTTTCCTGTTACTGCAGTAACAAATCCATCCAGACTGATTCAAGTTTGCATTGAGCATTTTCTGGAACCACAAGTCATAAAATTCCTGGGTCCTCCCTCGTAACAGATTGCAGCCAGAGACAGCCTCTGCATATCACTGTCTCCAAGAAGGTGAGTATTAGGAGCTCATGCCCTGTCTTCACTAAGCATCCTGTAGCCTGATAAAAACCAACAATGCCACAGAACCTGATTTTAAGTATCTGGTCTTGCCCACTGCCTGCTGCACCACAGTCAGATCCTTGCCTACAGCTGCTTCTCCAGTAAGGCAGCAGAGGGGCAGACCCTGACTCTTGCCCTTGGAGAAGAGGGTGATGTCCAAGTACCACCAGTACCACAAGATTAATTCACAGAAACCAAACTACATTTTATTAAATATAATAGCAATGTTGAATAGAAGGTGGTTCACACAAACCATACAGGGTCACCACTGGCTAATCACAGAAGACAAAGCTTGTCTTTCCTCTCATCAAGGTTCAGAATAGCTTCAACCTTCTAAGGAAACCTGTCCGAATAGGATGCTGCAGACAGAATGCAGGAGAGATTGTGCCCTGCAAAGCAGCAGAATCAGTTTTTCATTCTTATGTCCCCCACAATGGTTATTTCCCTATTGTTGGTAAGACAGGGATAAAGAAGTGGTGCAGGTCTGAGCATTTTACAACTGCTGATGCAGCTTTCCATTTCTCAACACATCACACTTACCAAAAATAAGTAAAATTACAACCATTTTTACTTTTAGATAGTCTAAAAAACAATGTCTGACTGTGCAGAGTGGAACAAGATAGGAATAAGACGACACCTATTAGGAGAAACAGCATAAGTATGAAGACAGGGGTCCATTTTTTGAGACAGGTTGCAGATTGCCTCCAGTCTCAGCTCTGAGACTTCCAAGATCAACACAAATACACAAGCTTTTAGCACCTGAGTACCAGCATACATGATCAGGCTTGTCCAACAAAAGAAACAGTAAGAAAATAAAAGCATTTTCTCAAGGGAATCAAACACACCCTGATTCCCCTTTCACCACAGCCCTAGACTCAAACTTCACAGCTTTGCCACAGGGACCTCTCCTTCCCCCTTCTCACACACACCTTCTTCTTCCCACCTCAACAACTTGTGAGATCTACACTCCCCTGCCCTGCCCACCCCTCCCTGCCCATATTGGATGTGTACACCCTCACTCTCCTTCCCCTAACCTAAGCAGGCCTAAAATCTCCCTGTTTGCTGACCATGCCAATCATTTAAACCCTGTTAAGGCAGGGAGAGCAAGCAGGCTCACCCATTGTTCTCTTCCCAATGCTTGAGATCCTGCATCTACATTGTATTGGAATTACTCAGGAGAATGACAAATAATGCACAACTAATGATAGCATAATCCAATATCCAAAGTGTGCTGATAACTGACAAAAAAATCTCTCCAGAGCCATCAAATACCATTTGTGTCGTAACTGAAAACAGCTTGCAGCCCAGTGAACAACTTATTGACGTTCAGGGTTCCCTGGCTGGGGTTCCCCACTCTTTATTCTTCCTCTGCTATAACTTTTTATGAAGGCAGTTTCTGGATTTTTTGCAGCTTTCTCCAGAGTCTCCAGATATCCAGCAGCCCAGTCAGGACCCAGATCAGATCAACTGGGCTCAGGTTGGCTCTTCTGTATCCCCAGAGCACCCACGGCTTTCTGGAAATGCTCTGCCCTCTGATAATGTTTCTTGACAAAGCAAGTAAGTTTTGGGTTGGTTTGGGGTTTTTTGTCTAATACATTGCAAACAAATGTGGCAATCCACTGCTGATCTGCACCTTACCATTGGGAACGATGAGGATAAAATTTAACTAGAAGTCCCAGAAAAGATCCCTTTCCCATCTGTAGCGAGCCTGTTCTGAATGATATCCCAGTTTAAAATACCCTTGCTATTTGGATTAGAGATTTGATGCAAAATAATAAACAAAGTGTTTGGAAGACACTGTATAAATACTCAAGTTGTGGTACAAGAAACTGTGAGAGAATCAAAACAGGTCTTCTGAGCACTCAAAAAAAAAAAAAACCCTAAGGAAACAAACAAAAAAACACTTAAACAAAAGAGTCTTTAGAAACACACATCTGGGAGTCTATCAATGAACACTAAAGAGGGGAAGCTGAATAATTCCCTTGAGTGTTTTATATAGACACAGCAATCCACTGAAACAACTTCACCAACTTAGCTTGCTTAGACAATCCCATATACATGTTTGTGAAGATGTAATGACTGCAGCATAGCATTTGCAACTGAAGCCTTATCATATCTGTAGTATTAAAGGGGGGGAGAGGAAACGATGCTTGAAAGCCTTCCTACAGAGAAAAAAAAACCACCAAGGTCACCAGCCACCAGTGTTCACTCTGTAGGAGACAGAGGGAAAACACTGCAGCCAACAACTGACAGGCCTTCTGCTAGTACCTGACAGAAGAAATACTCTCTTCTCTTGAAGCAAGAAGCGAATAACGTGTGTCCCTTTTTATCTGTTTTCCTAATGGCCATGTCATCTCTCCCTTTTGACCCCCTCCCTTCAACTCCCCCTGTCTCAGTATTCATTTCTAATTTTTTCTTCCAGTGAATGCTGCACCCACAACAGCCTCAGACTATCATATTTTTCAGGACACAGACCTCATTATATTTTATTTTAGAGAAACAGACTGCCGTGTATAGAAATCAGTATTTTTACTGCATAGATAGCATTTCAGCTCTCTTTGGCTTGAACTCAGAACATCTATAGAGAATAACCTGCTAATCCGTGCATTTTCATTCTTGTGCAAATGACCTGCCTCTCCTTTTCCACCCCAAAAAAGGATTTAATAGCAATCTCAGCCACCCAAAGAAGTTTATAACATTTCTATTACAAACTTATTTCAATCCACAATTACCAAATAGCTTAATTATCATAATTATATATTACGCTTTACTGTGAGATTAAACTGGGTTGCTGAAATAAATGCTAATATATTTAATTGTGGGATGAATTATCTTGGCTTCGCTGCTATTCCTCAACAGCAAGACTTCCAAAATAAACCTGACTGAACAACATCTTTACATAGAGATACCCAAGCTCACCATGCAACAAAAGCAATTCAGGGTTTCAAGCAGAGAGCACATTTTCCCTGTGTTTCTTCTAGTGAGTGGCTATAGATTTCCATGGGAAGCTAAAGGTTCTCCACTTTTCTTGTAGAATTCAAATTAATGTGATAGTGGCTTAAATCTCATCCAATGCATTACTGGTAAACATGAAGAGATCCTCCTAGAAGCATGGATTGAAGCAGAAAGGTTGGGAAAGGAGAGATTTGTCATACTGTGTATTGTTAAAAGGTAAGTTACAGCCCTAACAAGAAAAAGGCAACAGAGACAGTTACCAAATGCACTTTTACCTCCACCCCATCTTGTCCAAATCTGCAGCAGGCTGCCTGTTACAGTATTTATCTTTCTTGATCTGAAACTGAATTAATCAAAATTAATAAAGGATACTACAATGGGGAGAGGTAACTATCAAACTGCTTGTCCCTCATCACCAGATCACTGCCACTGCGAAACCACTTTGTATTAGGCCAGCCCCTGATCTGTGCTGTTAGCTTGCTTAGGATATGTTAAAAACACGTATAGTAAATTTGATTTGCAACCCGTCTCGTTTCATTTATGTGATGAAGCCATTGCAATAAAATACTTCTGACATATTACACTGTCCTATGACATGATGCCAATGGAAAATGGCATGCCCCACCATGCTGAGTATGGTAACATTTACCTAACTAGTATCTCCCACCAATTCTAATTTATCCAGAAAATATAGGAAGATAAAGCACAGACTGAAAAAATACCTCTTTTCTCAACATCTTCCTCAACTACCTTCAAAATCAGCACAAGGCTCAGCAGATGGGGTCAAGACATTTTAAAAAGGCACTGAGAAGTTTTTATATATCTTTGTAATGTAAACATAAACACATAACTCATCATAAAATAGAAGCATTACAATATTTTCAATGTTCTTTGGGAAACTCCTTTTTTGCAACCACTGGAACAGTACAGAGTAGATTTAGATCTATGATAAAAATGAACTTGTCAGCCACAGTCTTTATCTCAGCTCTGGGGAGTCTAGGCCCAAGCCCCAGAACCTGTACATGAATCAACATAAAGACTTACAGACATGCAGCATTTTCCTCTAAAAGACCTAAGGATACTTTATAAGCACTAATGAATTAAGCGTCCAGCACTGCTGTGAGATAAGGAAACACCATCCTTCTTTTACGGACTGTGGGCAGAAAGAGGTTAAGTGATTTGTACAGGGTCACAAAATAAATCTGTGTAAGGCAGAGCAAAACTCATGTAGTCTGTCTCCAAGTCATGAGCCTTGGTGTGAGACCATTCCTCATCTCCACCTCGGTCACATGAGGGCTGGTGCCAGAGTCACCAGGTGTTTGAGACACAGAACCTCTCACACGCTCAATCCCCATCTCCTCCTAACTACTCAGATTTTAGAAATATTCACATTTTTATATACTTTCTTCCATGACAAAGTTTTATGAGCCTTAGAATTTGCAGAAAGGTCAAAGTAATTATGTGTAAATGTGTCATACATGTTATAACACCCTACAGAAACCAGTCAGGACTCTGGAAGGCCAAAATGATGAGGACTCCGTAGGGAACTGGAGAAAGCTCCATGAGAACCTGGTTGTCATCTGCAGACATTTCTCTTGGAGACATGCATGTTTACAGACCTCTTAGTGATCTTGAGAAAGCAGCCAAGCCCAATTCAGAAAAATACTTTGTTGTTTTGTTTTTCTCTCCAGCTCCAGTAATGAGATTAAAGAAAAATTAAAATTGAATACTCAGGGCAAGAAACCAACTTCCTGGTACTCCGAAGTATTAAGCAACATAATCTCCCAAAGGAAGCGGTAGAGCCCAGATTGCTCAGAGCATTTAAAACCAGACAGGACCAAACAATTAGTTGCCTTGTCCTAAGCAAGACAGACAATTTCTCACCTGCACATGGGCATTTTTCCAGCAGACAAGTCTTTAACAAGATAGGATTTTTTAGCCCTTTTGTGCACTTACAAACATGACGAGGCAGGCACAGCAGTGGAAGGGAGTTTGGACTGCCAGCAAGGATCCTATTAGCTTCTCTGGTGCACCCACTCCAGGTCCACATGCCAGGAGGTGGGACCCACTTGCCAATAACAAAATTGATTACAGAAGCAAAGGAAATCCACACAGCCTTAACTAAAAAAAGCTCATCTGTGAAGTTCTTTATGATTGTATGCACACAGTCAAGTATGATTTTTTTAAACCATTTTTATTTGCTATCTTGCCGTATTTAACTGAAAATATTTCTATTCATCCAGTGTCATTAAACAATCGATTACCTACAAAAGGCCAATTTAGACTTACATTTCAGTTTGAAAGCATAGATTTCTTCTTGTGATATGCTAAAGCAAGCAAACCAGAAATAAAACAAAAATCAGAAGGAAAAACCAAGCCAACACTGCTTATTCTCGCTCCTGGCAAGCCCAATACATTTAAAACACATGCAGAAATTCAGAACTACTTACAAAATGGACTTGAGCTGATGCTGGTGAATATCAAATGAACTATGAATGGTTTTGCAGTATGTAAAAGACATACTGGGAGACTGCTATGATCTGCCAGACAAAACCAGCCACAGTAAGCTGATCCTGAGCATCTCAGGGACCCAGCTGCAGCACTAAACCCCACCGAGCAGTGTGGGTCCTGTTACACTTGCCTAAAAGGTTGCGGCTTCAGATGTTTGGTCTTGCACAAGATTTTAGAAATCTGAAAGAATTTCTCAGATGCTTTATCCAAGAAATGTTTTAGCTGGGAAGCAAAAGAAGGGAAAGCAATTTACATGATGCTGCCTGTTTGGTTGCTTTTGTTATGGAGGTTTTCTGTTGTTTTTGTTGGCTTGGGGTTTTTTTAAAACTTAAAAATGGTCACTGCATTATTTACCATGACTTTTTCATCATAAACCTTTGTCACACCAATTGTTCTCAAGCCAAAAGGACTCTTGCACCAAAGCAAACCTTTGCTGGGCAAAGGTGCATGGCTTGCACACTCACTTTCATGCTTTGGCAAAGGTAATTCCTGTTTGGGGACTGTGAGGAGAGGACACAGTGCAGTATGACCATCTGAGTGACTTACAATAGCGGGCATTTTTCTACCATGCTGTTCTTGCACATTCTGCTGCTCATGTTCCATAGATTATCTATTCAGTTGTTTTGGTTTAAAAAAAAAAAAATAATTCACTGTTAGATGGCAACAGAGTTCAGAAGCAAAATCTAAACAATTCTAAAAATCAGAAACAAAATCAGAAACTGCAGAACATTCTGCACTGTTGGTGTCCAACCCAGCTGGAAAGTCCCTCACTGTGCTGCCAGAAAACATCACCTTCTGTCTAAACAACACAGTCAATGTAAGGCTAAATAAAACGTGATACCAAAACTCATGACCACAAATAACATTGGCCAGGCAGGGAAAGGCAACCCCCTGCCTTGGCAGCATAGGTTGTAAGTAGGTTCTCTGCCTGCAGGCTGTCTAAAATGGCAGGTTGCACCAGCGTGATCAGTGGCATTAGAGACACTCAAGTGCAGCAAATAAAGGAAAACAGAGCTGGCAGTGCTGTTGAAGGAGGTCGTCTGCTTTCAGATGTAACATTGGCAAAACCCAACAAGGGACATGAAATCAGAACCTTCTGACATTCTTTATTCACAAGCTATTAAGCTATGAAGCAGGAAGGGTAGCTTCTTTCTGTGCATTTCCAGAACTGTGATGAGGCACAGACCAAGGGCACTGCACATGCAGGTGTTCAGATAAACAGACCCTGACCACAGCCTCCCACCTCCCAGCTTCAGAGGGGCCTCCAACTGCAACCATAGGAAGTCAGGGTACTCAGCTGGAATAGCTGTGAACTGCTCAGAGCTGTACACTGGGCCAGATGATCAGCCAAACAAATGCTCTTATTGTCTTCTCTCCCCCACGGGCACCTAAACCACTGCCAAATCCAGCAGACAGGGCTCTGAAATTCTTTCACATACTTGCACATCCTCTTGCTGACAGGCTACATCCGTGGCAGTTGCACAAAGGCTGATGTGAGGAAGTGCAACTCCTCCCATAGCACTGCCCTGCTTCAGACATCACCCTTCTCCGTGCTGGCACCTGCAGTGTCCCCAGTGCAGAGTGAATCCACCTGTTCCCTGGCTGCACCCAGTGGTGCATGGAGTCCTGCAGCATCAGGGTCAGAATCCAGCTGGAGGTATCTCATCCTGCCCTTCTACTTCAGGCTTTCTCTTTGAGAAAGCCCAGCACATCTGTACCCAGCCACAGGAGGTGCTAGACTCACTCTGCCACAGAGCTCACCCTAAGTTTTATATCACAAAGGCCTATCCAGCAAACCATGTGCTCAAAAATACAGCCCTTTCCTTTCCCCCCAGAAGCCCACAACCACCATCAGAAAGCAATCCTGCATGGCTTCAGCAGGTATCCCTGAGGCAAAAGCCCAGCCAAGCCAAGCCAAGCCCTCCTTTCAGTTCACTGAGACTTCAGCCATTCAAACTTACCTCAGGCAGGTTGCATGATTTCAGCTATTTCAAAGTTCTACAACAAACATGTAATGTTTCTGTCTTTCAAGAATACCAAGCTCCTTTGCTGTAATGCCTCTGATGGCTCAAACCCCTACTAACTCATGCTAACTCATCGTAAAGTGATAGGACTGCCACATGAATTTAAGCCTTTTAGCACAGGCCTTCTGTCAACTCATAACGCTACCCATGCAACAAAATGAAGACACTCTGGAAAGCCTGATTTTAAGTTCAGGCTACGAAATGCTCATTTTTTTCACTCAAATCCTCTTTTTATCACCATTTCTTGTTGCCCTAAGATGTATATTGATTTTATATATTATACAGCAAGCGAGATTGCTGTGTGCAAAGAGCTGTGTGTCATTTAAGAAAAAGGAAAGCAAACAAGTCCATTTGGCAAAGCCACAAGACAAGCTGAGTGAGTGGGTGTCACTATTCCTACAAAAATATGCAGCGGTTGCAGGCTCTGCTCTAACCTAAATTTTAACAATTACAAAAGTAATCATTAAATTACAAAGATGCAGCAAACTCACAGACCTCCCGGGGACCCTGTGCATTTGGCTAAACAATAATCTCGTGTTCATCCATCCTCTGCAGTAAAATTAAAGGTGGGTGTCCCCTTTGTCAGTATATCATGAAAACTGGACCAGGTGGCTAATCCTCCTCAGGGAACTTGAACCTTGGCAAAGCATCTACCAGGGGCTGAACAGATGCTTAGGCACTCATTAACCAATTCATTTCATCATCACACACGATGGGAGTGTAACATTAAGAGCCTCACAACCTTGCTTCCACCCCCACAGCCAAAAGCTGAGACTGAAAACCTGCCCCTTACTTGTTCAATATGGCCCAAGGCTGGTAATGAGAGTTTAACTTTTCCAACCGTCTGGAAACATGTAGATCAGCAACACAGCACAGTAGGAATCCAATTTCAGAGTTTTCTGAGCAGTTGGATGCAGGTTTCTGAATGTATTTTTGTGGTCCATCTTCCCTATTTATAATAAAGCAGTAGCAAAGCTTTCTCTGCATGGGTCCGATCCTGCAAGTGCAGTTAGGTGAACTGCCATCCCCACTTCCCTGGCAGGCTCATTGCTGTAAGCAGGACACCTAGCAGCAGCTGCAGAATCAGTCCTTAAAGACTGCAGGATGACTTGAAACTTCATATTACCCTTCAGTGGCAGAGTGGCTCTAATAACACCAGCAAATATCTGAGGATGAGGTTATTAAAACGCAATAAAGAAGAAGAAAAACAAATCAGAAAAAGGAAAACTCACCACAAAAGCCCTAAGAGATGGTCAGGGGAGATCTAAAATACTGCAGAGGTATGTGTATATAAAACATAATTTCATTACCGTAAAATCAACAGAGGATACAGACAAGTCACAAAGAGCAAAGCTGATTTTTCCATGTTTTATTTTTAGATGTTTAAGCCATTAAGAAAATAAGGCAAAATCTAAAAGGCACAGAGGAAAGAAATGAACACTCTCATGAAGTAGTTTCCTTTTCATGGACAATATTTAGAAGAAGAGAGTCAACACCACAGAAACCACAACTTAAGGAGAAAAAAAGGAAGAAGATATTCCTGCACACGATGATAATTTGCTTTCAGGTCAGTTACTTTTTTCTAGCACAGCATCAAGTGAACTGCTCCATTTCCTGGAGCTGAAGGGAACTGCATCCCTGGATCATCATTCAGTGCAACACCTTGGTAATACCAACATGCAATGAGAGAGTCATTCAATTAGTACCCAGGTACTTCTGCACTTTAAGCCTCATTTTTCACACTGGGTTTACACTTGTTTAAGCAACAGAAGCAGCCATTGGTACAAGGCTGTGATGTTTGGTTTGGCCAGTTAGGACCCTCTGAAAATCTTGGTTGTGACTGATACCACACATCCATCTCTGGGGTGCACATCTTCTTTAAAAAGGGGAAGCAGTATTAGTCCCCATTCATAGTGAAGAACATACTCATCCGTTTTTATTTTCTGGTAATAGTTATCTTAATTAGTGAAATAAAATGAAGGGTGCTAAAACTAAATCCCACCTTAGGCCTCAGAGGCTGTTAGACTTGGTGAGGTTGGAGTGGCATCAGCTCCCAGGGAAAACTTTTGCCCCCTTTATTCCTACCAGCCAGAGAGCTCAGAGCACACTGCTGTACTCAGCAGGCAATGATATGGAGAGCCTTGGAAGTGACTTTGAATGTCCTTTAGCCAGGATTGACCTTCTCTATAAAGTTTTTAACTCTGCGTTTTGAGGTAGAAGTTGTTGGTGGAGTAGCTTGTGATGTGCTTCCAAAGAGATGATGTTGGTGGGTGTTGGAGAAGAAAAACAAAACTAAACAGAAAACCCTCTGAAAGTTATTTTGTCCTCAAAGGATAAGAAACCAGCAAGGGTCAGAGACTACCTTTGGAAGTTTTGGAACACTGGGCACAACGGGTACAGAACCTGGAAGAAGAGAGGCCAGAGAACAAAACTAAAGCAGAAGGGAAAAACACCTTTACAGCTGCCAATCTCCAGGCAATTAAAGCCAGCAGCCCCACCCCCCCACACCCATCCTCAGAGAGGGACCAACTGCTACAGGACTTACAGGAATTGATCCTGGAAACAACAAACAATATCCAAGGCTCAAAAAGAACAGCTTTGTAGAAATGGTCTTAGGAGAAAAAAAAAAAAAAGTCCTAAGCCAGAATAGAAACTTCTTAGCTCCCAGATCACTGACATGAGAGTCAGCAATGGTGCTACTATTGTGTTGGTGCAGCTGCTTGCACACCCACATGAGAGGCTTCGCACAGCCTTTAGATACCAGGACACAAAGTCCAGTCCGGGTGCAGCTCGTCCTGCTAAAATTGAGGGCTGCAGCAAGACCCCGGCAGCATTCCCATGCTGTCTAGTTCCATGAAAGGGGATTGGGGGGGGGGGGGAATATACCACTATTTCATTTACAAAAATAAGAGCTGATGAAGATTATTTACAACCAGCTAGTAAGTCAGAGCTACATCAAACCCCTGCACACCTCAGCTCTTTGCATTGCGCATGAATTACAGAGCACATGGAGTTTCTAATGCAAGTCTCTAGTAAGTAGCTTCAAAGAGCTGAAGCTGGGAACTGAATTCAAGCACTCAAGGAACCTCAGAGACAACCCACAAGGCTTCAGTATGCATGAGAGATGCTCCTTCCTACACTTTGAGCCCAAATTCATAAACTTTTCTCTAAAAAGTTAATTTTCTCAGAAGCACTACCTGCTCAGGAGCCCCAGCAGGTCCATCAACAAGTGAAGAGAAGTACTTATTTGTAACCCTAACCTTGTTTATAAGCATTTTGCACTTACCTGAATGATTTCCACGGGTTCTGGTAACTGCAGGCAGGTCACCACCACTCCATTACACATCTCCACAGTGGCTGCTCATCGCTTCAATGAAGTTCAACAATTTCAACCAAAACCAGATGCTGAGAGGAACCTTCAGCTAACAAACCTATTTCTGAAAGCCTGACTGATGAAAGCACACTGCTTTTTTTTTGTTTTTTTTAAACAACCAAGAGAAGTCATTTTCTT
Source organism: Indicator indicator (assembly GCF_027791375.1). NCBI lineage: Eukaryota > Metazoa > Chordata > Aves > Piciformes > Indicatoridae > Indicator > Indicator indicator. The sequence goes on from NC_072028.1 coordinate 17,555,346, forward strand.
GCAGCTTCCCCTCCAGCAAGCAGAGAAGTTGAAAACAAAACTGTGCTGGGAGGTGTGATTTTATACCCCCAAGATGTGGGGCAGGTGCGTCTGGTATAAGTGTTTGCAGCTGAGGCTGGGTGGGGTGATGGCAGGAGCTCCAGCACCTGGGCTGGGGCAGCTTCACCACTGGCCTGGTTCAGCCCAGGGGCCAGGTGTTCTGTAATCATTTGAAAAAGGACAAAGACCCTTTTAAATTTCAGAACCAGAGATACTCTTGCAGATTTTGACACTGGTGGAAGGCAAAGCCTTGTTGGTTTTGTTTTGGGTTTTGTTGTTGGTTTTGGTTGGGTTGGGTTTTGTTTTTGTTTTTTTTTTCCTGGAAGAGGTAAAATAAACTGTCCCTACAGAGCGTCCTGCAGCAGACACCAGGGGTTGCAAAGCAGGAGAGCAGCAACTGGGGCAGCTCTGCCTGCACTGGGTGCATCACTGCACAGGCACAGTGCTGGTCCTTAACCTGCTTCTGCCAAGGAACAGGCTGCCCTAGTCCAGTGCCGTCTGGACATCATGTCCTTGCTACACGTTCAACTCAAACACAAAATCTATGCTGTGAGCAGGTGCCAAGTGGAGACAGAAGCATCTCCAAAACCAAGGATTCCATCTCTCCTGCCTGACCCTCCTCTTTTTACAAAACAAATTAGCACTTTAGAGCAAAAGCACGCCTTCCCCAGACACAGCTTTTTATTGAGAAAATACACAACTGGCTTCAAACATCTCCTCCTTCCCCTTCCACCCCAGGAAAAAAAAAAAAAAAGCCAACAGAAGAGAAATGAAGTCAAATATGCTTTATTACTTATTAACTGGTAATGTAATACCTTCTGACAAGCTGAACAGTTGTAGCAGAAGGCTCTGGACATCGCTACATGGCCTGTTTAGAACGAACACAGGAATGAGAGACAGCTCTGAAAGGGAGTTTTTGAGCACAGCTCAGCCATCCTACCGTGCCCAAACCAAGTACTTTTATCCAGTTAATTTAGTGAATTAATCCCTCAGGGTCTCCAGCCATCCACCACCACAGCTCATTAGAGCCCAATATCCGACTTTTCATGTTGTATCACTGAAAGCACTTACGCTTAAAACGTAATTAAACTTAAAACAAACAAGACCTCTTTTCCTCCCTCCGCAGCCCCAGGACCTGCCCCCCTCAGCCCCTGCCTGCGCTGCCAAAGGCGTGCACATCCACGGCGTTATTTGGGAAAACATCAGACGGTTCCCCCACCCGCCGGCGTGACATTTGCCCAGCCACTCATCCTGTGAGCAATTAGAAATCTAAATACGGGGTGTAACGCCTGGCTACGGGGATTTAAACCCGCGGCTCTCTTACAAACGAGTAATGCGGCACGACTGGCTGTCCGACGAGGTGTCTTATTGAAATATCCCAGGCTGGCTGGCTTGTCACAGCTGTCGTTTCAGCCATTTGCACTTACACTGTATTGCTTTCATTACAAAAATAGAAATTTGTGTCCTAAGTGCTGTTACATTACTAATGCTAAATATTTAATTCCCTGGGGTTCTAATTATGGTTGAGCACTGGCAACACTGATTCTACTTTTTAATAACAACTGTAAAAGCAATTTGAGCATTTTTCAATTAATTAAATACATAGTGTACGAGTAACCTCTTGTCATTTTGCCCTCCAGGACCTAAGCTAATTTGTGTGGAATAAAATGTTTTGAAAATTAACTGATATACTAGTCTGATCATTGTTGTTCTATTAATTTATAGCCTGCCAAACAAGTGGCGTGTAATAGTTACATACCATACTGCTCCTTATTTATGATGGCACAGTGGTTTTTTTGAAAGAACTTCTCCAGCACATTTCTAGAGAGCACACTGGAGAGGCCTCATTAGCAGGCAGGAGATGGTCTGTGTACACGAGCATCAGCAGACTTACAGTGTGGCGAGTCTTGAGCGCTGAAAAAACAAAGCCTCCCTCCATTTTTCAGACCTCATTTCCACCTTCTCTCACAGCTGAAATTAAAAGTGTTAATTAAATGACTTTCTCCTGCATAAACTCCTATGGATTAGTTAGTATTTTACACTTTAACACGTGGGAATTGACTCACGATATTAAAACACACAAGTAGTTTAGAAATCCATTTTTCATCTTCAACTTGCAAAACCCAGTATGAAAAGATTTGCCCATACAACAAGTACTGGAATGGATGGACACAGAAAAACACTCAACCTGCTCGCACAGACATCCAGACATAAAGCTAACTTCTACTGCATACCTAACACAATGCTGAAATCAAAACGTGTATTTTCCATTTATAAAGTCCTACAAGTCCCAACAGCATTTCAGATATCCTGCTGGGGGAAAAAAAACCTCTTCTTGTCCATGTCCAACCTAAAAAATAATGCAAAATCACCATTAGCAAAAAATGTAATATTTTGAAAATATTTTTCCACGTTTTGATTCTCAGTTGATGAACAATGTTCTTTCAACATATGTTTTAATAGTGTGTTTTATTTTACAGTGTGCAATAATAGTAAATCAAACATATTGCTTGAAAAGCACATAAGGTTTAAACATCTCAAAGTATACAAGTGAAAGTTTGATGGTTTGATGGGTTTAGCCAAATAACTCAACAGCAAGAGCAATGTGAAACTGACTTTATTCTAAAGATGGCAGGACTATAAACCGGAAGCATTCACACACACAGGAGAGAAAGAAAAAAGAAAAAAAATGCAGCAGCACATTCCCAGTACCTTGCCTGGTTCCTCGAGCTGCCACCACCACTCACCACAGGGCCCAGAACCTGCTCAACCTCTGTGCGCTGGGCACCACTGGGTTTGAAAGAGATGGGACCACTTCTGATAGTGCCAGTCACTCATAAGAAGAATCTGTCCATCTGATACTTTCCCAGACTGTCCTCTCTCTCAGGAAGGCACTTTGTGCTGTATCTGCACTGAGTCTGGACACTGATAACACTATGCCAAGCCATGAACAGCTCGGGGTGTTCGGTTCTCACTGGGCAGAGGTGACTTGGCAGAGTTCTCCACACCACAGGCCACGTAAGCAAAATATATGTAAAGTGAGGTTAAAAAAAGGCTCTGATGTTGAAACTTGCATATTTGTTAGTTCTTCCTGAAATACATCGTTAAAGCTTTACAAAACGGGTATCAAAGCTGCTTTCAAGACCCTGAACTTTTAACAGGAAAGGCAGACTAACTGAACATTCTCAAATGGATGTAAAATTGTTCCAATACACAGGAAAAAAATGACAGGAAAAGAATATCTTATCACTAAAAAAAAATACAATATTGGCAATTATAATCAGTTCAATAGACTTTTGAGGACATTTGTTTTGAGCACGTTTGGTCACTGTATGTTGTAATTACAAGTCTATTTCTTCGTGACTCGCACAGCATTATGCATGCAGAACATTGTACTCATCGTAGTAATTAAAATGAAACCAATCCTTGGTTTAGGTTAAATAAGATTATTCACTTGCTACTTGAGACATACACTAAGAGCTGCAATTCAGATGAAGCAGGATTGCATTTCAGTTTAAAGAAAAAAAATTTAAAAAACTAAAAAAAAAAAATCAAAATCAAAATCAGTAAGCTACAGACTTCTTTTGGCCCCAAGCAAATTAAGAATCTCAGCTGGCACTACCCCCGCCCCCAAATATACACTAAATAGACTATACAGTAACTGTCAAACAAAAGTACTCAGGTGTTAAGTATTTGTGCGTGGATATGTGTGTGTACATCAAACACATACAAGCACCAAATACGAAGAACCTAGGAACGTATTGCAAGAATAGCTCTATTCTTAAAGACAGATTTATATAACAGTGTAAAGTTGAAGCTATCTTTACTACTATTAAAAGCTCCCCAGTATCTGTAGGTGCCTGACTTCTGTAAATCCTGGAAACATTCTGCTCACACACTGAGTTTTAAGGAACGTGCAGCATGTGTCAACTTCAATAAAAGCAGCACAGCTCTTTAATTACCCCGTTCACCCAGCAGCTGCTTTAACCAAGTATTTTTCTGAACATGTAAACCCCCCCCCAAAATCAGTCATCTGTGTGCAGTGACTACTCAGCATCTAACAATAATGGATATACTGAAGGACAAAAACGTGAGTCGTGCCAAGCCCATAATTCTCAGTGACTGACTGTAAAGCACTTATAGTCGGCACTAAGCTTTTAAAACTCTAACCCTCATCAATCGTAAACCAAGAAATAAAGACCTCACAGTTATTTTTTAAATCTTACACACTAGCACATAAATTTGAATAATTTTTCTGCTTTTTGTGATTCACACAGCATTCTTCACAGGTAAGATATGTTCTTCTGCATGCAAATAGGCTAGTACATACAAGTTAAAAAACACCATCATCTAATTAAACCCATGAGCTAATTATACCTGGCATTTTGGACTTCAGTAGTAACATACTGCTTGCCACAGAGAAGAGAACATCCCCATTAGCCAAAAACAAGGGTGCATAGGATTCAGAAATCCAAGTGCAGACAGCCTCTCCCTTTCTCCAAACACACATGCCCCCAAGCCTTTTCGCGGTAGAGGAGAGCCAACATCATGTCCCCAGGCTGTGAAGGACTTGGAAATGTACAATCTGCACATATTTATTTCAGTTTTAGTGACAGCACAGCAACAAAAAGCCCATTAAAAAGAAAAAAGGCAGATAACTGGATGCGATCAACTCACCATCACTTTTTTGTAACATGCTAGTGAATGGGTGCCAGCTAACTAATCTGAGTAGAGAACAAACCTAATTTATACCCAGCAGGATGCTGTCAGATTATTTTAAACCTAATAATTATTACTAGCAGCAAGGCAACATTACACCCTCTATAAGCATACACTCTGCAAAAGACATTTGCTCTGGAAAAAAATAACATTTGTGTGCTGTTTCATTAATTTGGCAGGGGGGAGGATGGATGAATAAAAACTCACCTAAAGCCAATGAAAGGCAACAACCCTCAGAACCAAGCAACCAGATAAAAGATCTTAAAGGTACAGCCTTAGAAGACAGGAACCTTGCATACTAGTTAAGTGATGCCCCGCACCCTGATCTCTTTTTAAAAAGAAAGTAACTTTTCAGGGGAAGCTGCTATGTTGTGAAGATATTTGTTACACTTCCTCCCTTCCAAGACAAAAGCACATCTAAGATGATACAGTCTGACCCCAGGTGTAGCAAAAGCCCCAAGATTTCTACACCCCACCCAGCCATTTGTTCAAGCACATACCTCTATAAAAACATTTCTTATTCAAAAGGCAGAAAATCCCTTTCTAATAATTTCTAATGATTCATTGCTCTTATTAAAAGTTTGCACCTTAGAGTTTGTCATTAACTGATGTTTATCTCTGTATATTGTCAACACATACTGCCTTGAAAATGTTTTGCTGTGTCTGGAGTATGAAAACAGTGATGTAAAAATCAACTGTCACATGACAGATGTAAAGATTATCTTCAGGAATGCACATTTTATTCAGTTTGAACTGAAGGTAAAGGAGTTAGAAAGTAACCATAGAGTACCAGTTAAGAAGGTAAACTATGTTTTGTCTAACATATTTGTGGAGAACATACACAAAAATCATGTATTTATAATAATAATAAACATATGATTATGCTTGGGATCCTGATAGATTCATACCAAATGCAGCAATCACCGGAGAGCCAGGAAGTCTAGTTGAAACCAACCTATTATTTGGAGTATTTATAAGAAAAGAAAAAAAAAAAAACCCTAAAAACTGTCTGCTCTGAAGTTGTTTTTTCTTTTTAGTGCTACATAAACACTAGGACAGTCATAACTATAGTTTTTGATCATTTTAAGTGCTTGGACATAAAAGTTTACTCATCAGCATAAAATATCCATGACAGTTCTGCAAAAAGACATATTGTTTTGCAGTACCAGTTTAACTTTGCATTCCCATTTCAGCAGGCAGATTGTTAGGCAATCACAAGCATTTCATTAAATACATTAACCTCAATGCTGCAATGGTCCATATTAAGATAAAAGAATTACATGAATTATGGCTTTCTCAAAGATCTGTGGAGGCTCACATCCCCTTAGATGATGGTCAGGGGAGATATCTGACAGTCCTTTGGAAAAGGTACATCACTTCTGAACTTGGCAGAGATGCTGAGAACTCCCCAGGCTGCCAGCACATCTCTCACACCTGGAGCCGCACCCACCTTCACCACAGAGCTGCAGAGACTGGATCAGGGGCAAGTTGAGGACTTTGGAAACTATGTGGTTGGTGTTTTTCCTCCTTGAACTCGGCACACACCAAGCACCACGCTGCAAGTACAGGCTAAGGATAAGAAAGAGCTTGACTTAAGAGCACATCAACACACAGCAGTAGCTAGTGAAGTCAACCCAGAACTTGGCAGAAAAGCAATAGATTTCACACTCCGTCATATATATCTACTTTTTTTTTTTTTTTTTTTACATAGAATTCTACAATATTAGCATATTTGGAATGTCCACATTTTCAAATCTCTTTGTAACCTCATCATCACCATGCCTCATCTCTTCACACTGCTCTTTCAGACACACAGTTCAGAGAACAGCAGATGCTCTAGTCTAGTCTGAAGATGCTGCGATATGTAGTGCTGCTGAGGATCAACCAGACAGGGCAAGGGCTTCTTTGCCTGCGATGCAGCACCTTCCCTTTACACACCAGTTCCTTTGCAGATGCACATTGTTTTCTTCCCTCACATACAGCACATGAGGTCAGTGCATACTTCCTCATTCTTTAGCACAGGGCCAGTTAAAAGACACTGATGCAATGCTAGCTGAGCTGGAGGTTCAGTCTTTTCTGTGACTGAACCAAGTTCCTTTCATCTAGCAGTGCCCCAATAGGAGATACAAGCAGAACTGCTATTCTCAGGTTCCTGGTGGAGCCAAAATCCCCTTGTTCTTTGTATGTCCAAGTCACCTGTGAGACAGTACCTACATTCCACAGTCTTCTGGGAAGAAGGGTCAGTGCTAAAGGAGCTGTTCAGTGCACTGTTTTTCCTCAGCATGCCTTCCACTACCTACAGACCATCCATACTGCTCTCATTTTGGCACAGAGGACATCAAGAGCCTGGATGCCTCACCAGACTCATTCCAGTATCTGCTGACGCAACACTGGACAGAGAAGCAGCAGTGGCTTGGTTGCCTGCTCCTGCTGCAAATGTTCTCCCCTCTTCACTTCAGGCAGCCCTGAGCATCTCGTGACAAAAACAGTTTTCCTGAGGCACCTCTTAGTTGAGGAAGTCTCTTTGAGTAAAGCACAACAGCATGTTCTCTAGATGATGGAAACATTTGTATGATTCATGCACCTCGATCAGACACATTTTCCTTAAGTAGATGTCCTGTCATGTCTCTCTCCACTATCTCTTTCCACTCACAGTGGCACGCACAAGGAGTTAAGTCCAAGAGCACAGCTTTGTTTTATATTATTCAGTATGTCCCCAAAACGTGAGTATCACACAACAGAACTGCACAGCTTTCTAACACATCTCATTTTTACCAATCTTAGAGTTGTAACTACACCTGCCAAAAAGACTACACCACCAACAGCTCAAGAACCCTCTTGTCAACACACCACCCTTCCCAGATATGCTGTCTGTGCACTCTCTGCCCTTTCATCAAAACAACCCAGGGTGCTAGTTAACCAGTATTTGATAACACGATTAACTTCGGCTGCAATAAGCCTGGGTGTGCTCAGGGAAACAGTTGAGTTCATTTCCCTAGCAGGGGCAATAACCTCTGGGAGAGAGCAAGCAAGCAAGCGTGCAGGAAGCCTCCTCCTTTAACTAGCACAGCTGCTGACAAAGGAGGCTGTATCTCTTGCCTTCTCTGAAGTTAATCCCAGCAGTTTAAAGCAGACTTGTGAAAAAAACACGAATCTGAAGTTACTCTAAAATGCTACTCCAAGGACACATTAGTTCCACTAGAGTCAAAGTATAAGCTAGATGCAGTAGGCCAAGTTCTAGTCAAAGAGATTGCAAAGAAAGTAAGAGCTAATAATTCTTAATTTGGCATAACATGACATTCCCAACAGCTTCTGTCTCTCCTTCCTGTAATTGCGTCTTGGCAGTGCACATGTTTAAAAAAAAAAATCATTGCACAAAAGACATTCTTCTGCTGGAAAAAAGAAAAGGGAGGGAAAAAAAATAGCAAAGCACCTTTCTTTATAATACTGTCATTCTGAAAGCTGAAGACACTGTCACTGAAAGGAAAAATATGCTGATCAAAACAGGAAGGGACAAAACCTCATTCATGCCTTATTTGTTTAAGAATTACTAAAAAGAATCAGTTTTGCAGCAGGCTAAGGCAACAGTAATTTAGACAATAATAAATTGAGCATTGTAAGAATAACTATTCCATTGAATAAAAACTCTGGCAAGAAACTTTTCACATGGCACTCAACAGACATTCAAATAAATGAATGAAGTATGCAAGTTAAATTACTTAAAAAATAAAGACTTTCCAGCGGTTTAGCATAACGACAACGCTATACAGAAAGATACAATAGTTCTTTGTAGCCTAAAAATTGTCAGTTTTATTTTACAAACATGATTTCTAAAAGCATCTAGTCATAACAATTGAGTTTTGAGGGAAAAAAAAACCTGTCATTTGATAAACAGATGAAATTAACTGTCATTAAAACCACTTAAGCACTCCTCCTTCCTGTTATCCTTCTCATCTGGGCAGTAACTGATAAGATTTCAGGGAAGCTCAGTCATTGATGGCAGGATCTAGAAAAGAAACAATTTTGCAAACAGTTATCATTCACATTTATGGCTTCTAGTTACTGCATTTCACCACCCTGCACTTAATTGGCATGAGCACAACAGACCATCTACTTCATAAAAATCTTGCTGCTATAGTTACACCTTGTACCATGCAAATATTGTAGTGGTTGCACGCTATCATAATGCACACAAAGGTCCTGTTGCCCACCAAGTACAGACACCAGTTCAGTGCATTAGCCAGTAGCAATCAGACATAAGACACTTATGGGACATGGTTGATGGAAACATGGCAGATTTATCTGTAACTTCTGGAAAACGTAGCACTTGTCCACATACTCCCAAATAAGTGAGGATCAGACACAACAGTTAGAACAGAATTAACAAAGGGGAAAGCTACAACTGTGTGTTTTCCCCAAAAACATTACCCAAGGTTTCATTTGGCTAAACAAGCAGTTCCTCTAAAGGAAAAGAGGGCATGGATTGGGCAAAGAAAGACCCGAGCCTTGCATAACCAGACTTACTCCTATGCATCCCCAGAAGGTTCTGTGCATGGCAACCCCGCTTCCAACATATGAAGTAATTAAATGTATTCCCACACTAAAGTCTCCATGGCACATCTCTACCTTGGCAGATTTCTAGCTGGCTTTAATCTTTCCTATCTTCCATGTGCCAGGTTCCTCACACCAACTGGCCCTCAGTGACAGCTGAGCATTTGTTGCCATACAACACCTTGATGCAAATGGGTTTTGCCCTTTTTTCCACCTTTCTCTAGATTACGGTGCTGTTTAATCACTGCACCAATGGAACAGACACATTCTTCTACTGTACTGCAGCTGTACACCTACTGGTGTGACAACAGGAAGCAAGGATCTTCATCCCTACAAGAACATAGTTGTCTCTCTGGTTAGCAATCTGCATCTTTTTCATGATGAGGATAGAGCATATGGTCCTTCGAAGCGACATCAAAATAAGTGTGACAGGTCAGTGCAATCATCATACCCAATGAACCCAAATGATGCCATAGCTAGAATGAAAGGTGCGAATGATAAAGATTCAAATGACAAACAAAAAAAAAAAACACCCTACCTTTTATTCCTCTCTGAATTATTTAGAATTTATGTAACTCAGCTGTTGCAACCAACCCAAGGAACATGACTTCATTTTGGGAATGACACTTCATAATAAAAGGTGAGTTAACAAAACAAAAAGGCTGCTGGGGACCCTCCTTAAAGCATAAAACATCTTTTCCCAGAATTTACAAAGGAAAATTATCAATAATCTGGTCAATTCGTGATTCTCAACTTGCTTCCATAATTCCAGACACAGATTAACTGTGCATTAACTCAGTCTTTTTAACCACTGCAGTTAGGCAAGACTCTCAAAAAGCATCTTGGGCCGCCCTCATTTTTTTAGGGTTATCTTCTTCTAACAGTTCACCATAAACCATATGCCACCATACCAGACTATGTGATAATATTGGCACTCAAGTTAATGAAAGCTTTCAGAACATAATATTTAAATCATTTCAAGAACGTGAATATTCTGCATACACAGAATTGCTTTTGACAAAAGCAATTATTTACTCATAAATTGAAACAAAAGGAAACAACAACTTCAGCATGTGTAGTTTAGGGCACAAAGAATTGGTTTCAACTAACCATGACATTTAGATTAGCAAATTCTACATAACACTGTCTGCCCACTTATGGACTGCTCTGATGCAGGTTCCATCATACATTAAGTTCTTGGATTTCAAACAAACCAATGTAGAGGGGAGGAGGCTTACCCAGTATACATGATTTCCATCACCTACCTTTCCATGTTCTCTCCCCTCCCACATACCTTCCATCAACTAAAACAAGTTCATAGTTCATTTGTAAAGCAGAGACCATAGAGGCAGAAAACAAAATGGGAAAAAAAAATAGAGACCAACCATTGGTCTTGGTTACCACCTTACTCATAGTGGAATGCAACAATTAAATAGGTATAGAGATCTAAATTGTCACACCACGCTACCTTCCCACTACAAGAACATACTGAGACACTATCATGTGAGGCCTGAGATGGACTGAAATGGGCCAAAACCTGCAGTCCCAAAGCGTCAAGTGACATATGACCCCTAAACATTAGGCACACATGATTTACCAGCAGCCTCTTCACCACCACAAAGGAGATTACTCTGTTCTTACCTGTGACCTTCATTTCAGTGTTTTCCACTTTTACTTTTGCCTAACTGAACAGTAATTGGGTTTATGTTCTACTCCTAGGAGATCTTAAATGTCACAAGAACTTTTAACTGATTAATGACCTGGGATTGTTGTTTGTTTGGGGGTTTTGTTTCTCCTTCATAGTCATCTGAAAGTCGACTAGCAATTGTAGTAGTTTTAACACTGAAAGGAGATGTGTGAATAATAAAAGTTTCCAAAGTACCATCACCAGAAATCTCTGGTGTCACCCACAAAGCTTGTGAGCCATTTGTCAGCTTCCTGCAGCCAAGAATGTGCCAAGTGCACAGTTCAGGCCTGAAACAGAATGTCAGGCAGCGAGCATTTAATAAGCAAACTTGTCTTTGGGCAAGGCAGCAAAGCAAGAGATGTTACCTGTCTTGCAAGTGAAAAAAGCCAATGGCTTGCATGCGAAGCCCACTTCAGTTTAGCTGTCAGCAGTACCTCCAGCAGTGTCTCCTTTCATTGAGTTTGGTACCACTGAGCTCATGAGGTGCTACTCAGAAAAAGGAGATGTAGTTTAAACAAACATTTAATTGCCCTTCAGTCTGCATAACTGGCACCCAGCCCTGAACAGCCTCTCGCTTCCTCACTTCTGTGGGAAAGCTACCAAAAGAGGACCTTCCCTTCCCATCTCCTGCTGTTGGCCAAAGAAAGAAAAAGGTACAGAAACAAAGAGACCAGGCAAAGAGCTTCGGACGTGTAAAATACCACTGAGCAGTTAAATGTAACCAGTTGAACCTTCATTTCCAGGAGTCCCAAATTCTCTGCTCTATATTTGAGGTTAAAGATTCCCCAGTATCTTGTGACTCCCAGATGCTGTACACAAACCCTCTCAAAACTACATGTCTTTATAGCTGTAACCCACTCAACTGTACATCACATCTTTCTGAAAAATTAATAAATTAAACACAAGAACACCTCTCACATTCCAGGGCTGCCATTTAACTCTCAGTGCCACAGGTTCTCAAGTGCCTCGTGAAACACATTCTAGCTGTGCTAAAGGAATGACATTTGGAGGAAAAAAAAAAAAAAATCACCTGTGTGCTGATAGGAAAACATCCTTCTGAAGATTTTCACAAGCTAGTTGGAAGCAATTGAAGTCAGCCCTCAGAAAATAAGGAAAATCACCTTCCTGCCCAAACACGCTTACTAAATGCTTCCAGCTATGACATTATTTCATAACTGACACATTATACACAAACACCTCAAGAAAGTATCTTTTTGTGTTGTGTCTGAACTACACAGCTATTCACACCCAGTGCATTTGCAGAGCCTTCCCAGTGTTGCACAATGCTCTTGAATACAAATGACAAATTGATCCTTTCAGATTATAGGGGTTTTTTTAGCGTTCAATATTTTTAATGTTAAAAAAAAAAATTGTACCTCAACACGGTCTTTAATCTAATCCTTACCCTGAACAACTGAAGTACATCCGTATTAATCTATTAGATGCTTTTCCACACCACACCTATGGCACTGCATAAATTACTGTAATTTAAATGAATTACTGCTTGAGAATTCTCATTTGGTAAGAAACACGCAGGGTTACAAGGCACAGGCAAGAAAAATGTGCACTATGGTAACTAAGTTTTGATACACAGCATATCTGGGTTCTCATAAACCAGTTCTTCTCAATTGTTAAAGGACAAGAATATTAGACTGATTGCACAGAATGCACATCAATATGTCCAAGAAGTCAATAATATGAAATTAAATCTACAGTTTATTTAGATACATTTCCATGCCTATATATGCGGAATCCATTTTTAAAATGCCATTAGGCTGTCTGAAGAATATTATTGCAAAAGACATTAACACCAATAGTAATTCTATTGCTATGCTGGATAACTTGCATTTTTCTCTTTATACCATCTGATCTGCTGAAATGCACTGAAGAAACAACTTGGGGAGGGGAAAAAAAAAAGAAAGAAAAAAGAAAGAGAGAGAAGAAAACCCAAATTCTTTTGTTACATTATTCCATATATTACTACTGTTTAAGGATGACTTGTTTAAGACTGCACATTTCAACTACCTAACAGCAAAGAATGAAAAGCTTCTTGCTACAAGCTGAAAAGTCTTTACCATGCTCCTTGAAGAGCTCATTTTCACATTACTCAGGCTTCATTATGCTGAATCAATATTCGTTTAGTCACTGGGGTTATTGACATATTTTAAAATAAAAGTATACCCTTCAGCTACTGCACTCATTACGGGTAATTTGTCTTGTCAGGGAGCAGGGAATATTATCCCAGTCTTTCAGGGGCTGACAGCCCATGGAAATACCTCCCCTTGGTTACAACTGTAAATAATTTTAAGGTAAAATATTGAAAAATCAATGACTGTTTCCTGCAATCTGTCACAAACAAATCAATCATAATCTGCACAGCCAGAGAGTCTGATTTGAAGGAGATGAGAGCAGATGTAATTCTTGGCTGGAATCTCTCATTTCAAAATCACTTCACATAATGGTGTCATCATTTAAACACTTAGCAGTCACTGCAACTGCCACTCATAACATCTAGTTGGACAAAACCACAAGGAAGAGGAGGAGAAATGCCATTGCTGTTATGTAAACAAGCACTTTATTTAAAGGGTTGCAACATTAGCAAATCTCAACAGCTAGGCTTGTCTCTCCACCAGAGTCCACAATGCTTTGCTTTTCTCAATGGAAGATGATCTATAAACCAGCTTCTCAACATGCAAAGCATTTTAAAACAGAAGTAGGCTTCACAAAAGCTAAGCAATAGAATCTGGTACTATCTCTAAATTTTTTTTTCAAGTTTTGATTGCTTCAAATGGCTTGTAACAATTACACATCAAATTCTCAAGATATCAAGAAAGGAGAATTGTCCGGGGTACCTTTGTTTTGCTAAGAGCAATAAGAACATCAATGCTTCTTTGTCTTTTACATATTAAATTTCACATCTAATTTTCATTAAGCACACACCAACTCAACTTCGGTGTAGGGAACCACCGCAGAGTACAGGGGGAAAAGTCAAAACCTAAATAAATTAATTGCTAACATATTTTCAACTTGCACTCAGAGATTAACTGTTGTATACGGAATTACATTTGTATAAAGGATCAATTTATGCACAAAGAATTAACTACTGTGCAGTCAAAATGCTATAAACTGATCTTCGTAAACGTGAATAATTTGTGTAAAACTAATCTATTTTATAGAGTAATTCTAATGTTCAGACTGAAATTATTTCCTCATTTGTCCTCCCACCTCACCCCAGACTACATTTTCACCCTGACACTACAGCATTCAGAGAGACCACTGTGCAGAGCAGGCACAACCAAAAAGCAGCAGACAGGATGAAATTGTTGTGCAACTGCACTCCTGGGCCTAAGCCTGCATTTCCTGCAAAAACAGAATTCAAAAATGCTCATGGAGTGTTTCACTCGGGAGTCTATAATTTGAGCTCTTAATCTTTAATGTGCAGAGCCTGTTATCACATATTCATTTTAATCACATTAACCTTACCAACTCGTATTTCTGAATATTTATAATCACAACTGTGATACTAAGGAAGGGGGGGAGAAGAAAAAAAAAAAAAGCAATCAAAAAGATGGAATTTTCTCTTTTCTTAAAAAACAAATTTTAAAAATCTCCTAATGCTGCTTTTAAAAGTGAAAGAATAGGGCATATTGTACATCTAAGCAAACCTCTCCAAGGTTTGCTTTCCTTTAAAGCAGGCTTTAAGTCTCTATCTTCTACACAGAAAGCACACATCTCTAACTCTCTATTGATACACATCAAAACTGCTATTGTTTGTAGCAGCTGGATACATTCTCTTTCTAAGCAAAATAAACTATTACAAAAAGGAGAAACTAAAGTCTTAGTAAAAAAAACAAAACAAAAAAACAACCCAAAAACCAAAACAGTTACTGCCTTAGAGACTAACTAAATGTAGGAAAACTGCAAATGCCAGCTGTGAAGTAATCAGTTTATCCTGGGAAAAGGCCACTCTATTATGGGAAGAAGCAGGCTGAGGGTGAGCAATCGCTAAAAACAAGAGTAGCTCCTAGAAATGACCTGCAGTACCTCATTTTTCCCTGCATGAGATCTATAACGAAGCTATCGGATGGAGAGAGCCTGAGGCTCATCAGCTGGTTTACGTCTCCTCACTGGCCAGTTGACACTGGCTGAGGGAAGACTCTGCTTACTGCATTAGCCCTTCTGGGAGGGAGAAGCCATGCACCATGCTGAATGTGTCGGCAGCTCTCCTCAGCGCCACTCCCCTGAGCCAGGTTGTTATTTCTCGTGACAATCACATCATTAGGTGGGTCAAGAGGCACAGAAGATAGAAGAGATCCATTCTTCCTACATGCCAATTCTCCCATTTGTAAAAATGAAGGCAATGACTCTTCCTCTCCATTGTAAGGCACTTAATAAATGTTAATAATAATTAAGTCAGTCACATCTCCCAGACAACACTGTCAGATCTTTTCTTGCAATATTTGAGAACTATTGCACTCAGGAGGGAGCTCTCAGAGAAAGAAATTCACAAATTCCATCCTTGGATGCAAGAGGTCACAGAGGGCTGCACCACAGCAGACATTTCACAACTGCTCCCTGACACACGAAGCCCCAAGAAGAAAAGACAGCACACTGCAGCACTGCAGATTCTTACAGAGAGTCCACAGTCAGCAAAACAAGTGCTATTTTCTGCAGGACAAAGCATTAAGATGCTGTAACAGCTAAGAGGACTGTAAAGTCTTTCTGGTCAAGGAGTTGCAACTAGCTGCAATTTCTTGAATGAAAATGCAGCTAAAAAAATGAAATTTTTCTTCATTTCATCCTTTCTCAAGAAACAATGAACTACAGGTTATGGGAAGAGCTGTAAAAAGAAAAGACTTCACAAAAGCTAGTAGCATTTCCTCTAGCACTCACCTTCACAATTTACGGCTCTCGTGCATGATGTTCATTTAAGCCACAAGTATATGTTCATTTATTTAATGCAGCTCCACATGACCACCAAACAAGAAAGCAGTGCAATATTACATCATAAAATATCACTAATATTACACTATTATTACTGCTTTATCTAATGTGCTGATTTACTAACCTCTGTGTTAATAGCCTTCACATTTGGGGTGCTACAGAAAGAAGAAGAATCCTGCTCTTGCCTTTCAGTTGTGTTCTTCCTTTCTTTAGTATTGTTTAGACCAGTCTCACTGAGCTCATCTGGAGAGAACAAACAGAAAAAAGGAAACATTTGTGACAATGTTTGTCATCTGCACCACATGATCTTTGTTACAGAAACAGGAACTAAAGCTGAGGCATCTGAAAACGTTAACAGTGCATTATGTTAGAGACAGAACCAAGCACCAGAAACAAAGTGCCACTGCTGTAAGGCCTCACTTAACCAATCAGGACATACACAAAGCAAACTACTTACCTCTGGATATGACTTAACATGGTTAAAAAGAGCTGCAAGCCAAGATGCATTTGGCTTTGTGTGAGGACTGTTGCTGTACTCAGGCAGGTATGGGGTTGGATGGACTGCTGGATTAATTTCCACCATTACCATGATGGATCTCTCTTCTTCTGCTCTTGGGTGCATTCTCTAAAGGCCAAAAAAAAGGACACATG
The DNA here is from genome assembly GCF_027791375.1 of Indicator indicator. Classification (NCBI taxonomy): domain Eukaryota; kingdom Metazoa; phylum Chordata; class Aves; order Piciformes; family Indicatoridae; genus Indicator; species Indicator indicator. Next base: position 17,571,937 of record NC_072028.1, read on the forward strand.
GAGACCAGGGAAATGAAACAAAAAGATAGTACATGTCTCTAATTTAGACAGGTTTCCCTTACAGTCAAAGGGCGACAGACTGAGCAACGCAAGGGTTTCCCCACCCGTTGATCCAGCATGTTTGTTAAATCCCACAGACACTGTGTTAGGCACCACCTCCCACTGGATGTGTTTAGTTCTGCGTTTTTTCCACCACAAGCAGGTGCCTATGGAAATTCAAAGACCTGTGGAATATGCAAATTTAATGGCATTTAGCTAATGAATCAGTAATAGCACTAACAACTTGCTTCTGTTTAAAAGCACAACAGTCTAAGAAATTATAGGAGTACGGACACCAATTTAAATCTGAACACTTCTGAGAAAAGCAGAAGGTACCAGTTAGGAAAACAGAGACACAGTGTTTACATTAGGAAAAAAAAAAAAAAGAAAGAAAGAAAAAAGATCATAGGATGGTCCAGAAGCTGAAAGAGAAAATAGCCCAGGATTCAAAACTCTAGTCCCTTCCCTACAACCAAGTCTTCACCTTCTCAACCAGTACAAAAGTTCATCAGTCATTTTGCAGTCTCTTCTAGGCAGCTATCTCTGAGTGACTTCAGTTTAACTTTTACTTTGGAACAGAGTAGCACAGTATATACCCACAGAGAATATCTGCTGAATTTGAACCAAAGGAGAAATTAAATACTGAAAGAGACTTAAGGCAAAGAGGGAAAAAACAACCACCCCCCCCCACCAAAAAAAACAAAACAAAAAAAAAACCCAAACAAACTTAAAAATAACTTCTGAAACCCAGGCTCTACAGAGCTGTCCTCTTCCCAGGAGACATTCATGGAACCTAATGCCTATAGCAGCTGGGAAAGGGTTAAGTCCCTCCCTAGACAACAGCCAGGAAGTTAGCACAAAGTATTTCTTGCACCATCAATATCATAAAGAAGTTGAAAGCACCTTTCTGTAATAACAGAGTATTCTTAATAAAAGCTTCAAGCAGGTTTTATAGCTGCATATTATCCAATGAAATCAGTAATAAACAGCACTGTAGCATTATTTAGTGCAACTCCAATACGCCAAGAGTCACAACCTCAGTTTTATTTATCACACAGGCTGAAATGTTAGTTCTTGGCTTTACAGTAGCAGCCAAACCTGTAGCTACTGCTTCCCAGCACACTGCCATCTGGATATTGATACTTTGCTACAGGATATGAAAGAAGAGCATAGTTACCTAATACAGCTTAATTGAAAACAGAAAACCTCCGTACTATACCATGCATTATTCCATATAAAATTAAATCTGAAGGGCATGAAAAGTTCTGTAGATGTCAGCAGAGAATTTTTCAGAAGTAGAAGCTGGGTTCTTGATCTGCAGATGCTGTGGAAAAGATGTGCTTATGAAAAGAAAATGCTAGCTTTTGCTCTGCTAGTGAAAAATGAAAAAAGAGCTCAGGATGATGCATTTCCTTCGGGAAGAGTAGGAGTAGTTTATTAGCATAGTAAACTCTCTGCTATGATGATCCACATTCACTTTGAAAGGTCCAACAGGCACTTTTTTTTTGCCCACACCAGTCATTTATATATATTTAAAAAAAAAAATTAAGAAAAATTCTGTCTCTACCACTACATTAACTTTAATCTGCAGAAAATAGCTTCAAGAATAGCTTGCACCTGCATTATCCACATTAAGGAGGAGAAAATCAGAAACGATAAACTGTTAGAGAGAATTATTTGGTTATAAGGCTAGAAAGGCTGCCTGGCTTTATGTGCCTCCTCAGAGAGGCAAAGTTGAGCCCTTGCAAATACTGGTCCTAAGGACTGCAAATCTATGTGTGTAAAGTAGACAAAACACAAACCCTTTTGAACATAACCCTGCGATTGAAGTCACCCACCTCCAACACCCACACTGGAAGTCAGATTTCAGCTACAGGAGCTTCCACCACACTGTAGCACCTGCACTCAAAAGGGAATTTGCCGTTGTATGGAAAGCTACAGGCACATTCATGTCCCATAAAACAGCACAGGGAGCCACAGCCATCCTTCTTTCACAATAAGGAACCAACTACCAGTAGATGTGGCTTGCTTGAAGCGTGGCTTGCTTGAAGTCTAAACTTGTTTAGACATGAAAGAAAGCAGCTTTTCATTTTTTCCACTAAAGTTAACCATTTAGGAGAGCCCATTTTCTGCATATGCTCATGGAACTGTAACTAAAATAAACTCTAAAGACATTCTTTAGTCCACAAATTCAAGCAAATCGTGCCATTTAAGTTAATCACATGAAACTGAAATGTAGTTTCAGATTCTCCCATGATACTGTCAAGATCTTTGGAGTTATGTTCAATATAATACCTGCTTAAAAGGCTGCCAGCTGCACTTGTGTGTATGGTTTTATTCCACAGACTAACCAGGTTTGGTGATGCAATTCACAAAAGGTCTGAGACTGATCATCAGGTTTCTTTAAGCTGAGAAGAAGTGATTTTACATAGAAAGGCTAGGCAACAAACAAAAGTTTAGCAAAGTTACCTGATAGCCAACTGCTGGGCACAGAAGAGGAGAGTTATTGTAGATGTTCACGAGTTTACACCTCAGGCTCGGACCACCAACACAGAGAGTGCTAACAAGCAGAGTCTTGGGCAAAGCACAGGCAGAAGAAACAGAGAAGACTCCCTTGAGTCTTGCTGAGCTCTTCCCAAGGTCATTCCCCTGAGCTAAGAGACACCAAACACCAGCACTGCCAGAGGAAGTACTAACACTGTAACTCCCAGCATTTCATCCTGGGGAAGCCAGCAGTAACAGTATCTGCAGAAAGCACTCCTAAGTTTTACTGCGGATGCTTCGGCCAGTGTTTCAGATACATTGTTTTTTACCTCTTGCTCAGCTAATAATGCATTGATTTAACACAAAAAAACCACAAGCCCCTCCCTCCTCTTGGCACACTAATTAGTTTGACTTCCATGGTAGCGAAAGGTGAGAAAAGCAAAACTTTTTCTTGTCATTGCTTAATTAAAAAGATAAAAAGCCACATCTATTTATTTTGCTGTTATTAGTATGAGTTCTTAGTATTTTTAAATGCACTGTATAAAACATCTCTCTGCAGATGTTTCCAGCAGCAATTTCCACCACCTCTGAGTCTTAGTATTTTGCTCATATGGCCAGCTTTAAACAGAACAGAGTATCTGGGAGAGGAATATTATTACTATTGTCATTATGTGAGGGGTTTAAAACATGATTGCCTTTCACATCACATTCAGATCTCTTGGTAATACAGTCACACACTGAAGTGGAGAAACAGATTACTCAGTAAGTATCTAAGGTCAGGTACTCTGATAAAGAAATATCAAAAAGGTTTTGAGGAAACAGCCTCCTTCTCATCTACCCCTGTGAAAAGAACAAACCAGTTGAAATGATCTCCTAATGCATCTCCCTTCATAATTCATGCCGAAAGATGACATTTTCTCAGGATCTTAATTAAGATAATGATGAACACCTGTGTCGGCATTCCTTGGCAAGACAGCCTTATCCATCATAATCTTTTAAGTACCCTCAAAAAAACTCCAACAAAACCGTCTGACGGAACCAATCTGTTGCCTCTCCTTGCACTAAGTTTTACATCTCAGACACACACAAGAATGATTAGATCTTTAAAGACTGCAATAAAAGCAGGATCCTTACATTTTAAAGTTTCCACAGAAAGTAGCTATTAAAGTAATTAAGGTGTATCATACCCAAGATACTCAAGTTAAACTCCATCCACTACAAACTACCTGCAACCAAACCACTTACAGTTAATGCCTACTGAGAGCTGTACTTTTAAAATACAGTTTGTTGTTATTTTCAAAATCACTCTGCCTCTTTTTCCCCTCATGGAAAGAAAGTATTCATGGTTCATCTCTGTTATATGTCCATAATTTATTAAGCTATTTTATGCTATATTACATGTATTTGCACGTTCTAAAAGAAATGATGCAAATGAAAACAGTGCAGAAAAATAAATACACAGGTTCAAATACTGCTATATTTTGGGTCACCACATTTCATGCAGTCACCTGAAACCCAAGCTCTCCTTATGTCAAAACCCTTATTGGGCTCCGACTACTAAAGTAAGTAAAAACCATTTTACACAGTCTACTGAAGGCTATAAAAACGGTGAGTTTAATTATTTACTGATACAACCCAAATTTAAATTCACAAACCGTAATTTAAATAAAGTGGTGAAGAGCATACAGCCAGCCTGGAAAGGAAGAAGTAATGGTAAATGTTTCTTCTATTACATAAACTGCTTACCTTCCAAGAAATTAGGATAAAAATATATAAAGTACAGAACTCTAATATCAATTACACTTAAATCATTTCACTAGCAACTGCAAAACAGACAAATAACTGATACCAAGAACTTATCCATACCTCCAAATGCACATACCTTCAATAAAAATGAAACAGCAAATGTATCCTCAAACCCCACATTTGTTAATGAAACTGATAGAACTACATAAACAACAGTCTTGAACAAACTTATTTCTCTTTAATCAAAGAGCTAAAAATTCCTGCAAAGCAGATTAATCTTAGGCTTTCACATTTTGATACGCTTCTACTGGAGGAAGAAGTTGCTGTGACTAGTCATTCAGTGAGCTATCAATGTGCAAATAAAGCAGAAAATAGAGACATCCTTAAGAAACTGGTTTCAAATGTGATATAAGTGAAGGTGACAACCACAGCAATAGAACTATAAACTAAACGTTTCAATATCTTGAAGAATTGTCTCTCATTCTTTTAAAACTGCAAAGGCTATAACAGCAGCATAATGTAGTGAGAGTGTCGGTTTGATAGGCACTTACAGTCCTGATGGCACAGGCGTCCTATCACTACCGTTTATTAATCAGCTCTGGTATTATGTTGCGACACATGAAAGTATGCATGAACTCACCACACTTTCCAAGATGTATGCCTACAGAAGCAAGATTAGTAGAACATCAGAAATAAAAAGGGTAATTTTACATGACATTAACCTTACCTCTTGCTCAAAAAAAAGATGCCATGGGAAGATGATTCAAACTTCAGCTTCTCCCTACAAAGAAATGGGCAAGGAAAAGAAGCTACTTATTCTGCTCACATATAAAATGATTCTTAAATGTATAAAACTTGACCAGATGATATCTCACTCCTCGAACAAGGGGTATTCTCGGAGGATTATGACAGAAGCGCTTTTGAGCAGCAAAAGAAACGCGGTGCATGAGAGCGGTAGCTGAAATTAACCAAGGGACAAACAGCAATGACACTGTGCCGCTGAAAACTGATGAAAGTGCACACCTGTGTGGATTGAGCATGTAAGAGTGTTGCGAGCCCGCATCGGGCACCGGGGGCTGCACCCCACGTGTGTTTCAAAAAGACGGACCACCAGACACTACCACGTAAAAAAATGAAATAAAACAGAAACATTCATTTAAAAAAAAAGGGGGGGGGGGGGGGGTGTGAGGGAAGGAAGGAAGTCTGGGGGTGAAAGAAGCGAAAGGAGGGAGCCGCCAGACACGGCGCTGCTTCACAACGGCACCGGGTAAGGTGCCTAGACCCACCTCACCTCGCCTGGCTTCCGTACGCCGCTCCTGTAGTCTCCACCTTACTGTGGGACCCCTCAGCGCCCTCCGGCCCGGCGCGGAAAGACCCCGAAACGGCGCAGCGTGGGGCCCGGGCAGCCGCACGGCCACCGTCGGCTCACTGCAGCGCCGAGGCCCGCCCAACAGGGGGCGCCCCGGCGCGGCAGGGCAGCCCAGGCACTAGCCCTGCCGTTCGGCGGAAGATATCACCGCCCCGATCCCCCACCTCGCCTCGCCCCGCTTCACCTTGCCGGCCGGAGCGGCCCTGCGCCAGCCCACAGCCGCCACAACCAAAGCTGAGCCGAGGTGAGGTGAGGTGAGGTGAGGTGAGGTGAACCCGGTCGGGAGGCAGTGACCACCTCGGCCCGTAGCGCCTCCACGCGCAGCCCTACCAGCGCCGCCTCCGGACTCCCCAGCACCCGCTCCGCCGTGCCAGCGCCCCTCCACACCCTCTCCTCCCCGCACTAAGGGACAGCTACTCCGGCCAATGGCAAAAGGGGAGGGCCCATCGCCCGTGGAAGGATAGCCAACCACTCGCTGGGAGGGGCGGAGGCGGTTCTGGCGGGAACACAGCTTGCTGGGTAGTGTAGTGTGAGCCGCACCAGCCCCGCTGCTCCCGGGTCTCGGTCCGGCTATAACCCCGCCCCAAGACACCGGGGAAAGCGCTCTCTGCCTGCCCCGTCCCATCTCACCGAGGCCATGCCGCCCCCAGCCCAGCCCCGCAGCTGGGCTGGTCGCGAAGGCTCAGCTTGTGCCTTGCCTTTCGGCTGGAGGACTGTGAACGCTGCCGCCGAGACTGAATCCCAGAGAGGGGGAAAAAGGGAGTGAGTGGGGCGGCGTCGACATCGCCTCTTCGGCGACTCGGGGAGCTCCTGCCTCCGACTGCCCGTTTTAAAACACTCATCTCCTCCTCGCGTCTCTGCGTTCGTCCCGCTGGGGACAGCGGCGAGGAAAATTAGGACTTAGCGATCCAAAAATTACAAGATTAAACCAATAAATAAAATATATCTAATTAAACCGTCCCACCTCCGGTAAAGGCACGGTGGGTTCGGAGTGTCCAGGGGCGCGGAGCCGCGGCGGGGGACAGGGTCCGCGGCCGCGAGAGCAGCTCCTTGCCTCAGCCGCTGAGGACAAAAAAGCGAGAAGTGAATAAATCGGGATATGTTCCTGTTGGGAAATATATCTGGTGGAATCAAAGGAGATTACATCTCATGATTGGCGGGGATTTATCCCGGTTCATATGGTTCTAATCTGCTTTCGCTTCGACCCTTTTACGAGCCGGAGAGGGGGGAAGATATGTGGTGCACTCTTCAAATCCGCGGGCAAACCCTTGCACCGAACGATTGCTGCAGACCCATCTCCGCCCCCGCTGCCATCCCCCTCCTCCGGATTCCCCTTCTCCCAGAAACGGCACTGGGAAAGACTCAACCCCACCCGGCACGCTCACGGCCCCCCGAGCCCTCTGCGAAACCAAGTTCCACTCCTCGCCAAGACGCAGTGCCGCGCTTCGGGGATCCCCTCGCCGCAGCTCCGCTCGCATAGCTGTCGCAACAGGTCCGGCAGCGGGCCGGCACCGCCGCAGCCCCCGGCCCGAAGGCGCTACCGGCCGCGCATCTCTGTGCTGCCGGCCTTGTCTGGGCTGTGGCGCGGCACTTCCCCGCCGAAAATCGGCTTTTTTGTTTAGAAAACTAACACCATCACACCCCGCCCGTATATTCCACCTCCAGTGATTAAGAGGAGGGAGGGGCAGGGGGTAGAGTGCAAGAGGAGGGGTGGCTGCGCAGAGGGGGAGCGGGGTGGCTAATAAATCTTATTAAATATCTATTTTTTTTTTCATATACTGATTGGCTTGCATTCCGGCGCTGAGCGGCTCCGCACGGTATTTAGCACATGCAGAAAGTTGGAGCTGATCTTAAATGGCTCGGAGGTGACTGCAATCCAGGAGCCGGCGCACTTGAGCCTCTGAGCGCTGGGGAGGGCCGAGGGAAGCGCGGAGCCCTCCCGCTGGTTGGGCCCGGCCGCTGCAGCCCAGCGGGGTCCTGCCAGTCCTTCCACTGACAACACCCCACGAAGGAGGAGCCTCGCCGGGCCGCGCAGAAGGCGTCAGGAGCTGCAATTTCCAACTTAGCATCTTGGCAGGACCCTTCGGAAAGCGAGAGCGAGGAGGAAGGGGGGGAAAAATAGCCCCCCCAGTGCAAGGGGGAGAGAAAGAGAGCGAGCAAGGGAAGGAGAAAAAAAAAAAAAAGAGAGAGAGAGAGAGGGGGAAGCGGGAGGGGTGAGAAAAAGGAGGAAACGGTGCCAGGCTGCAGGCGAGCGCGGAGCAGCAGCCCCGGCGCAAAGCAAGGTGCCGCCGCTGCCCAGCTGGCGAGGGCGGAGAGGCGCCCGCGAAGCCCCGGCCGCAGCGGCCCCAGCCCGGCAGCGCGGCGGCTCCCTCCAGGCGCCTTGGGCTCCCGGGTATATGTGTGCGCCTGGCCATGTCGTATCCTCAGGGTTACTTGTACCAGCCGTCAGCGTCCTTGGCTCTCTACTCCTGCCCGGCGTACAGCACCAGCGTGATCTCCGGACCCAGGACCGATGAACTTGGGCGATCTTCTTCGGGCTCCGCTTTTTCCCCTTATGCCGGATCTACCGCGTTTACTGCCCCTTCCCCGGGTTACAACTCCCACCTCCAGTACGGCACCGACCCGGCCGCCGCCGCCGCCGCCGCCTTCACTTCCTACGTGGTAAGAGCAGCTCCGCGCAGTCGGCACCGCGCCGGGCACGGCGGCATCCCGCGGGAGCCTGCCACCCTCCCCCCACCTCCCCCCCCGGGCCTCCTTTTTGTTCAGATTTTCTTTTTGAAATACTGGGGACAAAAGGGAACACGGCTCTCCACCTCGCCGCCCAACTTTCCCGCATCGCCGCCCTGTGCTGCCGCACACTGTTGCTGGCGGCAGCAGCGGGCAGGGCCGGGCGCGGGGGGAGCCGCAGAACGGCCCGGGCCAGACGGGGCATAAGCGACCGAAATCATTCCCTCAAAAAAAAAAAAAAAAAAAAAAAAAAAAAAAAAAAAAAAAAAAAAAAAAAAAATATATATATATATATATACACACACACACAGAGATATATATGCACGCACATACATATATATATATATGGCAGCAATCGTAATTCCGCAACAATTATCTAGTTGTGATTGAAAAGGGAATGAACCCCAGAGCTGCCAGAGAAATCCGGGCGATAAACCCGGGCAACTTTCCCCTGGACGGCGATAATTAGACTGCTTAAATATTGCCGAGCTCTAATCCCATGGTCGCGAGCTGCTCCGCGGGCGCTGCGCGGGAAGGGAAAGGCCAGGGCACTGCGCTGCCGTGCGCGCCCGCGGGTCCGGCCTGGGGCCGGGGCATCCCGCCACAGCGCTGCGGCCGCCTCCAGTGGCTTCTCAATGTCTCCCAAAATCCGGAGAGTTTTGTCCAGCTTGTTCACTCGGTTTAGGGTCTAGTGAGAGTTTCACAGTTTTTTCTTTCCTTTTTCTGTCCTTCCTTTTTCTCTTTTCTTCTTTATTGCTTCTCTTTTTTCTTGTTTCTCTTGTATCTTCTTTTTCTCCTATTTTCTCCTATTTATTTTTTGTCTCCTTCCCCTGCCCTGGCAGAGGACCGGCTCAGCCCGACCGCCCGGGCCCGGCCAGTTGCCCACTGCGATCGCAGCGCGGGGCGGAAGGGTCCCCTCGTTGTTGTCCATCCCCGCGCCGCGTTGCCCACTTGCTTATCTGTGCCTGCATTTGGGTGAGAGGCGCAGGATTGCTGCAGGCGGCCGGTGGCCTTCTGGGACCGAAGCTTCGCGGCCTTGGCGAGCCCTCAGGCCCTTGCACCCGTTGTCCCTGGAAGGAGCGGGAGGGAAGCCGGGCAGGGGCGGCGGGCAGGCCCCAGCGCTGCCCTTGCCGTGTCATTGCCGCCTCGCGGCCGCCTGACCTCTCGCCCCTCCGGGCCGCTCTCCCCTCTCTCCCCAGGGCTCGCCCTACGACCATACGCCGGGCATGGCCGGCTCCCTGGGGTACCACCCGTACGCGGCGCCGCTCGGCTCCTACCCCTACGGGGACCCTGCGTACCGCAAGAACGCGACGCGGGACGCTACGGCCACTCTCAAGGCCTGGCTCAACGAGCACCGGAAAAACCCCTACCCCACCAAGGGCGAGAAGATCATGCTGGCCATCATCACCAAAATGACCCTCACCCAGGTCTCCACCTGGTTTGCTAACGCGCGGCGGCGGCTCAAAAAGGAGAACAAAATGACCTGGACCCCGCGGAACCGCAGCGAGGACGAGGAAGAAGAGGAGAACATCGACCTGGAGAAAAACGATGAAGATGAGCCCCAGAAACTGGAGGAAAAGGGGGACCCTGGGACGCCGGACACAGGTAGAGCAGCGGGTTCGGTCGGACTACCGCGCCTGCGTCTTCGGGTCTGCCCCGGCCTGGCCCGGTGCGGAGCGGTGGGGAGACGGCGGGACGGCCTGGGCCCCCAAGCGAGCAGCCGGGGCAGGAGGAGCTAGGGGGGCAGCGCTGTGGGCCTGGCGGCCGCGGGTCCGAACGAGAACCAGGGATGGCGCAGTGGGTGGGCGGGTTTGGGGATGCAGGGTGAGCCCTCGATCTGCCCCCCACCCCTCTCCTTATCCCCCCACAGGAGCGGCGGATCCTAAGGCAGCACCGGGCTGCGAGCGTCTCCAGGAGTCCCCCGGCCCCCAGGAGGCCGAGGGCGGCCTCAGCGACTCGGATTGCAAAGAGCCGGCGGAGGAGCGGCTCGACGGGCCGCCTGGTCCCCCCAAGGCGCCCGGCTCTTCCCCGCTGGGGCCGTGTCCGGCAGGTCGCGGGCTGCCGCCGGCGGGCGGCGAAGAATCCCCACTATACCGCCCGCCTTCCGCCGCCGCAGGGCCGCCGCACGCCACCGACCTGCACCCGCTGCTCCCCGCCGCCACCGGCGCCTCCGTCATCCACTCGCCGCAGCAAGCGGCCCTCGCCAAGCCCAAGCTCTGGTCGCTGGCGGAGATCGCCACCTCGGCGGACAAGGCAAAGGAGGCTGGCAGCGAGGCGGCGCCCCCCGGGCCCACCGTGATAGGTGGCGGCGGCCCGTCGCGTTCGCCGCCGCGGCCGCGCTCGCCACCGGCGCAGTGCCCTTTCCCCAACGGGGCGGTCCTGCCGCGGCCGCTCTACTACACGGCGCCGTTCTACCCCGGCTACACGAACTACGGCTCCTTCGGGGCCCTGCATGGGCACCCCGCCGGTGGCCCCGCTGCCACCGCGCCCGGCGCCCACTTCAATGGATTAAACCAGACTGTCCTCAGCAGAGCCGAGAGCCTGGCTAAAGACACTAAAATGATCAGGAGCCAGTCCCAAGTAGACCTTTGCAAAGACTCACCTTACGAACTGAAGAAAGGTATGTCCAACATTTAATATCGGCTTCTCCTCCCTACCCCCTCCTGGGACTGTGGTTTTGTTCTTTTATATTTTTTTTTATTTATTGAGAGAAATAATAAATTGCTTTGGCAGTTATTTTTCCACTACCAAAAGAAAAACAAAAACAAACAGAAAAAGACCAGCTTCCCTCCCTCCCAGCAGCCCCTTCAAAAGTTTATAGAGTCTATTGGAAATGGCTGGATGGAAACTGCCCAGCAATGTCTTAACCAAGTGAACAGCAAGCGAGTGTCACACTCCCTCACACACACAAAGAAGAAAGATTTGTATGAAATCTTATTCTGTATATTTAATGTAGCTTTTTTTTGTATTTAAATTGATAATACAGTATCTTTGAAGTAAATTATGAAATCAAGACACCTGTACAGGCATTAATGTTGTTTTCGTAATATAAATATATACATTTCTGTGTCTTTTTCCGAATTGTTTCATAGTTTTAAAATATATATATACAAGTTTAATTTAATTTTTTATGGCTATTGGTTTTGATTTTTTCCTTGGGTGTGAGCTAAACTATAATGCAAAAAAAAAAAGAAATAGGTTATAGTTACTAGATACAAAAACCTGCGGCCGCCTTTGTAAAATGCAAATATTTAATTAAAAAGAAATTTTTAACAGACCCAAAACACTCTTTTTTTTGCAACAAGCAGATCTGTACATAGCTGCGGGAAAACCACGCGTATTAAACGAAAGTCGGGGCTCGGTTTAGGGCCCTGCAGTAACACCTCAATGAGGCCTTTTTCAAAGTGACTGGCGGTTTCGAAAAGGTCGGGTTCCGGCGGCGAGAGCCGCCTGCGGGGCTGGGGCAAGGCGAGAGGCATGCGGCAGCGGCACCGGGCCACGGCCGGGCGCGGGAAGGACGCTGCTTCCGGAGGGAATGGCTTAAATCAGGCCACGCACAAAAGCACTTGTTAGAAACACCAAATCGAAGCGCAGTCCCATCTTTTAACCTAATTACTTCCAATCAGTGTCGTGTCTTATGCAAAGCAATCAGCTGGTGAACTTCGCTAATGAGTTCGATTTTCTGCCAGATTTAGCCCGCGTCGCTGCCGCAGAGGTGCTGCAGCGGTGTCCGGGAATAGGCACTAACGGGCAAGAAGGCTCTCAGCGCGGCGGGGGATGCCTCTGTCCCGGCCCCTTGCCCTCCTCCCCACACGCGGCGTTCTGCACGGTTGCTCTCGGCCCATGGGCCGGCCGCGCAGCCCCCGCGCAGAGCCGGCCGCGGGCGCGGTGTTTCCCGGCGCCGGCAGGTAGGTGTCACACTCGGCCCGGGTTTGGCTCCCGCCGCCTGCTCGCCGGTGCGAGCAGCCCGCGGGGCTGCCGCGTCCCGCGCAGCGCCCGCCACTCCACAGCGAGTGGCAGTCTGTGGTGACCGTCGGGGCTGGGCACGGGACAGCGGGGTGCTCCCGGCCACCGGACATTTCCTGTCTTCGAGGACAGAGCGCGCCTAGAGCCATCTCGGTGCGTTTCTGCCGCTCCGCAGCCCGAGCATGGGGAAGAGCTGGTCCCTGCGCCGGTGCCGTGCTCCCAGGCAGCATCCGGCCCGGAACCTCGACCCTAACCCAGTCCCACCGGTGCGGTGACCCGAGCAGCCCAGGTCCCTTCCGAACAAATAATGGTGAGGACCTGTCCCATCAACCAGCTCCGGGGACGTTTTTTTCCCTGTTCCAATCGGGTTTTGCGGCTGTCAGTTGTATGCAAGCCCATAACTGCTGCTAATGTGACAGGAATGTCGCTGGGACCGCTGGAGCTGGTGCCGAGACACCCCTCCGCTCTGTCTGAGCTTTTTGCTTTACGAGCCAGATAATTATTTTGTAATCTCGCCAACTTTGTCAGAGCCATTGATTAGCTGTAACAGGTATTCATGCGCATTTACATTTTGCGGGATTTTAAATAGTAGTTTGTATTTTGTGTTTTAAAGATGGAGTTCATGTTAACTTGGTTTATCTGATATTTGTAGATAATCTACTTTAAAATCAAAATTATTTCAAGCTGAATGTGTAAAAGATCAAATATTCCTGGGATAATACTATGTTATTTTGTCACTTATAAATTATAAATGGATTTTTAAAAACCGCTCTAATTCCTCGGTTGGATCTTTAATTTCCAGTCGGGGAGACCTGCTGGAAGGTGCATTTTTCGCACGTCAGTGAGCTTTGGTGGATTCACCTGCCTCGTTTCAAACGGGAGAAAGTTGGGCGGTGAGGGGCAGAGGCAGAGCTGGGACGGGCAAGAGCAGTCCCGATGTGCGGGCTAAAGGCAAACGGCCGCGGGCCGGCTCCAGCCCAGGCTTTTCCTGACATCTTCAACTCCCGCGGAGCATTGACTCTGGCTCAACTCCCGAGCGCCCTGCACTACAGGGAGCTGAAAGAACCCCTCCGCAGCACGCTCTGGAGACAACAGGTCCCGTACTGGAACGACCGTCTCAAATATATTTTAATTATTAATGTAGCTATAGATACTATTTTTAAAATTGTCTCTACCTTTCCGCAGCTGATCTTCCTATCACTGAAAAAGCTATTTTGCAAAGCAGCTTAGGAGCTTCCCTCGTTCAAAAGCCATACTCCCTATAATCGGGGCTATTTTGAATAGGTCTATCAGTGGTCTCAATATGCTTTCGTTTGATGTATAAATTCCTAAGGGAATTAACCGTTTCCCTTAGGTTGCAGCCTGTCGCCTATTTTAAACCGTAACTATTATTGTAGCCCCATCGATTTAATACAAAACTTTTGTTCTTTACCCGTTTCTCCTGCCACGGGAGAAGTACCATACAGCCTGTCTTTAAAATAAGCACTATTTCCCCAGTTTCTTTTTTATGACCCATCAGGGAGGAGGGGTCAGCAACCGCCTTTTTTGCCTCGGGCATGTTAATTTGTTGTTCATTTTGTTGTTGTTGTTGTTGGTTTGGTTTTAGGATATCTTAAAATAAAAATAACGTCTGCTGTAAATTAAAAATGCCATAAGTTACTCGGGAGTAGCCTCTGGAGGGGCCGGGAGCAACGCTTCACGCTGGGAGCGCTGGGCAGCGCATCAGGGCTGCCGCTTCCGCGGAGCTCTCGGGGCAGGACGGCTTCGCTGCGCTGTGGAGCTGTGTGGGGGCAGGCGAGGGGGAAGAGTAGGGCTGGAAGCAGGGCCCTGAGGGCTGCGCTCCCACCAGCGCGCCTGGGAGCAGGTGCGTGCCCACAGGCGCAGGTGGGAAAGGCCCAGCCTCTGCGAGGATGCGGATAACAGTTCGCTCCTTTCCGCCTCTCTCCCCTCCCGGTACCGGACGCAGAGCGGCAGCCCCCGCTGTCTGGTGCGGCCCTCGATGGGGTGAGGGGGCCGCGACCCACCCGCCGCCCGCCCCGACGGTGTGAGTTGAGAGGCGCAGGTGACAGCGGGATGCCGTGCACGGGCCATCCCCTCCCGGAGATGACTGTCCCACAACCCCAAAAAACCCGCGCCGCGGCCGAGGAGGACGTTGTCCCAGCTATGCCCATGTGTGGGGGCCTCAGGAACGCCTCGGTCTCCAGGCCGCGCCGGCGGAGTCCTGGGGGTGTCGTGGTGGAAAGCTGCAGCCCCACGGGTTTACCGGCAGGCAGCCGGGGCGGCGGCTTCCCTTCACGCCCGGCCAAGCCAAGCGCCATCTCCCCGGGGAAGGAGGAGGCTTTCTCGGGGAAATCCCAAGAGCCCTGGGGTCGGCCATGCCGGTCCCAATGGGCCCATCACCTCCTCTTGTCCTGGAGGACAAGACCCCGGGCGGGGCCTGGAGGTCGAGTCCGCACCCTGCCGTGCCATCTACGGTAAATTCCCTCCCGTCCTGAAGGAACGGACAGAGCTGGGGGTGAGGTTGGCAGCCGGCACAGCCCCCGAGCTCTGGCGGGGCGATGGGACGCCCCTGTACCTTCAGCACCGCATCTCCATCGCGGAGACCGAGGGCGGGAGAGGCGGGGAACTTGGTGCCGTCCGCAGCCCTGCTGCTTCCTCTTTCACGCTTAAAAACAAAACAAATCCTAATTTAGACCCTTACCACCTCGGACCATGTTTACACACCCCCCCTTCCCCTCCTCTCCACCCCTACCCCCCCCCCCCCCCCCCCCCCCCCCGCTGCTCTCCCTGCGAGGGTTGCTTTTTCAATTGTCCTGATTAACCTACGGGGATCCCGCGCTGCGCGGAGCCTCCGCGGCGGCCGGGACGGTGCGGACGCCTCTAATTGGCTTATTTGGCTTCTACCCCCACACCCGGTAAGAGGATCTAAACAGCATCTTGTCGTGCCTGGAAACTACTTGAAAGCCCCTCCGCCAAGAGAACACGGGAAATCACACTGGCAAGAAGCTGAAAGGAGGCGACTGAAAGCATCACAGGGGTTTGCAGCAGGGAAAAGTACCGTAACTTCAACCCAAACTGGAGATAAATTCTTAAAAATCTAAAAAAATTTTTGAAAACTCGGCACCTTGGCCCGACCTGGCCCGCGCACAGCTCCAGTCCTCAGCCGCGGGGGTTCCGCAGCCGGCGGTGTGGTGCGCCCGACTCCGCGGCCAGCGCCCGCCCCAACAGCGCCGTGCCCGGGACAGCCTTAGAGCGGCACGGAAGTGCCAGGGGAGTCCTCACCCCCACCCATCCCTCCCCTCTCTCCCCATGCCCCCCTCCCGTTCCCCTCTTTCTGTGACCTGCCTAGATTATTAGTAAGGACATCTGTGGCTGGCAAGGGAACAAGTGTTACCAAAACCAAAACCGGCTGTTTTTCCAAATGAGCAATATGTTAATTCCTCATCCCCCCCTCTGGTTTCTTTAAAACCTGGCACAAATACATCAATAGCGAAGAATAAGGAGCCTTTGCAGAGAACAAGTGGCAGTTTTGAATTTACCTTTTGTGTGTGCCTCAGATGCAATCTTGAGGCATTTTTTTCCTTCTCTCCCACAGAAAAAGAGTGTTAATCTGCCCTATCTGGGGACCCAAAAGGATTGGAGTGGAGTAGATATTCACTGGAATCACATAGGGGAATAAGGGTCTCGCTTTATTGAATCATCAAATCCCAGGAATGAAGCTCTTAATTAATTATGGGTGCTAAAAATTCAGGCCAGCTGTTTCTTTTTACTTGGCTCTGACAAGAGAAAGACAAAGTCTACATCGAGATCTTCTAAGGCGCATTCAGCATAAATCAGCGCCCTCGGCGGCGCTCCCGGCCGCGGCGCGGCCCTGCGGTGACAGATGGCGCATTGTCTCCGCATTCCTCCACCGCGGCTCCGCGTGCGCGGAAGCTGCGGCCCAGCCTTGGGGACCTTTCTTTATCGGGGCAATGGCTTGCCCGGGGCCGGCGGAGGTGCTGGCCCTGCCCGACGGAGCGGCCTCTACCGTGGGCCCTGAGCTTCTCTTGCCCGACAGCGCTCCGCAGGGGCCTCCTGCCCCGCCAGCAGCCCCAGCTCGCCGCTTTCAGCTCTCACGCTGCGGCAGAAGTCCCCGGGCCTAACGCCTCCTCAGCTTCCCCCACTGAAGACAGCACCTTCGGTGCTGCCCCCACGGGAGCGCCTAAAGCGGACCCGACGGGACATGGGTACGCGCAGTGTGGCCGCTTCTGCTTCTCCGCCAAAAGCAGAAGCGTTTTCCTGCGCGGCCGCAGAGGCGTGAGGGGAGGCGTGAGATCCGCGAGGAGGGCCGCGCCGGGCTCCAGGGCTGCTGCCCTCATGGGGCTGGAGGCAGCGGATATCGCAAACCGCGGAGACTGCCGCACAAGGTGCGGCCCCGCGGCTCGGACAGGCAACCTCCCTGTGGCCGTCAGCTCCAGGCCCCTCTTTTTGTTTAATACTCCTTACTCAACGGGAGCCCCTCTTGTTATTTTCACGGCTGATTTGCGGGGACACCAGCGGTAGACCGGGGTCTGTTCCAGCTCCTCTGGCCTCCCCTCGCACGTTTGCTGGCAGGAAAACCTCCGCCGGTTGACTACGGTGGGACCAAAAGCGGCGGGAGGCCGGAGCGGAGGTCCCAGCCCCCGGGGGTTCCCGGGGTCCTGCCCCGCTGGGCCAGGGCTCCGTCGCCGGGCGCTGCCAGCATCCTCTGCCAGAAATCTCTTCACCTCCAACTACCAGAAAATAAATGTCCTCCGCACGGCGTTACTCATCTGTTATAATTAGAGCATGTGCGAACTCGCAGCGTGCCGGGAGCCCGGCTCGGGCTGCTGCAGGCACTTGTGCAATAACCACCCCTGCCGTGGCGGTGCGGCGCGTCCAGCCCGGCCAGGGGCCGCATCCTGCCCGCGGCCGGCGGACAGAGTTGCCGTGTGCCGGGCCCGCATCGCCTCTGCGGCCGGGACAGGGGGGGTCTTGGTCCAGACACCTTTTCCAGCGAAACTGGCTTTTATTTGCTCTAAGCAAACCACAGACCTCTCCACGCTCATGCCTGACGGATGCAAATGTAAATGTGCACTTATTTAATTGGATCAGGTCCCAAGATAAAAGAGATAAACGGCTCCCGGTCTGCCAAGTTATTTTCAGAGGCATGCAGTGATGTGTGGAGGGAAAGTTAATGAAGGGGAGAAGAGACACTGTACTTAAAATACCTCGGGTCTAGACTCGGGGAGGGGGAAGCCTCGGACCACGGAACGGCGAGCGGCACTGGCCTCTGCGTCCCGGCCCCGGGCGAGCTCCCGGCTCGGTGGAGCCGCGGGGAACCGCCGGGTACAGCCTCACCTGAGCCCCGGCGGGGAGGAGGGTGCTGCGCCGTACGAGGCAGTTAATGCTCTGCCTCCCTTCCCTCCACCAAACTGTTCTCCGTTACCGCTGTCTCCCCTTGTTCCTCCCCGTGTTCTACATCCGTATGCATGAGACATTAACAGACGGTTATTGATACAAACATAGTTTTTGTTGCTAAAGGCCTTCCAAAACAAATTCTCCGGCTGAATGCCAATGTATGCATGTTGGCTGGTGACAGCTGATTAGTGAAATGATTTATGGCCAAGTAAAAAAAATGATACCGTCAAAGGCAGCAATTTGAAAAAAAGATAAGACAGCACAGCCTCAAGGCTTCCCACTGTAAAGCCACCCAACAAATCTAAACCTACACTACAAATACCTGAAACACTCAAGGAATCAATTGGTCACAGATTAAATACAGTCTCTATTCTGACTTGCCCTGGTAATCCACAGCTCTCCACAGCATCAGTCCTTCCATTTATGCCTCCAGCCTCACCTGCAGCAGGGCCTGTTCCTGCCCTGTTGCCTCACCAGCCTCCCGGCAGCCCCATCACCAGAGACTTAGGCCTCCTTTTTGTTTCAAGACTTTTTCTCTCATTAATTGATTAAAAAAATCCCTCCTTCCCTCATTTCTCTGTAGCTCTTCTTCATAAAGAAAGCTTTTGCTCTGCAATAAAGTAAGAGACTTTGATCCCAGATCATCCTCTTAGGCCTTCCAGCTGAAATCGGCAGAGAAACTATGTGGAGTTATTGTTCGCACTTGCTGCACTTCTGATTCAGAAAGGGCTGATTTATTAGCTTGTCAAGGGAAGCATTGTTCAGGAAGGCAATCAAAAAGCACTTACCTAGCTAAACTAAAATTACTGCCTTTTCAGTGGCTAATTTGTATAACTCCCATGGAGGAACTTGGGAAGTGTTTGATGAGGCATAAAATGATGATTAATGAATTTATTGGCCTGCTGCTCATCAAATAGGAGTAGTATATCTTTCCTCTATTGGGCATTGGGTCTAATGCTACATGTCTGTGTAAAGCAAGTCCAATATGATCTCCTTTTTAGCCCCCTTTTAACCCCCATGACCTGAAGAATATCTCCGTGTAACAGAGGCAACATCAGGGGACTGCAGAGACAAAGAGCCTGTTTGATAAAATGGTAAATGAGAAACACGAGCAAAGTTGCTGCAGGGACAGATCTGCTCAGTTTTCGGCTTTCAATCACTTTGACTACTGAAGTGGGAAGAATGTAGAAACTAGATAAGGTGTGAGAAGCAAAAAGAAAACGACAAACCAATTTTAACTTTCATAAAGGATCCAGCCAAACAACTTCATTGCTGCTTGAAGAAGGAACGAGTGAGGGAAGCGCCAGGATTCCCAAGTGATCAGGTACACTGTAGCCTCTCACCACCCAGCCATACAGGGAGTGACAGGCAATGTGCCCCCAAACTGGCTGTATCCAGGGCTAGTCCGTAACCTAATTGGTGCTCTGATCAGATCTGGCGCAACCATTTTGAGCCCATAAAATTTATGTTCTTTTTCCTCCCCTGAAATAGCTTGGGGCTGTCTACTCTGATGAGTTTTTAATGCTTGAATCACTTTTTTGGGGGGCTAAGGGTGACTCAAACAAATGACACACTTTTCCCCCTATACGAAATCACTCGTGATTCAGTGCCCACCTGACAATGTATATTATGCTGTACACACTGCTGCTTTGAACAGTAAAAACATTGCTGACATTCTCAAAAACTTGTTAAAGTAAATTTGCCTGGATTTGGAGTCAGATCCTCCCAGGACTGAATCAGTTTAGCTCTTACTTTCCATGCACTGTTCTGTGTTCCTGCAGCTCAGAAGCCTGTTGAAGGATTTGTATTTCGCACATCTCCCAGCAATGGGGCACATGCCTTAGCTGGAGTCCACTGCCAAAAAGGCAGCTTCTCTCATTACCTTCTGGGGCTTTACAGAAGCACCCTCAGGCCTGTGTGTCAGCAGCCCACCGTGCTGAAGACTGAGAAGGTGCAACAAAAACGTTCTGCAGAACTACCAATGTAGCAATCAACACTCACTGAAATGTTGTGATATTTCAGGCTCCAATAAAGCTCTGAGGAGCAGAAAATCATAGCATGGAGGTGCCCAGCAATCACAGTATCCTGTCTTCCCTCTCCAAGCCTTCCCTTTGTGCCTCTGCATGCAAAGCCAGAGCATGGCCCACTCAGTGCTCCTCTAGAGGGGAGCTGGGAATTAAAAGCAGGCTCTAGGTGAAGCAGTGTGAAACTTCCTTTTGCTGCCTCTTTTTGTTCAGGCTTCTGCATTCTTCCCTTTCCATGACCTGTTCTGCTCTGGGCTGCATTAGAAAATGTGTTTTTCTGAAGACCTCCATGAGCTGCCTGGGAACTGCTTGAGGCTTGCCGGAACTTAGTACTGACCCCATCAGACTGAGGGGCCACTGTTCCTGTTCTTTGGTCTAGACCTCATCTCCACAAGACAGGAGAAAAACTCTCATTAACTGTAAAGGATTTTAGCTCATGTTCTCTGTGAAGGGTAAATTTGGCTGTCCCTTGCTAGGTAAGACTAGTAGTTTTCAACATACTTGTTTGCAAAACACAAGGTGTACAACATACTAAGAATGGTTCATTTTCCAGATCTATTTAGAAATTATTTCTCTAATGACAAATGGAATAAACTCCTGACCAGCCTTTCAGTTCCCACAGAGGAGACTGTGGAAACAAATCAAAACAAAACTTTCCTGGCACTACACATTGGCTTCCTTGACAAAAGGGAAAAGGCACCCACCTTATACTTACAAGATCAGAAAACATTTTTTTTTTAATGCTACTAAACTGGTATTTGTCTGAGACACTTTTAGCTGAAATGATCGTTTAGAAAATAATGTTTATAAACATCCTCGAACAAATAGCACTCTCCTGACACATGCCTACCATCAATGTACTCCTCAACAAGTTTTATCTGCAAGTCCTTGACCTGTGACTGCTTTTACAAAGGCTCTCTGTTCATTAGCAATTTCAGGTCACTTTAAGTACTTGTGTCATGAACACACAGCACAGCTGTAAAATATATGTATTAAATACCAGCTGCATTAATAGAGGGGCTTATTTTCCTCCACTTTGCTCCCAAAAGCAACATGATCTTACATGTTGATGAAAAAAGACATAGTTATATTTGCATAATTACAGCAATATTGTAGGTCTTTAGTGCAACAGACCTGAGAGGCTGATTTATGATTAAATATGTATGGTTGAAAGTTACCATGCTGGGTAGTGTGCATAGCATTAGACAATGACAGTTTTGGGGTATAATTGCTTTAATGTGGGCAATTAAGACTAAGTGCATGTGATTTTAGTGTCTGCCCTACATTCCTCTGAATGATTACAATGATCAATACACATGATTTGTAAGTAACTTCCTATTGATTGAATGGTAAAATGTTTGACCTTCCTTTGAGGAAGTAATTTGCTAAATTATGACACCACATAAAGTCTTTTTGGGTTCAAAGGTGAGGGGTAATGGTGCTCAGAATTAGAAAAATAAATTAAAATAATTCCCCCCCCTTTTCCTGAAGGTAAGTCTCTGAAGTGTTCCTGCCAATTTGTTGACTTCACCTGCAGAGGGAGGAGTCCAGCATCTTCATCTTTGAAATTGCCTGAACTGCAAACTCAGTCCATCTCTGCCAAGAAACCCTCTTCATGAACTTCATCTGTTTACACCTCTACGTGAAATCATCAGAAAGGGCTTGACCACAAGATCTCTGTTGTTTGCGGGTGGCTGAAGGAAAAATGTGCAGCAGTAAAGCTGGGGGAATGGAGCACTCCCTGAGAGCTGCAAGCAGTGGGGACACATGGCAGGGCTTCCTGGGCTGCCTGCCAGCCTTAATTTTCTTCTGCATGCACAGTACCAAATAGCCCTTGGTGTGTCACATTAGCAGGCAGGAAAAGAAAAAGTGTTCACAAAAACATGTTAGCCTGAACAGTAACTTAGTTATGGCTGAGGCACCTCCTCCATCCTACAGTTGTTATCGAAAATGGACACAGTAGCAAAGCAGATAAAAATGGATAGCAGCAATACACTGAGATGTGCCCTGCTCCAGAGGTTGCTCTGTGCTGCCCAGGTCAATGGTGAATGTCCCCAACCCCAGAAAACCACACCTATAGCACAGAGCTACCATGCTGAGAATCTGTATTACCTGAGGCATTCTAATACTCAGAAGGGAAGACCATATGGAACTCCTTCTCCCTTTAGAAGCCAATTCTCCATAGTGTTTCAAACAGCAGCAGCACTTTCTGACATGCCCTCCACCAAATACATATGTGCTCAGCTGAATTTAGTGCTATAGATATCGTAGTTTTATACTAGAAATTTTCACAGTCCTTACCTTTTGGTTTTGAATTTTCAGGGCTTTAAGTTATAGCACTCCATTTGGGTCTGGAGCAGTGCAGCCATGCACAGACCTCCTCAGCCCAGCTAGACTGAGTGAAA
The DNA here is from genome assembly GCF_027791375.1 of Indicator indicator. Taxonomy (NCBI): domain Eukaryota; kingdom Metazoa; phylum Chordata; class Aves; order Piciformes; family Indicatoridae; genus Indicator; species Indicator indicator. The sequence continues at coordinate 17,594,115 of NC_072028.1, forward strand.
AGGCCTAAAGGAGTCACCTGCATCTTGAGATTTCAGGTCACTTGCAAAAGTCCTCTTTTGATTAGTTTTGTACACCAATCCAAAGGCACCACCCAGGCAAAGTCAGCTGTTCAACTATCCAAGAAAATCTACCTTCAAACTGCTCGGATTTCATCTTTTCAAACTAAACTGCAAGATATGTACAAACTTGTCAGATTTCATCCTTTCCAATTGCTCCCTCACTCTCTCCACTGCAGGTCACAGACAAAGTAAGTCACTCTTCCTGCACTAATTCTCCAACATCAACAAACACCTTCATGAAGCCTTCCCCAAAAAACTTCCAAATGCGTCAAAAATTTCACGTTCTCCTTAGGAGTCCACTCTACAGCAAAACCAAACACTGACATTAGCTCATGCTGCCGCAAAGTTAAAATCCCACATGTGGTATGATATTGTAGGTGTGAGCTAATGGCAAGATCGGGTTGAAAGTTGCAAAGTGCACAACTGGTGGTATACTATGGCCTTTCATTGGGGAATGCGTGTTCTCCTTTTACAACCAGAAGCTGTTGAAGGCCGAGACAGAAACAGCTTTTCAGGTCTGTGGCACTGAGTAATAAGTGGTACCTGTGTTGTGGTATAGGATTTTCCTGTTTTCTTCCCTGTCCATTTCCTTCCCTGGCCAGTCCGGTGCTACAGAAAAGAGAGAGAAACATTTAGGACAGGTTTAGCAACCTCAGTGTCCCTGTCCCCAAGCACAGTTAACAGTTAAGCCTGTGGACATACTGGGAGGCCACTCTCCCCAACTTTACCAGAATGTGCTATCTCATCATTTTCTGCTCAAAAAACACTCTCATGCTTCAAGGCTCCTACCTCACCATCTCCTCCCAGAGGTGTGGTCAGCGTTTTCCACTGAAACTCCCCAGGCGTCGTCCACTCCCTGAGGTACCTCAGTGTTTCCCGCCAAATCCCCGTGAGGCAGGGCCGCTGCAGCCATCTCCTCTCACATTCGGGCCCCAATGGCAGCCCTGTCCCTGCTGCCTCAGCATGGCTCGTCCTCTCAGCCCCACTTCACTCCCCTGCCCTGCTATCGCTCTTGGTCCCACCACCGTCACCTGAGCCTTTTCTAGTGGTCAGACCAGGGATTATGTCCCTCAAACTCACTTCTGTGTTTCCCATCTCATCCCAGCCCTACCCACTGCATCAGGCAAGCACCATTGGTTTCTGAAGCTCCTCTCCCATCTGGGGTGTCCTGTCTGGCTCCCCCTTGGCCAAAGGCTGCCAGTCAATTTTGCCCCCATGCTGCAACTAACAGGTACCTACAAACTATCCAAAATCTACCTAAAAACTGCTCTAACTTCCCTTGTACGTATTAAATTGCTATCTCATGCTCTGTATTACCTCTCACAGACAAGCCTTCACTTCCTGCACTAATACTCCAGCATCAGCAGAGTCCTGCATGTAAATTTTCACATTCTCCCTGTGGATCCACTCTACCTGCTGGCAAAGATACACTGCCCTCACCGTGGCCAAAACACCCCAGCAGCTGGTGCAAAGTGGAGACTGTATGGGCAAATCAGCCTGTTCTTTTCCATCTTATCCATAACTGAGGCATCCCCAAGCCCCCACATTGTGCTCGGCCTCCCGCTTCTTCTCCCCAGCTTCTGCACTCCTAGTACCCCATGTCCTGGCCTCAGGTGATGAATGCAGCTGGAACACACGTGATCCTTGTGTACAGTGTGCGCGCTTACACACTGCTGGTGAAGGTAGTATAGTGGACAAGAAGGACAGAGATGCTGAAATAATTACAATATGGAAGATGGAAGGTGAAACATACCACAAATCATGTAACTAGCAAAAATCATCTTATTTACTGGCTGCTGTGCCAAGTCCACATACCATTATACAATGTCCCACTTTTAAACCTTTTTTTCAAGGAGAAGACATCATCAAAGAGTTCATAAATTCCACAAAAAAAAAGAGCAGGACTGAACAATGAATTAAAACTACAAAGCAGATAGAAGTCATGGTTAGAAAAAAGTTCAATCAAACAACAGGCCGACACTTTTTGAGAAACTGAAAGTAAATCTGCTTGCCAGACCTGAGATGACAGCCTCTCCTGGAGCTCACCAGTGACTGCTGAAGCATCCCTTGCAGTAAATTATTTTGTCTGGCTAGAGATGATGATGGGAACACTAGCTATGGTCAGACTTTCTGGGATGAACAAGACTACTTTGGAAACTCAGCTCTGAATGTTCTCCCTTTTCCACCCCTAACACTACTCCAGTCTTATGCTTGAGCACCAGGAGCAAAGTGTGCGGCTCTAAATTATAAACGTCTTGTAACTGGACTTTGAATGTTCCTTTTAGCTTTCTTCAAGGAGCTTAATGATCATGAGAGAGGCTTAAGATGTCTCGTTCTCAAGAAACCTTACAGAACAAAGTTCTACATGCTACACAGTATACTACAGTCACTTTCTGCTACAATGAAAAAGATGCAGTCATAGATGAACAGTATATAATTCTGAACCAAATTTCCCATTTTCTTGTTGATGGTATCATTTCCTTGTCACTAATCCATCTCAGCAGATTCTCATTCAACTAGTATACAAGCATTTGGGTCCCCTTCCTGGATCACCTGAGTTGAGCCAGAGTTCGTGTTTATCACTGGTGACTGCATCAGGACAAAAGGATGGGAAACTGGTGGAGACAGTACTAATCAATTGTTAAATATTAGAAGAAAAAGTTTGTTTCAGGCAGGGTGCTGAGAAAGCTGTTTATGCTCCACTTTGGAACTTTTCCCAGCACAATGTATTCAGATGGATTTGTTTTCATTACTTCTTGTTTGAACTAATTCTTTGCCATCTCCTTTTTCTGCATCAGGTGAGCGGATTTACTCTGCACTTGATTTACATTACCATTCTTGTTTTAAGAATGTGCAGACCTAAAGATATCCATCATCTCATGAGAGACTCATTGACAAACAAACATGAGAAGGTGAAAGCTGCCATCTGCAGACCATGACACAGGAACTGTGTCAGTAAGCACCCCTACATGTCTCCAACCCACCAAGATAAACCTGTCAGAGGAAAAGGCAGAGTGGGACAGAAGTGCATCTTAGACAAGTGTAAACTGAAATTGAGCTACAGACTGGCACTGGGTTAGCAGAAGGCCTAGGAAGTGATGCTGAAGCTGGGACAGAGCCTGGTACACTGGGCAACACTAACTGGCCATGAAAAGCAGTGGCTAAGAAGACTTATGGGAGGACACCTGCCACTGGCACAAGACTAGGACAAGGCTAGCAGCTCCCAGCAGTGGCCAGGCCCTGGGCTGCAGGGTGACCACAATCCACAAAGCAGCTTACACCCTTACACCACCACTGTGCAATAGACAAATCTGTGGGTAATTGCACAAAGTTTACCAACCTGCTGGCACATTGGCGTGCACAGGAAACAGAAAGAGCCCACTCTCTGATGGGTCACCAAGGGAGGCCTCACTCTCTGCCACTGAATTCCTGCCAGTGGAGAGGCTGGGAAAACTCAGCAGAGCAGAGACAGTAATGGAGCAGCAAGATACGGTCATGTTGTGGTATCGCCCTGCACGAGGAGACACAAGGAGAAAACAGACTAATTAGTTCCACTCTGCCTTTGCTCACTGCTTCTCTATGGGCAAAACTGAACATCAGGGCCTCACTTACCTTAGTAACACAGTTTTCTCCAATTTAATTTTATTCTTTTTAAACACACTGCACAGTGGAAGTCCTGACCTTGAAATGGGAATCAAGCCATTGGATATTCTTTGATAAAACTCTCCAGCAGCTGAGGTCTGATGTCAAACTTTTCCATTTAAAAGATAAGAGTTGTTCCCACAGTTTTTTTGCTGAATCTTTTTCCTGGAGAAAATATTCTCAGGTTTTGTTCAGATTAAACCTTCCAGGCTCTAAATATGCTCCATTTTCTTATGGGCCCACTTCATAGGCTCCGTCTGACCTTGAGGTAACACGTGTCATCTGGCAGGGATTCAGTCACCTAAAAAGAGGCCTTTATGACATCTTGGACCCCCAGAGCATCCAAGCTATGCCCAGGGGACACAGAATCTTTGAGAGATCTGCACTGGGGCAGCAGCTGGTGGCCTAGGATGTACTGCAGGGCACCTCAAATAAAAGAAAAAGGTGTGAGTGAATCTCAGCCCTAAACATTTTTATAGTCAATAGTAAGAAAAGGCACTTTACAACATGATTCATTTCTGCCTAAAATCAATGCCTAAAACTAATCAGAAGATTGACACACTTGAAAGTGCTGATCTTGCTCTACTGACTGTGAGCAGAGCCCAGGGAGACTAAATCAGGTGCCTATGCTGTAAATGTCTAACACTAGGTGAGATGACTCCACTCAAGGCTACATACAGATGGGACGCTCCCTGCTAGTTACCTCTCTTCAGAAGTACAAAATAAACTTTAGTGATCTGAATCTACCAAAACCCAGATCTATCTATTGTAAAATAAGACATAGCATGAATCCTTATTACTGATTCTAGAAATTGTGATAATGAGTATTTAAAAATAAACACTTGTGAAAATCTTTACAGTCAAAATATCTCTACTACATAAATTTAAGTACCATTATAGTACACACTAAAATTGGGTAGTGATTGCTATAATAAATGGACATGATCTCAAAACTGATTTACCTTGGAACTTCATTTGTAAACACTTCCATTACTTTTCCACTGAAATATTTGTGGAATAACATAAAACTGTATGACTCTTACTCAGGAATGCCCACAATCACATGTTTAGCTTTAAAAGTAGAGCTACTGAAGTTGATGATACTTCAACACACAACTGAAGTGTACTGTTGAGTCAGGTCAGGTTCCTCACACAGTATTCTGTATAGGAGAATCTGAGCCAAAATACTTATGGTTTCCTCAAGGTGAGGAATAACATGAATTAATTACATTAAAACTATTTACATAACTAAGTTACTAGTTATGCTGAGAACAAGAAAGAGGGAAAGATTAAAAGGTTTCAGTATAGAAATGGGAGAAGAGAAACTTTGCAAAACCAGTAGCAGGATTTGTGCTATTTTGCAAGTTCAAAATGTAACTGACACATTTCTTTGTTGCTGTTAATTTTGGTTTGCCTTCATATTAACTGCATGGCTTTGATGAATATTTTTAAAAATAAAATAATGGCTATCACTCAGGCTGCTTTGAAGTATTTCTGAGTCGAATGACTGGTAGCATTTATTGATTTTATAGTGTGACACTAGAAGTTTTGATATGGGATTTTAAAAAATGATATTTGAAGTTAAAAGAAGACATCTTGATTAAAGCCAGAACAAATTGTTTGGCTGAGCTTCAAACTCTGGTTCACATGCCTTTCCAAGTTTGTAGATTCACTGGCTTGCTAGGAAAAGCCCCATATGCTTTCCATGGATGAGTTAAAAATTCATGCCATGGAAGAGCAGGAAACTGCTTCAAAGTTGGGAACCAACAGAACAGCTTAAACTGTAAGGGGAAAAAAATACATTCATAGTCATTAGAAGTAAGACAAAGGTAGAAAGGTCCCGTGTTTAAGGGGTTCAACTCTGAGCCACAGACACCGTGACCTTGAAACAAATCCTATATTCTCCTGTGCATCCACTGCCCATATGCAAACTACTGATAATATCATCCTCATCGTCTACTCTGCAGGAAGCTGTGAAGATGAATAGCAGCTATATGATGCTCTAAGTCATATGGCTGGCCAGAGAGATGATTTGTTGGGTTATCAGTTTAAATCTCAAAGAGACTGCAATGAATGCTACTGATCTGGTGGCTGCAATCAGTCATTGCCAACAGTCATCTGGGTAATTCAAGTTCAAAAGGTGCTTCAGAGACCCCACTTCACGAGGAACTGAGACTCTGTGCAGGTAGCTTCTACTGAAATGCCTGATGTACTCACGGCTTCTCAAAGTGAGGAGGGGAACACGTAGAAAAGGACTGACCCATTCCTGATGCCTGCTCAGTACTTCAGAACCCATCAAAGCCCTACAGCTGCTGCCTGCTCCCCAATTCAGTAAACCAGGACAGTGTCCTATGTGGCCCAAAGAAACAGGAAGAGAAGTAGGAGCTCTTTGAATGAACCAATACCACTAAATCCTCACAGAGATCATCTTCTCAAAAGCCACTTGAGTCCTTGTTCTTTAAGTAACTGACCTAAAGCACCTGCTTACAGAGCAGTTTCTGCATCTTGGGAGAAGACCATCACTTCCTCTCTCGACCTTCTTCCATTGTCATTGGGGATGGGACTGACTTTTAAAGGAAACATTCACTAGTGTCATTTGGGAGGGTCATGAATTAAAAATACCTTGTCAGTTTCATGATGGAAAATGTAATAACTCACCAGCAGGCTATTGACTGAGCTGTTAAACTTGGGGCGGGGGGAGGGGGGAGAGAAGAGCCCTGATAGGTGAGCTGGTTAATATCAAGGCTCACCACTCACTTCTGCATACTACAGATCATGTCAAAAGCTTTCCAGTAATCAGTGGAGCTTAAGAAAAGTCTCTGATTAACTTTTCTTTCATCTTTCTCTTTTCCATCTGGTGTTAAAGATCAAACCTTCAGTTCCTCTACTCTTTTAAGCCTTGCCTGTTTGACAGCAAACTTCTCATCCATCTTAAATCTAGTGTGGGCTAGAATGTCTTTCAGCAGTGGCTAGAGGGTAGATATATTATCGGATACTAACCATATTGCTCCTTCTCTTCTTTACTTTAGTTCTGTATTTGTTATTATAGGATATATCTGGGTTTTCTGAGTGTTCACCTTCTATCCCTCTAGTGCAGGACAGTGCAGTGCTGTTAATGCTTTGCAAATCACTGTGCCATCCCTTTCCAATTTTGGAATGTCCTATCTGTGCTTTACATAGCTTCTTCCAGCTTTACCAGCAGCCCAGGATACCTGTCTCCTGGGACTTTCAGTATCTGTGCTCTTAAAGGCACTATGATGTGGGAAGGATGGTGGCTTTGACAGTGCTGGGGCTGTAAAGCTTTTAACTGCACTGTTAGTGGTTGCCTGCTGGGTAAAGACAGCATCCTCCCCTTCGACAGAGACTGCAGTAGGGCAGGGATGCACAGCCACCCTTTAGAAATTCCTGCCTTCTCAGTGGGATATGGGTATAGACTGCTGGAACCAGTAAGATCTGAGGTAGACCTGGCCCTGAACTTCTTCCAATGGCACTTACAGCTGTTCCTTAGTAGAAGAAAAGCAGCAAGCAGCTGTAATTATTTGCTACCTGGCTTACATAAAAGATAAAAAGAGGTAACACCTCCCCAGCACGTTGGGGGCCATCAGGAGCCACCAGTTAATGCTACAGAGTATTTGAATAATGGTAAATAGAAGACTATCAAGATGATCACTTATCTCATGATTTCAAAATTAGGCATCTTTTCAGGAAGAGAAATTCAGTTTCTTCCTGGCTCTAACACCTAACCACCTAACATCACTTTTAAGCTACGACTTATAGTCCATGTGACTTATCAAACCCATTTTGAGACACTGATCAGTCTAGTTATTGTACCAGAGATTCATCGAATTCACAGCAAAACATTTGAAAAAGCAAGATGTTAACAGGTGTGGGAGGAAGAGGAAAGCTGTATTGGGCAGCTTACACCAGAGTGGCCACATCCACCTTGTACAACAGGAAGTGAACAGTACAGCCCCACAGGAGCAGATCTGCAGACACTTGATGTGCACACTATGCTTATCTCAGAAGATTTACTCCAAACTAGCTTTAGTCTGGTCCTGTGAACAGAATGAGTATATTAGGCATAGTCCCGGAGAGCATTTTCTCACATGGTTTACACAAAAGGAATAAAAGCAGTCTGTGTACCCTCAGACCACTCCATGGTGTGAGCCAAAGGGTAGCAACTGGCAATAATAAAACTGGTTTCAAATCTTGAATTTACAAAAGAAGTAATCAGGCTGAACTTGAATACAGCCTGTCAGTAAGGAGAGTTAAATGGGGTATTTGGGGGAAGAACGGTGTGATGCCATATGTTTGCAGACCCTTCTGTCTTGCTGTTCTGAGCCTGGACTAAAGAATTTGTGTGCTATCACAGCATGAGCAACATCCTCCTGTTTAGAAAGACTGTTAAAAAAAGCACCTCTGGAAACAACTGGTTCTGTGTCAGAACCAACGTAGCTGTTATCTGGTGCTGATCAGTCCTCATATGTCAGGAGAAATGTGAAAGCACACTATCGGGCAGATGTAAACAGCCTGCTATCATATCCTACTCTCTAGTAGTTACTGATTTACACCCTAGAACATGAGGTGCAATATTCCTTTCACTCTTTGTTGCATTAATTATAACATTAGGTATTTCTGATACCCCTATATAAGCATCTGAATCCTTCTAAACCTCAGTCTGAACAATTTGCTGTGGCAGACAGGCCCACAGTTAAATCGTGTGTTGTGTAAAAAAAGCATTTCCATTTATCAGTGCTGCATTTCATACCTTTAACTATCAATTTAACTGACACTGGCATTCATTTAAAACATTTCTTCACAATGTAAGTGATCCTGTATGTGTAAGTTTATGCTCATATGGTGCAACGGCTATCAATTGTATTTACAGTTATAAACACAATTACTGCTACAGTTCCTGCAGCTCATGTTAGTGTGGAGACAAGGATTAATATTAATGAGGATTGAGAGATGGGTGAAAATAATAACAAATGCAAACATTCTGATTAAACAGGAGGCAGCTGTGAAACGCTAAGCCAACTCTGGAAAGGAGCAACTCCTCGCAATTTTCTTTGGCTCATGTCACTAAATTAGGGGTGTGAATCATCCATAAGTACAATATTTCAGTTTTAAAGCAGCACAGCTTTGATTGTGGGACAGTTCTACTGACAGAAAAAGCCTGAGGAACTTAACTGTGGGTCAGGATGCTGACTTTAAAAATGTGTTGGTTGTATGTTATATGCAGATTGCAGACGTTTTATGTTGCACTTTGCCCAACTGCATTTTATTTGCTAAAGAGAAAGCTATTTTGAAGTTAGCAATGCGCACAGGCTCCTGCTGAAATGCTTGGAGAATACACTACCTTTCCAAACTAAATTTAATTCTGCAGATAATACTTGCCTGGGAAACCATGCCTTTTAAGTGTGTATTTATTGTCTCAGGAAATGGAAATGATGGCACATAGCTCCTTTTTTGGTTACAGGGTAAGTACTCACTTTGATAAATCTGAGTTTCCCGTAGCTCGGTTACCCTAGTAGCCAACTTACTTGTCTTATAGAAGTGTTTTCAAGATTAATTGGTTCAGAGTTTGCACTGCTTTGATGTGTACAGTCCACATAGTTCTTATGATTTATTTCACATATTTGGTAAAAGTTTAAAATACTCTTTCCCTAGTGAAACAAACCTTGATTTTTATATATATATATATATATATATATATATATATATATATATATATATATATATATATCTATCTAAATTACAGTTTCAGGTAAGGGAAAGCCACTTCATTCCTGGTTCTCTGAAAACATGGAAAGATGTCAAGTTTTAAATAGCTGCTGTTGATAGTAGGAAACCCAACACAATCTGGGTAGAATCAGCATCATCATAAATAAGAGAGTAATGTTTTGATTTTGTGCTAGAAATAATTAAACAAGCACCTGATTTTTATCCAAAGATTTAAGAGGCATAATTAATTTAGACATGCTTCAGGGTTGTTCTAACATGTGCTCTTTGTTCTAATGTTTTTTATTCTGTTTGACACAGTTGCTAGGATGCTGCTCCAAAATAATACATATCAGGAGCATTATTACTGGGTTATGTGAGTATGACGTAGTATCACTTTGTGAACTTCTTTTCTCCTGCAGAACCTGATACTTCTGCCAAGCTGGGTGTGATGCCAGCTTCCCACACCAACATATTTTTATTAGGTAGAATGAATGAATGAATAAATGAATGGGAGACTCCCGTGTCCCCAAGTGAGGGCAGTGGCTCCAGAGGCCCCGTTATCCCCAGCACGGCATGCAGCACAGCATGGCACTCCCTAGCTCAGAACAGAGGGACATCTCTCAGGGAAACATCAGCAGGAAGCAAACAGTGCCTACACCTCTCTGCACATATAGAAGTCAAACCAGCTATTTCTGTGCATGAACGACCAGAGACATTTCCCTGACACTTTTAAGCTTCTATAGAGGTCTACCTTTCGGAGGACATGCTAGAGCACAGCCAAGAGCAGACCATATGGCCTTGGTTGCAAAAGTTGCTTAAGCAACTTCAGTCCTTTCTGAAATACAAATACTTCACTGTCCTCCTGGAAAGCAGAAGTTCCGCTTCTGCTCCAAGTACTCTCCTTTTCTCAAAAGCTTCATATTCCTTCCACCCATGGATGCCACTTTTAGGTCAGTAAGAGTAGATGAAACTTCAATTCCAGCCAACAAATTTCAGTAATCTTTTCCTTTGCTGTTTGCCAAGTGAAGATTTATTATTTTATCAGCTTTTACTTATTTGCTAGCATTCATGTAGGTGATTAATTTGCTGCAAGCTACTCGGACTCCTACTTGCTGGCAACTGCAGACCAAGTCCTGAGGAGCAGGAGGGACATGAGGCCTCCTACAGTCTCCACAATTAAGAATCTCTTAACTGATGAGTTAGGGGAAAAAAAAATAAATCTGTCACTCATAGACAATTATTTTGTGGCTCTTGCACCTAAATGTGCCAAGTCAGATTCAGACAGACTATAAACATGGCTGATTTAAATGATGCATCAAGGAAGTACCCTTAATGTGGTAATCTAACATCCAAAGCCCACGTGTAGCCAACTAAGTGAAGAGTTTCAGAGAATCTACATAACTGATTATATTAGCTGATCATATATCCCAGTCTCAAACTGCATCAGATAGGAAACAGACACAATTTGTATGACACAATTAACAGTAAAATTTAATCTCTCACACATATGCATGCACATGCATATGCTGCAATGGTAGGTCAAACACTCAAACAAAAGGAGCCAGGGATTATGGGGCAAAGGTTATACCATCAGCTGTAGCTGCATCCTGATAGGTTCAGAAAAGACAACACAAGCTCTCAGGTGGCATTTGCTTTTGCAGCTGCATTGCTTTCAGCTGAATAGGGCAGGTCAGAGCACTGCAGTGCAGTCACTGCAAATACGATCACATGACACTGATACAGCATTCCCACAAGTCATGCCACAAAGACCAAAGAACTCTGATTTCACACTTATAATGCATGCACAGCATCCTGCCACTCTGAGCAAGTCTCTTTACCTTTACCTTGTCACCTTTACTGTTAGAGTAACTTTCAGAGGCAGGGAGAGCTGGAAGCAGTGCCTTGCACTAGATGGCCAAGCACAGTTTTCTCTCACAGCTTTGCCCCTGAAGAGCAGCTAAACTGACCAAACAGCCCCATCATGCACTGAGGTGGGGCTCATCTCTGTGCAGTGGGAATTAAATGGTATATAGGCCTTGTGTCAAAACTTGATATATTTCTTCCGAGCATACAGTGGCTCTATTCCTCTTTAACTTACTAAGTCTATTTTCCTTACTGAGCTCAAGCCAATTGCAAGGAGTCCAATCTTAAAGTTTAACCATTCGTTTCAGTGTCTAGTAAAGATGCTCTTTTCTTTGTCAGATCCATCTTAATTTCATCTCTCATTTACCCTGTCTGGTTCCCCCTTTGACTTGTGTTTTGTCTGTCATTTCAGTTTCTTTCTGCATACAGAAAATACCCTGACACAGAACCTCTTCTTTTCAGGCATGCCTGACTGTCAGGCAGGGCTGTATTTGGCAGGGTATATTAACCTCACATGAGCATCCCTTTGCAGCTATGGGCAAGTGAACATACTAAGCATATCTGTTACCAACATCCTGGGAGCCAAACCCCGACAAATGTGCTTCTAGCTCTCAATTTATCTCTCCAGCATAGCTCTAAACTCAGCCTCCCAGGCTCAGGACAAAACTTCTCACTCAAAACAATGCATTTTTACTATTTCCACTTAACTCTTCCTTGATTGGGTTGAAAGATTAAGTGGAAACTGAACAGGGATTTAATCTGAGAGAATTCTCATGTACTGAAAGGTATCTATTACATTTCTTTTTAAAAATCATGTGAGATAGACTTGGTGTTTGCTGAAGTCACCCCCTTCATTTTCTTTGTCAGCCAATATTTTGAGCAATCTAGCAATGGTTTAGCCAATACACAGTCTTTAACATTGCCCTCTACATTGCAAGAGATATTTTTAATGCATACTCTATTTTCCATTCTGAAATGCCAATATATACCTCTTCCATGTAGCTGAAATACGCCTGCTCATCTCTATACCTAACTCATCCAAATTATACCTGAATGCTTGCAAAGAAGTTTAGGAAGGATATTGGTCTATTCTAAGACCTGGAGGAACTAAATATTGTAAAGGAGTCCAAAAAAAGTTGGTCAGTTTTTAAATGCCCCTTCCTCTGAGCCCAAGATATGTGTGTTCTCTTGAGTAAAAACCTGGGTGCCAGGAGACCCGCATGGATAAGCAAGGAGCTTCTGAAGGAAATCTCATGGAAGAAAGATACTTACAGTTCATTGAAGAAGGGACTTGTCACTTTGGAGAACTATAGAGTAGTTGCCAGGTCATGTAGGAAGGTAACAAAGAAGCCCTCTTGGGAAACTGGCAAAGGAAATCAAAGAGAACAAAAGAAGGGCTTCTTCAAATATACCAGTAGGAAAAGGAAGAATACGGAAAGCGTAGGCCCACTGCTGAACGAGGAGGCAGCCCTGATAACTGAGGATGTAGAGGAGGCAGAGTTGCTGAATGCCCTCTTTGCTTCAGTCTTTACTCCTAAGACTGAACTCCCCTAGGAATTCCAGACCCTGGATGAAGAAGACGACTGGGGGAGGGAAGACTCTCCACTAGTCCATGAAGACTGAGTTAGAGACCAGGAATGAGCATATGGGTCACCAAACACTACATAAGATGGTTTACAGAGGGTAATTTGGAGAAGGCATGAAGCCTGGGTATGTGTCTTGAAAGAAACACAACAGTCTCTTTGCCATCCCTAAGTGACTGAGTTATATGATCAGCTGTTACTAGAACAATGTCTTTTGATCCATCCATTCTGCAAGCAATCCTGCATCCTCCTCTGAATTCCTAAACTGGCTGCATTGAATGCCAGAGGAATGCCAGCCAAGAGCAATACATGTCACCAGATCACTATATCATAAAATTTGGTGGGGATAGATTCTGAAAGCTAAATTAACATCTGGGTCATGTTTTGGTTAAATAACAGTCCTAAGTCTGCAAAATTGTGAAATTTTTTATTTTTTATTCCAGTGTAAGAGTTCTGTTGGTGAGAAAACCAACCTGAACAACTCCAAATAATAAGCACATACTCTTCTGCGATGCTACTGATGTGTCACAAATTGGTTTGGAAACCTGCTACCTTTCTTATTGTATGAGACATCCAGAGCATTTTATGAACACACCTCAGAGAAACTTGGCAGAGGCTTTGAGAAGCAAACAGAACGTTACTTGGAAAACATTAATGACCTTTATAACACCTGGTGTTTGATCCCAAGATAAACTTTTGGCAGCATCCACCCCTCAGGTCTTCAAGTGCTGCCAGCAGAAGACAGGCAGAGATGAGAGTTTTTTCTCAGGTGGGGTGCCAGGTAGCTGGGCTGCACTCAGGGAGGAGGAGGGCTGGCCTGCACCCACCATGCTTTCCATGCTAAGCATTCAACAGCTAATCTGGCTGGTGCCAGGATGCACTAGCCAAGGATGGCAGGACTGTGCTGTTATGGCTGCTGCAATTGAGCTGCCTCTTCCATGGCTTGTCTGCAAGCTCTGCCATGTCTGACCTAGTGCAGTCTAAACCCAAGGAAAGACATGACAGAGCTTTGTTCTTGCCTGAAGCCATGAGATTTCCTGGGACTCTACCTTAAAGACCCCATTTAACATGGTTCAGAAAGCTTAGGCATAGAAACAAGAATTTCAGATATCTAGGAAAGTCTAGGGAGCCTCTAGGAGAACCCAAAACCTAGGAGATCACCCTGTGCCTGCCACCAGCAGTGCTGGAGCTAGACCAGTATTTGGAGTGAAAAAGATTGACAGTAGTCCTGAAGCTTATCTTATTCCTCCTCACCATCCAAAACCCAAGTACAAGCAAGAAATGTGCAATAATAAATAGGTCTTAGATGGACAAGCCCCAGGCAGAATTCATGCTGGCTCTTCATCCTCCTGTGCCAATGATCTGCTACTAAACTATACAAGTGCTGTTTCAACTTCTTGGTCTGGTGAACTTTCTTATTACCAGCCACAGTTCCACCATGCAATAACTTTACTGTCCTTCACAAAGAGGGGGAGATGTTGGGGCAATCAAGTGGAAGCCACATGGTGTCCCCAAACCTGTTAGCAGCAAGTGCCACTAGCACAAGCTTGGCAGGACAGGTACAATCTGGATGCAAAAATATGATCTGACGCTTGTATTTTGTTTTGCCAGATGACTGTGCTGACACATCTCACGATGTGTGCCAGGGTGGTGAGCCTGATCCTGCTTAGCCTGCACCTCCCACTGAGGCTGCTAGCTGCAAGAGGAGCACGTTACACAATGCCTTTGCATCCTACAGCCTGTTCCCAGATCCACCAGGCCTCTGGAGGAAAGAAAATCCTTAAACGCCAGGGATGTCTGGGCTCTTGTGTTACAAGCCCCAAAAGAGAGCTCAGCCTTTGAGCACTCCTTCCTGCTTGTCCATCCATACCGTGGACCTAGGTAGAGCAGTTTTATCATCTCTAATATTAATTCTTAGGAGACAGATGCATTTTATGACAGGGATGACCGCTAGTCAAAATCCCTACACTTTTTCCCTTTCTACCACTCGCCAGGATCTGTGCTTTCTCCCTGCACAGCTTCAAAATATCCAAATGTTGGAGTCTTTAATGCCCTGGACATCAGGAGGGTGTGCAGCAGGACCAGCTCTCTGCTACTTAACAAGCATTCGGGCTCCAAATTCCATGACAAGTCTCACGTATCACACTTCCCTCAAGAATGTGAGCAGGCAAGTTGGCCAGACAGTTCTGGCATTTGGACATGGGTATGGCCTGATCGACAGCTGAGTGGAGTCAGAGAGACTCCTTCTGTTCACTGCAATCAGTTGGAGAATCAGAGCCTGTGCTGCACAAAATGCTTTAATACCATCTTTGCAGCCATCACCTACACTTGCATTAGCATTCATCTCTACATACCCTCAGTGATTAACTATCAGTTCTGGAAAGTGTGTATCTCATCCTGGTAAATCACTGAAACCCTCCCTGCCCCATGCTCTCCCACCCCAAAACTCCCAAACAATCCTGGTGGCTGGGATAGGGAGGCACCAGCCATCCTCTCAAGCTATCCCTCCTCTCTGAGTTTACGATGGGCCACAGTCTGCTTCCCATTTCTCATGACAGACATTTATCTCCATGTGTAAAGGGAAACACTAAGCAGCAGCCATTAAGGGAAACGGAGCAGGGAGGAGGGATTTTCCTTTATTTCCTCATGTTGGATTATTTTGTGTAGCTGGTAGCTTTGCTCTGTATTTTCAGTCAGCTTTCACTTTGGTTCTAGCACTTACCTCTCTCCTGCTCCTCCCCTACACACAGTGACAGAAAAGGCTTAAAGAAACAAAATAATTCGTGACTAGAAATTATCAGGAAGCCTATGGGTACACACTTTTGAAACTGGCTAGATTGGAAGTTGAATGTGCTCTTTTAATACAGTAAACTGCAAAACAAAATCACAGCTGCTGTAAGAGCCTATGGATTGTTTTCTATAATGCCATATTAATATTTTATATCAGTGTCATCTCTGAGCGTTCTTAGCTGACTGGTTATCTTGCACAGCCTGGAAGGAACAGTTTGGCAATAAGACACATGAGTGGGGGCAATGTGGAACAGTACTTCAGCAAGAGGTACTGCACTTGCAATGCAAATGAGTCTCTTGACCTTGAGCTTCCCTAAGTGTGTGGTGTCACCGAGCAGGTTCCTTACAGCATAGCACTACACATGCAGCAAGGCTGAACAGAAGAGGTGGCTGAACAGAAAGAATCCCTCCCCTGAATTCTCTATGCACAGAAGACTATCTTACAATTACTAAGCATGTGGCATTTTTAAGGCAGCTCTGGCTCCAAAGTATGTTATTCTGAGATAACACAATATGACTCAACACAGCAGCATGAGACAGAGGTGACATGAGCAGGTAAGTTGTCAAAATAAGTGACAGATGGAGTTGTGCTAAAAAAACATTCAAGATATTTGCTTCTTAGCTTTTCTCCAACGTGCATCTCCCACAGAGTTTTAAAAATTTACCTTGAAGTGCCTCTACATAATCTAATGTGATGAAAGAGAGAGAACAAGAGTGAAAGAACGAATTGCAGAGTTGTTACAGATAATACGCGACATACAGCAGATCCCGGCACACAGCAAATAGCCCAGTTTGCTGACAGCCTATATTGCTTTTGAATAGTTTGGCACAAATTGCCTATACACACATATGACGTGTATTTTCTCCTTTTTCTTACAGCTCCAGTGATTTGAAAGGTAAACTCCTTCAGGGATCAAGCTAAATGAAACAAATCAGTCCATTACAACAGTATGAGATTTGGCACAAATCGGCAGTCCCTGTTTTCTTTTAGCACACGCTGTCCTTCCACCCTTTAAACGGAGGTGACATTACCTCCTGTTCATCTGACTGACATGCATTTTGAGAGATATCTATATTACATGAACTCACTCTACTACACAGTTCAGTTTCTAACACACACATCAAAGATAGATTGATACTTTTCTGCATTGCTTTCTATCTAGAAAATAAATACTTTGCAATGGGATGTAACACCCAGTAATGTTTGTCAGTGTAATAGACCATCCTTTGTTTTGCAGAAGCACCTGATACTGTAACAAACTTTATCCAGACAGGATTTCAGCTGCCCTCAGGGAAGCAACTACCACAGGACCAAGGCCAAACAACCTCAAAATACCCAAGTTTGAGGAAATTAAACTGTTTTCCAAAAGCTCTGGTTAGTTCTAGGTTTATTTTGTTGATTTCTTTATCAGGATATCTATGCCTTTTAGTTCAGATTTGCACCTAATAACGTTCTGAGTATTTACAAAATCGAAAGTGGTGATGAGGGAAAGTGATATGTCCCTTTAAATAACCCACCAGCTCCTTGTTGGTTCTCACAACATGCTGTATTTTGGGGAGCTCAGTTACAGCTCGGAACAGTGCAGTAGCATGCCTCTGAAAGCAGCTTTGCTAGTAATGGCATTTATGAACAGAGCTGCTTGGAGCCCATGTGTGTTTAAACAAAAAGCAGCAACAAGGATGGTATCCTGACTTAGGGGCACGGTGAAATGGAAAGTCTGAAGGTGAAACAGAAGTAAACCTGTAAGCTTAGTGAGCAAAAGCACTTGACTTCAGAAGGAGGTGCTGCACCTCTAGGAAGCAGTACATCCTTGACAATGAGAAACAAGGAGGAAAAGAAAGGATCTTGGTAAAGTCTGCATGCTCCTCCCCACGTGGATGTGTAGCTGTCCTGCTCCTCCTCATGCTACCACATCTAATGACTGTGACTGTGTAGTCATGCCAATGCAGGGCTTAGTAGCTCAGGCTCAGTTTGCCACAAGGTTGGGTAGCATCTGGCTGGCTTGGTGCGTGGCCTGGTGTAACCAGTACCTTCCTGCAAACACCATCCAGATGTTCCCTCATCAGTGAGCAGTCAGAAAAGGCAAAATCCTGACAGTCTGATGGAGTCTGTTTTAACCTGCCCCCTTGAAAGAGCATCAGCAGGGATTTTTGTAGTCTCTGACAAACTACCTGTCCTCAATTCCATTGGCAATATTTGTTGCCAGTGAACTCTTGCTAACACAAATTGGATAATACTGCAATGTAGTTTTTGCTATGTGGCTGGATCAGGGAATGTACTAAACGCTGCAGAGACCTGTGATTATGCAACAGGCAAAATGAAGCAATCTCATAGCAATTACAGAGGAGCTGATATGATCCCAGTCCTGCACGCTGCCATGACAGAGCATATGACTGACGAAAGCCCAGGAAGCAGGAAGGAAAAGGCAGTTTGTGCAACATCTGCCAGGCTCCCATATGGCATGTTCCAAACTCACTATTGCCTGATGACAGCACACAGATTAGGGCATCTGTGTGGGTTGAACTGGAACTGATCTTTCACTGACTTCTGAATAACTTCATGGCATGGATTAAGAGGGGTGTGAAATTCATCTTCACATCACTGTTGATCCCTTGCCCATAAAAGTTATTCCAAACTCAAGAGCATTAACAAAGGGTATTTTGAAAACATACATAAGGAATTGAAGCTATTTAGAGCTTATATTTATACAATCCACACTCAGCATACTGCTAGATGCATAATTTACCTCCTGTGTAACTCTGGATCCTTATTGTACATTGTATAAACATGTATTTCATGCCTTGAATAAGACTACCAGTAGCACTTTTTAGCCTTTGTAGCACAATCAAATTCTTAGCTCTCAAACAGTTGTTTCCACCTATTCATCTCAGAGCACTCACAAAGGCCAGGGAATGTTCACCATGCGGGTCGGGGAAACCAAAGAGCAGAAAGGTGATTAGGAAACCAAGTCCCTCGGCTCCCATATCACGTCTACAAAAGCCTTTTTTTACAGACAGTCTGAAGTACTGACCCCAAACCCCCATACTGTAAAAGCTATTTACATCTCACATTACAGCTGTACTTTTAGTACAACTGAGCAACCCGCAACACCCAACAGGGGTGTGTAAAGCCAGTCTGTCATCAAACACAGTTCCCTCAATCTTTCATTTAACTTTCCCTTGCCTGTGAGATTGGTAACTGGTATTTGTGTTGGTCCCAGGGACAGGAGTTGTACAGTGTTATGTCAGCCAGGGACAGGCAAGCTTGCCTGGCATCATTTGGTACTCAATGAAACTCTGTAAGTTGGAAAGTTTCATTTGAACTCGAGCATAACTGAGTTTGTCTTCCCTTAAATAAGGGCTGACAGAGAGAGTAAATGGAGAGAGAGGGTCAAAAAGAATAATCAAGAAACACCACCTAGTCTGTAGACCTGCTAGTCCTGTTTGGGTTTTTTTAAGACTCTCCTGCCAAGACTTGCTGACAGATGAGCTCTGTTGAGTCTTACAGTGGATGATTTAAGACATCACTGCATCCCTCACTCCCATCACCCTTCTGCTAGAGGTTACAGCCCACAGAATAGGATTGGCAGAAAGGAGAATTTTCCTCTGTCTTGGCCATTCCAGTTTAAATTCTGGCATATTAGCTTAAAATATTTTCATGCGAAGCACAGAAGGATAACACTGGAAGGACTGTGGAGGTCACCTGGTTCCTGCTCCTGCCTGAAGGCTGGATCAACTGTTCTGTGTCACGCCTGACAGACACTTGTCTGACATCTCCTTAAACACCCCTAGTGTGGAGTTATTATAGCTTAGATGATCCACACAGCTAACGAAAATACTAAAAAGAACAGGGCCCACAGCAGGCTCCCATGAAAACCCACTAGTCTCAACACCCCCTCCACCTCCTCTTGCTAGCAACTATGGCTTTTCAACCAGTTTCCTACATTTCAGATGCAAATACCATGTGGGATGATGTCAAAAGCCTTTCTAAAATATGGTGTGTCTTGTCTTTCTACACTGAATTGGCTATGCTGCAGCCCTGTCATGCTCTCCTTTTCCAGAAGCCCCCACTACACTTAAAAATCTTTGATCTTAAGGCTACTGTCTCCTTTTCCTAGTGTTTGAAGTGGAAAATCTGTGATTTAGCTAAACTGGTTTCTTTACTATCCTTCCTCTCTTTTGGTTGCACAGGAACACTTTGCATTTGTGCTTCTAATACCGTTTCTTGAAGGATCTCCTAGATCTGTTCAGTACTGTTTTCCATTGGATAAGATTTCATGCCTCACTGGTGTTTACCTTCCTAAAAACCCTCCTAAACTTCACTTTGATGAATATCAGACAATTTCTGTCTATTGGATACAACTCATATAGCTGCTTTTCCCCATATCCCCCACACAAGAAAGTTCCAGTATGTTTCAATAACTGCCAAAATCATCTGCACTCTTTATTTTTCATTACATGCCTACATGTCTTACTTCTCTCTTTATACCAGATCCTGTACACTAGAGGAGCCAACTGACTGCACAGAGCGGACCTCATATCCTGGATCTTTCTTGCATGCTCACATGGTAACTGCATACACATTCTTTTTCCCTTTTGCAACTCCAGCAGAAAGTGTCTCTCTGTAACCTGGCCCTCAGAGCAGCTATGTGTATCCTTGAGACCCAACACATCACATTTCCCTGTGCTCCTGCAGAGCCTGAGCTGAGGTGCTAACATACACAGCTCCCTTCTTATTAGAGACCCCTGTTTGGGGTCGTGCTGAGCACCTTCCACTGCCTCCATAAGCAGACCTCTACAATTACAGGAAATGTCCTCTCCCTAGGGTGGCTTCGCACCTAACATTTGGATGTGACAGTCTGTGGTTATTTTCCAGGCTCTGGGAGCTGCTCAGGTGATTCCTGGGTATTTTGTTCTGCTGTATCGCGGGTTTTCATTAAATGGCAAACAGAGTTTGCCTTCCCAGGAGATGAACTAAAACCATCTCTGGAAGTATTGGTATGCACAACAAAACTTTTACATCATCATTAGCAAAGCAGAATATTTCTGTTCCCATTATTTCAAGTTGAATAATTTAATGTTCACCCTTTTTAAATTTACCACTTTTAAATTAAAAACTCATTAAAATGTTTCAATAACAGTTAATATTAGCATAGCAATAAGACATACCAAGTGGGCATTACCAGGAGATAATTGACCTGATCTGTAAATTGGTGCCCTTGGCTTTACCTCTGAATGTCAATCAATTAAAGCAGTCAATCATCTCCAAGTAGTGCCTGCCTCAGCAGGTCTTACTGCTTAATCATATAACTGTTGAGCTAATACCATTCATACTTCTGGACAAAAAATTCCACTAGGAATTCCCATTCATTATCACATCAAAATTAACAAGATCTTGAAATGCATATTATATTATTCATAACATAATACTCAGCCAAATGGAAAACATCAAAATATATCTCCTCTTCTTTCCTTTTTTCACTTTTTTTTTTTTTTAAAGCATGCAGTTAATTAGCCATTCTTTAGGATGATCAAGTAATTGAGATACAGGTTTTAGATCAGGTTCACAGGGAGTATGTGGTCAAGTTAATGAGTCATGAAGAGACTAAAATGTCATGGTATAGAAAGCGGACTTCTGCCTAGCTGATATTAATTGCAGTGGCACCAGTGAACTCAATAGCTCTATGCCAATTTACTTCAGATGAGGATCAGGCCTTATGCTTACAAGAGTGTGGAGTTCAGTGAATGACTTTTAATCTTCTATATAATGAAATTTAGTACATGGCATACTTTTTAACTCTTCCGATTCAGCCTAAAAGCCTTTACTTGCATGATTTGTTCTACTTAAGCTAATGACTTGGCAAAATATCCCATGAATAGAGAATTAAATGGATCTGCCTGTGCCAGTTAAAGGTAACAGACTCAGACCCTTTGTGAGCTGAAAGCTGACGATATGTATTAGAAAAATTGTTGCCTTTAGGACAGCAGTGCAAGCAAATGGAGCACAAGAACTTCATCCTGCACGTATTTATTCATGTGTATTACCTGCTGGAAGGGACTTGTGAGTGTCAGGCTAAGCACATACATTATTAGGATCAGGACCTTAGCTTTCTTTTTACATTCAGGGAAGTAAATATGTCATTTTGAACATTACGTAGGGTGTAAATCAAACAGGCTTGATCATCACTGAAGTGCAGAAAAGTTACCACTTTGAAAGGAAGCATCTTGCTATTTTCTCCATAATGAAGCAGCAGACACAACACTATTAATGATAACTGTGTCTGGATTGTGCATTCAACCAAGATAAGAGTCAACATGTTTGGTAACATCAAAGAAAACCTGATACCTTAAGTATAAGAAGATTAGTATTTACAGTGATCTGTAGGGTTGGCTGTTCCAAGAACCTGAACAGACACAGCCAGGAGGGACAATTAGTAATAAATTGGCACTGGGATTCTCTCCTGTGCTTGAAATCTGGCACTGTGCATAAACAGGCATTTTAAGATTTTGTTTAAAACTTCTCACTGCAGCTAGCAAGCCGATGTGGTCTACGTGGGACCAGGCAGAAGTGAAAGCTGTTACAACACACGGGGAAAACAGAGACAGGTTCTCCCATTGCTGTCAAAAGGTGTCAGGTGTTCTGTACAGAGCCAGCACCTTCTGTTAGACTCACCCAACCATTCTGGACATGCTGCTGCAAAGCTCTCGTGTGAGAGTTCAGGGATCTGGACAACACTACATATAACATACATGCAGGTCATAAACCATCTTATGAGCACAAGATGCGTCCTCTCACAATAAAGGGCTCTCTATGTTAATACATCTTATCTGTCAAAACAAATTTAAAGGTATCCATTTTTTATTGCATTTGCATTTACTTCTAATACTTCTGCGCTCCAAAAATATGGACAGACCCAAATTCACCTGTATGTGCAGTTGCTGGAATTTACATCCCTGCTCAGGCTGGCAATAAGCCAAATACCACACATTAAACAATATTCTGACTTTTCATTTCAAGTTGTCCTAGCAATGCTGAGCAGATGAAAACAATTTTAGAAGCATCCCAGAAAAGAGGAAAAAGAGGAAACTTTCTACTCCTGATGCTTGTCTGAAATGTGTTTGGCATAGCTCATTGTGACTGAAGTCAAATCAGTGATCTTTACAGGTTAACAAAGGAGAAACTGACCCATTGGAAATGGGAGCCCAGGAGTATTTCTGCTAAACTTGACATTTGCTCTTCAAATTATTATTGGTTGCAGTGTTGCTCTCACTGCAAACCCCACTGAAATCAATAGCAGGTATGGATGGTATTGAGCCCTGGAAATTGCCTTCTGATGGAGCACCCTTACAATATGGAATGGATCTTCATGATACCCCTCTGTAGTAGATAATTGTCATTAGATCCAGTTGCAGAGAGAAAAAAGTTCAAGTGACAGGGACAAGGTGCACACTAGAGGTAAACCAGTGCACATGTTAGAAGCCGTTCCCTTTAAGGTTACAAAGTCAATTAATTGGTAGATATATATATATATATAAAAGTGTAGAGTTTTTTCTTCTGCTGTTCACATCCCAACAAATGTCAAATTATGATGAACATGTGTCACTTTGAAAACTGTAAGCTTCTAAAAATACTGCCTGCACTATTAGAAACTCATAATTGCCTCCTAACATCCCTTTCATTTAGGTCAACGTTGTCAAAGTTTTTCAGTACAAAATCCTTCATTATAAAGAGAAATCATAGGGGAAGTGATAAGATTGTGAGGTTAACATTGTATGGGGTCATATAGGATCATGGATCCCTGTAGCAATTCTGTTAAAGGAGAAATTATGTACTTGCTTTAATGTAATTTGCAGACAGAAACAGGAGGATGACTAGTTTGCCAAAGGCCGTAATTCAAATATCTTCACACTAAAGAAGTATTTTAAAAATACTTCATGAAGAGCCTACTGATCCTTCCTTCTTCACTGGTGATGGAGTGAGGAGAAGAGAAACAGAGAGTTCATTTAGACTTTGGCATGACACTAACTTCAGAGTGTTTCAGAGGTTTATATCAATTTTCCCTGATTAGGTAAACTACCAAGCCAGAATTACACAACTCGAAGCTCTTTCCAGAATCATCCTAGTTACACAGTTATTACACTTGTATTTGGTTTTGGTTGAAACACATTGAATATATCAGTGCAAGAGTGTGTTTATATTGAAAAACTGTTATTCTCACTATTAAAGAGAAGAATAAAAATAATCACCCATAATGGCATAATTTTTGCCTAGAAGTAAAATAGAAGATTCTGCAATCTACATTATGAAAATGCAATTCTGAGGAGTTCTTTGGAAATGCTGGTATACTACCTAAGTTTTTGGATTTGAAACTCATGCATCAAGCTGTGTGTTCATCACACTGTAGTGATAATAGCTTCTGGGAAATGCAATATTATCTGCATCACTGCACACCATAACATATTGGTCTAGGCACTGGGGGGGGGGGTGAACGGGTCAAACCTTTACCACACTTCAGATGTTTGGGTGTACACTCCACCAAATCAATATGAACATTTGGGCTGTATCTGAATAAATCAACATTACTTCATTTGCAAAACTCAGCTGATGGAAATCTTCAGATTTCTCACATGAGGTTTCAGTAATTGTGCCTTTGTTATGGATATGGCTGTAACGGCCCTTCGGTATTTGGGCAGAAATCCAAGTAGAGTGTTCAGAAATGTGTAGCATTTAATATGAATCAAAGTACTCTGATCAAAATTTGACCTTTTGCTGCTTCTTACGTTTCCATCTATTAACTGACCAGGTTTCTCCAGCTGCCAGCAGGAGTTAAAATACAACAATGCATTTCTAGGGAAATCTTGTGCCACATACCTCAGCAGGTGTTGAACTTCTTTACTGGGCAGTTTAGCAGCTCATCATGTTTGACCATTAGTTATCAAAGATGGAGTCAACATTAGAACTCAGGACTAAAACCTCCTTTAATTAATGAGATATTGTGAATCCAATTCTGAACCTTTCTCCACGGTGAGGTCAAAGCAGAACTCAATTCAATTTCAGGAATGCTTGGATTTAGCTCTGACTTTGGATCTAAACTTCAGGGCTTTGATCCACTTCTTACGAAGTCTGATCTCATCCTAGATAAGAAGCAGCATTACTCAATAAAGAGAGTTAATGCTAGAACTGTGACATTGGGAAAACCTGCTTGACAAGCCAGCTTGTTTAACCAACAGAAACAGGTTGCCAAGATCATGAGCCAGGAAACAGTTTAACAAAAATCAATGAAGAAATTACAAGTGACTAACAAATTCATACAATGAGTATAAGCAGCTGAAACTAGAGAAGAACCAGAGATAAAGACTGTAAACAGCTTGCATGGGTGGCAGCATCTCGCTGCTGCTGCACTGATAAAACCACAGCCTCACCACCTCTGCTAAAGTGATTCAGTTCCACCTAGTTAAAAACCAGAGGATTTAACAAAATCTGCTGTAGGTTGCCTTTGATGGTTTAATTGCTAGTCTACTTTACCCCACAGTTTCAACTTTAATCTGTTTATCAGTTGCTCACCTAAATAGAAGTATCTGACAGAAGATCCCTCTTTTTAATAACATAATTGCACCATGTGAAGCCAGAGCTTGAACACAGTATGTCACAAAGCAGCTTTTCTGGAAGAAACAGAGATATTATGAGCCCAAGCAGACAGGTGACTTACTAGAAAGACCAAGAAAAGAAAAGTCAGCTGTTCTTTTGGGGAGATTGAGGTTTTCGCTTTCCCACGGAGCTCACAGCACTTTTGGAAATGGATGAGGAACAGCTATGGCATTAGGTGAGGCGCTCTGTTTTTTGTTTTTTTTCCTTTTGTCCTGTAGGCAGGACAAGGTGTGAACAGTGGTTAAAGCACTCTTCAATTCTATAGCTGTTACAACACAGTAAGTTTGCTTTAAGTTTGTGCTCCTGACCTCTGTTTCTCCAGGCCATCATAGGTCTTGCACAACATTTGCCTTGAATGCAAGGACAGAGAAGATCACCACAGTGGGTATGGATTTGCTTGATTTGCTCACCAAAAACACAGCATGCTACACGGAGCCCCACTATATGTGAGACTCCTTTGTAATACTGTCTGTGCATCCACTGCACTCATCCACGCCAGCCTGTTCCAAGGCTCTCGAAGGCTGCGCTGTCCACTGTTACCTAGCAGCTCCCTTTGCCTGGCCTGCAGTGTGCAGGGCCCTGTGCTGAGGAAATACTGCTGGCTTCCTGAGAGAGGATGCAGAACCTGGAACTGTTGGGACAGCATTATCCCCACAACAGCTGGGGTGCTGGGATTGTCATGTACCTATGCTCAGCACTAGCACTAATACAGAACAAATCAGTGACTAAAAAAACCTGCAGGCACTTGAAGGCAGAATAAGGTAAAGAAAATGGTAATCTGATAACAGATTTCCAGCCTATGGAAATTCACATGAGCCTCATGGCTGGTTCCTGGGAACTCCCAATAGCATCAGATATACTCATTGCATGCGCACTTTATCTGGACATTTCCATCTCACATACCCAATGTCATCTCTGGAAGCTTTCCCCAGCTGATTTGGTAACAGTTGAAACTTGCTACCAGTCATCAGACAAGTTAGTTTGGATCATATGGCAATGCAACAAAATATGTCTCAGCACTGTCTGAAGCACATTGAGGGAGGCGTCGAGCCTTCAGGTCCCTCCCCAGGTCCCACCAAGGGGCTGAACAGCACTGCCCACTTCCCAACAGCACCACACTGTGTATCTGCAAGGTCACCTCAGATTTAGAGAGAGCCTGAGACAAACAACCATCCA
Organism: Indicator indicator; assembly: GCF_027791375.1. NCBI lineage: Eukaryota > Metazoa > Chordata > Aves > Piciformes > Indicatoridae > Indicator > Indicator indicator. The sequence goes on from NC_072028.1 coordinate 17,620,602, forward strand.
TGGTCACTTTTCCCCTACCTGTTCTGAAAAAAGCTTTATCCAGGGTTTCTGCTTCTCACTATTGCACCATCTCTAATAAAAATGCATTTTCCTCATGTTTTTCAGCAAAGGCTCTTTTGTAATAGGAGGGGAAATAATCCTCTGCTTGGAATGAATCAACTTGGAGTGAATCAACTACCAGCACATATCCAGCTATAAATTTTACTCCAAAATCTGTTGAAAGGTTGTATTTGTAAAAATGTAGACAATTGACAGCTCTAGATCACAGCAAACATGAGGCCACAAAACTGAGCCTCAAAACTGTTGGCTAATTCCAGGCTCCCAAAAGTGTCTCTTGGAAACTATTTCCACAGGGAGCAAAATAATGACTGTAATTGGAAACACTGGAGAAGCAATGGGGAATGAAAGAGTATAAAGAGAGGCGGGAAGTACACACCAAGATGCATACATAGACATACAGCATAATTAGCTTCAGCCTATTGTATAAGAGAGTCATAACAAATGAATCAGCTCCTTAGGTGGTGTAATTAGATTGCAGTGGACCAACACCAATTTATAGCAGCTGACAATTATGATATATAATTATACAGACTGATTCTGATCTCTATAAATTGTTAGTAAACTTCAATGAGGGCAATAAGGTCAACCCAGTGAAAAAATTGTGCAAGTGAGATACATATCAGATGCCAAATAAAACAATAAAGCATCTTATGTTCACGCAGCTGCTCTTATCCCCAGCAATTCTTTTAATGAACTTCATGTAGACAGGAATTGCTTGGGACTCCATTAAAACATCGTCATATTGATGATGCTACTCAGAAGCTCTTGAATAGCTGCAAAAACTGTATGTGCTAGGTGGAGACAGCAGGGCAGGAAAAGGTTTCAGCCATTTGAAAGTGCAGGGGAACTACTGGCTGGGAGGAAGAAATTGGTCGTAGCTGACTTAGGATGAGGTGCTGGATCTGATAGCTACATGCTTTCAAAATGCATCATCAAAAAACACACTGGTGCTCAGTGCCTTCTGCCAACTCAAATTGTCATCTCCTTAAAAAAATCAGAGGTGTGGGCAGAGTTGCCTGCAGTTCTCTTAAGATCTCCAGCATGAAATCAGCGCAGAAGCATACCACAGACCCTGTCTCAAATAATCATGTCTTTCAGTCCAGTCCATGAATCTGGCCTATTAATAAAAAACCAAAGAGAACTCCAGAATAAGCTGTTGGATTTGGTATATTGCTGGCTGTGAAAGGAAGCCAGGGTTCCTCTGAGAGCAGATAACAAGCACATCAGGAATTGCTTCTGATGTCAAATCCATGCCCTTATAGCTGACCTCATTAAAGGCTCTATCTTCTTCCCACTGAAACTGATGGCAATGATTTCTACAGTTTGCTACGGGATGTCTATGTACTAGTTAGCCTTGAGAGTCAAAAAACACTCAGCTACTTCTCTGTCTGCCAATTCCACCAGACTTTTTGATGTATTTTGGGGAGGGCCAAGGTCTCTGTGAGCGTAGGGAGTGTCTCGAGGTACTATCAGTAAATAGGGGATGTCAAGGAAATGTGTGTGCTGTGTCCTGCTCCTATGAGAGGGGAGAGAAGAGATATGGTGCATGGTGAACCACCACAAACACAGATCCAGGGGCTGCCCAGCTCATGCCCAAGTAGCTGCTGCACTGCTGCTCTCCAGATGGAATGGTGCATTATAAAAGTTCCACTGTTGAGGTGCTAGGCCATTGCTTCCCATTCTCATTGCTTTCAAAACAGTCAACATCCTGTAATTTTTCATCTACTGCCTGGTATCAGCTCTATTCCCATCTAAGGGTTCATACCCCTAAACCACACCTCGTCAAGGAACTACACTGATTGAGCCAGCACTGCTTTTCTGCTTGGTACACAGCAGCTTTGGATTTCCTATCACACAGCTGCAACTCTGTCCACTATTAGGGCTTTTGCACTTTGAGTTACAACACATGTGCCATGCTCTCTGCTTTCACCAAGACAAGTGTGAGAAAAGACAGCAGAGAGGTTTGTCAAGCTTGAGAAAGATAAAGCTGGGAAGGCAGGAAACTGAAAAGAGAAAACAGCAGCAAAGTAAAGCTGCTGCATCTCCCCTTGACTCTTCTGTCCCTACCAAAGTGTAAGGAAGCACAGTGGTGGGAAGGAACTACATCTCAAATCTCCAGATAAATCAGAATTTCTCTGGAGGGAGTAGAAGGAACTAAAAAGGAATGTAAATGATCTTTGACCAATGACTTTTGTCTAGTTGTGGTTTCTGGTACAGTATATGTGGTTTCTTGTTCAGCACGGTAATGAGTGTGTGTACAGCAATGTGTTCAATGTGCACAGTGCTGAGAGATTAGAGAGTGAAGGATGGCATGGGACATGTCAATATGGATCTGCAATGATCAAAGGAGGCTGTCTCTTCTGGGCACAAGTCTGGGTTGGGTTACAGCAAAGGAAAAATGTGAAGTGCTTCTTAATGTGTTTTCTCTGTATTCTCTGCTCTAGGATCACTGTAAATGGAAGAACGTCTTCTCCCCTAATAATCTATTTCCTGCATGTGGCTCTCCCAATAATAAATATGTTAAAGTTCTGTTTGAAGTATGCAGTTTGCTAGGAAAACAGATTTGCCATTGTTTAAAACAATAATAATAATCACAAGTGCTATTTAAAAGCTGAAGGAAGGTTATGCACATATCTTTGCTCTGAGTAGTTATCAGCCATGAATCTTGTACTTCAGTCATTATTAGAGGTTTCTTTTTTAAAGGGATGATTTACTCACTCTGTATCCCTGCCAGATTTTCTTTCCTTTTTTTTTTAAATATTTGAATTTTACACATTAAGTAGGGCATGCTCATTTTTCTTCTGCTTCTGCCCTCTTTTGAGTTATGAATCCCTTCAGTGAGTAATGAGCAGTTGGCAACTTTTATGCATAAGAAAGAAGATTCAATGAATTCCAAATATGCTATATAGATGCTCCTTTTCCTATATAAAAAAGTATGACTTCTACAAATTTGGCCCACAATGATCTGGCATTAAATCATTGCCTCCCTTCTCCTCTGTGCTCTGTTTACACTCAGAGGACACACAGTCGCAACGTGTTATAAATTCAACAGAATTACTAATTAAAAATCCCACTGTACAAAAATAGAACAAAGGGTGGAATTAGAGCCAACAGGATCTGAGCCAGTACAGTGGTCCTGGGGAAACGGTCTGGGCTGCAAGGCAGGTGATCTGATCCTCATCTGGGACTAACTAACACAGCTCTCCTGCTCCGGATGATTTACAGTCCCACAAAGCCAGCCTTGCTGCAGACTCTTGGCACAGGGCGCCAGCAGGGCTCCTGGCCTCCTGTTTCCCATTCTTTCCCCAAAGGAGATGAGCTACTCCCATCGGCGCCATGAGAATTAGAGCCCGTAGGAAATGAGCAGCCCTTCTGGTCTTGCTCAGCATCTTGCCAGGGCTTGGAAGGACCGTGGAGGATTTTCAGTGACGGAAAGGTTTCACACTGTTCAACAGCCAGCAATCTGGTTTGCTGGGGAATCATGCTGCTGAGCACTGAGCCTCTGCAGCAGTGGGACAGCATGGCCTGGCTAGCACTGACATCAGGGGGAGTTCAAACAGGCAATTATCCTGATGTCAGCAAGGAAAGGTGCTCTTTCTCTGCTAGCTTTCCTAACCACTTGCACCAAAATAGAAGTGTTCAATATTAGGGTACAACACAAATTTCAGAAAAGCAAAATATGCAGCAATGCAGTAAGAGGTATATTCTGCAGTGGGTAAGCTCACCCTTCTTTCCCCATTTCCAAGTATGAAAAGGTGCCCTGCAAACAGAAAAAAGAAATGCTGAAAGATGCATGTAAACTGGCTGGTATGTCTATTAAAACAACACGTCCTGAATGCTGCCTGTGGGCAGACAACAAGCTGACCAGTGGGTCAAAGGAAAGTATGCCTTCATTCTGCCAAGTACCTTTGACAATAATTATCTAGGAGTTACATGTACAAAGCAGTGTCTCTGGGATGCTCTAAGCTCAAAGAGAACCAGGAAAAATATCAGAAATTCAAAGTGAAAAACTCTCTGTGCATGGCCAAAAAAAAAGTGCAACTCTCTCTGCATGGCCAGATCTCTCACCCTCAAATCTCTGCTGACTTTACTGGGTTCTGTGCATGCACAGAAACCCCCCCTGCACTGGGCAGAGGTACTGAATGAAATGGCTACAGGAGCTCTCAGGAAAGAGAGAACACATAGGTGGTATAGGGACAAATAACAATAACAAGCTGTAAGAGCCTTAATCATTGCCTCAGACTGAACAAATAAAAAAGACACCTAACATCACCTCTGACAGATAAGGAAGTGTTGCTGTCCCATACTACGTGTCCCACAGTCACAACAGCAGCATCCAAACCACTTCTGCATCACGGTTCAGCTTCTGGACTAGCACGCAGGTTAACCATAAACAATTTCAGCCCACTTTAAACCTCTGTGCTGTAGGCATCAGTGGCTCAGCAGCTAATTCACAAATGGCTCAGTTGACCATGCAGTGGGGACACAGCAGAAAGCTGAGGGCAGTGACCTCATCACTCAACCTCAGCTAATTTGTCCCCATTTGCCAGAGAGAAGAAAGACAAAAAAAGGGCTACTGTCTGATACCCCTTAAAATTCAGCATCACACATTCCAAAATAACTAGTTCTCCAGAATCAGAAGATGAGTTAAAAGTTGCAGACTTTAAAAGCATTTCTGAATTCTTAGCTAAGTCCCATAAACCCATAGGTCCCTCTACCACAGGGTTTTGTTTTGACTCTGAAGCGGCAGCTAGCACTCTTCCCGAATTCTCTGACCTGTCACATAGCTCAGCCTTTGGCAGAGGAGAAGCCAACCAGCACAGATCATACTTGAACATTTCTTATGCAGTATATACACAACTCATTTCTCTCATTGCAAAGAAGTTTCACTTACACTCTAAATTCATCTTTTTACTTTTTTCCTGTAAGTTCAGTCCAGAAATCTAATGTATAGTGATAGAAGTGACTGGATAAAAGCCTGACAGAAGTACAAGAAGCACATAGGCACCGGGCGTCTGCACACAGAAACATGTAGCTCACCTGGAAGTGCCTCTGATACTTTGTACAAGGCATGGGGCAGCAAGCCCTTTACAAATGAATTTATTAAGTATATAATGAAGCTCCCCTAATGGGCAGAAGGCTCAGAAGGCAGGCAGCAGGTGATCCCATCACCCACATCTGCCTCTCCTATGCCTTAGGACACAGGACAATTTCCTCCTTTACTTTCTTCAGCCATCAGTCTTTCCATACTTGTCCTGTTTGCTCAGGGCATGTGTTCCTGGAGCAGGGACCCTCATATTCAGGCTGAAAGGCAATGAGCTGCATAATATTTTTGATCAAACCTGTGTAAACCTGGAATAGCCAAAACCAGTGGAGTTTCTTCAGGTTTCCAGGATTTAGACTGATGATATCTCCAGGATTTCCACCTCTAGATATCCATACTCCATATCTCCATGATCTGCATTCACCACCCAGTCAGCAAAACCCTAAAACTTCAAACTATCTCAGAGAAAGAGGTTCAACCCATGGTAGGGAATTAACTTTCTAGGAAACTACTATTTCTAATTCCATTAATAATACTATCTCTTTACTATTTAAACTGCCAGTCTGTCACCAGCCTCTGCACTCCCTGATGATAAACAGTTGCTGGAGCACAGATGGGCTGCACATTCCTTTGCACAAGCTTTTATCATTTCAGTCTCTCTTTGCCACATGACACCTGACTGATGTCTTTCGCAGGCAAAAGCCTGGATGCTGAGAAGTCACTCAAACACCCCTGAGCACTCTGCAGTTTGGAGAATTATGCCCTTTGGACAATCCACTCTCCCATCAGTAAAGCTTGGGAAAGTCAGACAGCTGGACTCAGTTTAGTGTAGTTTAGCTGAGATGTCAGCCTTCTTAGGAGGAAGATACTACACAGTATGAATAAAAATGGCATCATCTGGTCCAAAGCGAAGAGACCTTTACAGCATGGCCTGAAGGTCAAACCCTGCTGGACTCTGAATCAGAAAGTGCTGTAGCACACGTAGCTGTAAATGGAGACTACTCTAGCAAATCCCTCTGTCGAGCGCAGCTCCAGGATCTGCAGCCAACAGCCCTAATTGAGGATTTACTTAGGCAGCAATTGGTTTTCTGGAGTGATGAGAGATGTCAGGTTTTTGAAGGAATAAGCTCCCTCTTCTTCCCATTGCGACCAGCAGTTTCTCAAATCTCGAGCATTTATTCAAGCAACCAACCTTCAGTAGCAAATGGCCTGAGTTTTGATGTTTAATGTTGCAGGGATAGCAGTAGGCAGCTTTTCTTGTTTTTGGCTCTTTTAGCACACTGTTTTGCCTAAAGCAAAATACAGTTTCAAGCAGTCTCACTCCACCAGTACTTTCTCCTTGCCTCAGCTAACAGCACTTGTGTATTTATTAAAGATGTGGCAGCAGAAGTTGATGCTACAGGGCTCACTCACTTATTTCAGATAGTCAGCAACCCAACTTTTTCAAAATGCACTTCTTATACATAAGAATTATTTGTTCCTTTTTTATTTTACAACCTGATTTCAAAGCTTGTGAAAACTTAGGGAGGGAACAGTCAAGCACTTGATGGAGACATCAACATAACATGACATTTTACAAGGCCTGTCAATATGCCTCCTTAAAGAGGCACTGCCATATTAGTTTAAGTGACTGGGTTTGCTGAGATTTCTTTAAGGTTGACTTAAATGTCAGATGCCATTAGCTCTGGAAGTTCAAACAGTCTGCCACTGTGAGCATCTTGTGCAGTAGAGGCTGAAAGGGTCACAGGTAAGCAAAGCCATGCTAAAACACTGCTTACCGTGTCTATTTTGGAAAGAGCTCCACAGTGAAATGCAGAAACCCAAGCACTGTAGATAGAAGATTTACATTAATGTCTTCTCAAACACAGCACCTCAAACATTTGCACCTCTGCAGCTTCTAACTCCCAAGCTGAAGTCCCACTGCTCTCCTCATCTACATGTAAGGGGGCGGAAATCTGTCTGCATTAAAACTTCAGAACGTGTGTTTGTCTTTGAGGATAAGAAATGTGAACTATTGATTAGCAATTGACAAATGCAATAGAAATTTTATATGGGCCAAGAAAGACCCATACATAATTTATAGCTGTGCCAAATATGAGTGACAGCAAACAGCAGGAGGCTTGAGCACAATATTGATTACTTTAAAAAACTGAGAAAGGCACCGTGCTGAGGACTGGAAGGATAAAGAGAAGAGGCAACAAGCAGAGAAAACAGGAGCAAAGCCATTAAGGATGTTGTGCTACCAGACACTGCCAGACTAGGAAACTGAAGAGACAGTCAGGTGGAGAGCACTGCTCTCTCCTTTCCAATCAATAATACCATGTCAAAACATAAAATGCATGCTTTTGCTCTTAAGTAAAATGTGTCTAAGATTTTTAAAAGCATTGATTCAAGATGGATCAATGAAAATCTAGGCGTATTTTCCTGTGCAAAAAGGGGGTAATAACACTTTGTAGATAATCACACAACAGAAGAGATTTCCAATGCTGGTTATAAATGTCCTATTTATATTACAATCTTTTTGTCAGTTAAGGTTAAGAATAGTAGGTCAAGGAGTCTTGCACTGCTGAAGGGGGGAAGGCAAACATGTAAATGTGGGAGCATAGGATCTCTGTAAAAGATGAATGCAAGGACAGGACTGAACTTGAGCCTGTGAGGCTATCAAACAAGGATCCTCTTCAGCTCCACTTTCAAAGAGCTTCCAGGTGCTTTTTCTCTAAACTTAGCAGGTTCAAAACCCCTGACTCAGAAGCAATGCTTGGCTGAGAGGCAATCAACGAATCTGCTCTTTAGGGCCTCTTCCTGTGGGTACTGGATTTCTTCAGCAACTGCTCAGCTACAAGGTCTTGCCAAGGCTGGGGCTGGTGTCAAAAAAGCTCTGCTACTGTAACTATTCCAGCAAAATTTGTTCTAGCAATTCTCATCTCCCCAAAGTACGTTTGGTGGTAGAGCATACAATGGTTCTCTAATTAAGCAAGCTATGTGAGGATAATTGCAGTTACAATTAGACTTTTGCCTAACAAGATTTTGGCCACCATAGAAATAGCATTAAAACCTAAACAGAAACATATTTATAACTGGCATCAACTTACCAGTATAGAGAAAGAAGGCTTTAAGAAAGAGTGAAAAGTGCATCTAGACTCCGAAACACCCTCTTCTCCCTCAGAGAGAACCCAGCTCTCATTCTGGAGGATGAGTGGCAAATGTAAGTGGATAAGATGTTCTTTTTGAATGCTGAGAGAAAAACAGAAAAACAAGACCCACACCTGCAGAGGGCAGCTGGAGATGTGAGAGGTTCCTCAGAGATGGATCTCACTACCCTTGGAAAGCATCCCTGGACCCACACAGCACACTGCAGTGGTATGCAGATACCTGAACAGAGTATCAGTGTTCCTCATGTGCCACACAGACTGCAACTGCTTCTGGCTCCTGAGCTGGCCCCAGGATCCTGGTGCAGACCAGTGCTGCATTGAATGCTGCACTTAAGGGAAGCATTTGTGCTGCTGACTTCAGAGCACAGGCTTCTGAACACAGAATTGTTTGGGTTGGAAAAGACCTTTAAGATCATGGAGTGTAACCATTATCTAACTCTACCAAACCTGGTGCTAAACCATACCCCTCAGCACCACATCTCTGAGTCTTTTAAACACCTCAAGGGATGAGGATTCAACAGGCTTGCACTGGGGATTCTCTCTCTGACCCATCAGGAAACAAATTTGGACTTTTGCTTTTTAGACTGGAACTCTGAAATGGAACAATAGGGCAAAGAAAAAGAAAGTACTCCTCTTTCTCCACAGGAAAAAAAAAAAAAACAACTTTGAAACATTTTAGAAGAGCACCAATTCCAGGCAGTGTCTTGAAGTGAATCTCATTCTTAATCACTCATTCTTCAACAGGCAATGACTGCCATTTTTTTCAAACATAGTTGGAAAAAGTATCAATTATTTAAAGAGATACCCCACAGATAAAGGTGAATGGCATAAGAGGAAGGACAAGAATTGTTCACCACCCACTTGAGCAATAGCATGTTCCCAAATCACCCAGGCAGTTGTAGAAATAACTTTCTACAACATTTAAGTGTTTTTTTCTCTCTTACTCAAAGGCACAATTTTCCCATAACAATGCAGTGTTTCACTGTCCTGAACATTTCCATGCCCCTGAAGGTCTAATACTGATGCAATAATTCCTTGGCATCAATAAAATATATTCCCTTTGCGAACTCCTGCTGTTTCCCTCATCGTTGGTAAAACCTGAAAAGCTGCAAAAAAATAATTATTTTGCTGCATACTGTTTTTCATTTTTGATAGAATCTTAACTGCAGACTTCTCTGAATGCACATCTAAGAAAAACCTTGTCATTATTTCCACTGCCCTAGTAATTAGGTGGGAGCCAGAGCCCCCAGCCTCCTGATAGGTTAGGCAGACTGCTGACAGTATCCTTCTCAAGGCTCCCCTCCAGCAGACCAACAGCACAGGTGATGGAAGGCAGAATAGGAGAAGCCTTTGGGAAAGCAAGGGGCATAATCAAATGGACTGCAACTAGAGCACTAGGGTGGGAAACAAACAGCACAGGCTGGCTTCTGATGCGGCTGCTCTGGAGAAGAGTGGCTCCAGTGGGTTCAAAGCACATTGCATACACTGCCTGTCCTCCTGTGTTCATCATGACTGCCTGCTGCTCGTGCTTCTTCAGGATTCCCTCCAGAAGGGGCAGTTTCCCCCATCCTAGATATTTCCAGGGAGGTATTTGCTCCTGTCTCTGTGCTCCTGGCAGCTGTGGACTATGGCCAGGGAGCACATCTGGCCTTTACTCCTCAATTTTTATGCCAGTGTAATGAAATGACATTTACCTATTCCCTTTACAGGGCTGTGGAGGAGATCGATCAAGCAGCTTACATATCCTGCTTTCTGTAATCTCCCAAACTAATTAGCTCCCAAACAGATACCATGCTGGCAGGCCAGATCCCTCCAGCTCCACCAGTAAAAACAGCAGGTGGGAGAATAGCTCCACACACATTCCCTGCTTGGCCCTTTTCTAAAACTGCTTGTGACACTAATTGATTGGTGCCAGTAGAGATGGTGGCTGAGATGCGCACAACCCACGGGGAAGCTGTTCAAAGCCACGGTAATGAGTCACCTATTGTTGCTTGAAAGCACAACCATGGGCTTTGAATTCTGCTGCTACTACCTGGGACAGCCAGACCTCTGTCCCCTCCCCAGATGAATCATATTTAACCTATTTGAATTTTACACTAATGACCTGAAGGGGAAAAAAAAATAATAAAAAGACAACTCACTTCAAACTAGTTTGTGTTCAGAGGTATAGCAGAGGGACTTCAGAGAAAGCCTACCTGGGAGGAGGCACACTCGAGTCAGCACTCAGAAGTGCTCCAGGCTGTTGCCAGTGGGGGACCTGGAAATCCTGCTCTGTTGGCAATGTCTCTCCACACACAAAGGCTGTGCAGACAGCAAGCTTCCCCAGCCCCCGCAGCAGGGAACGCACACCAGCTTCCAATGTTCTGGCAATGGTAGGCCAAAAATGCAACCCCTCAGGAGCCTTCCCTGAAACACCAGCTATAATAGCCCTGAGACTACTCCAAACTGTGCTGAGAGCTGACCCCAGCATCAGGGGAGAGGATAAAACCTGTTGCTCTTCAGAGTTCATTGAAAATTTCCAACGCAAAGTGGAAAATAGAAAAAACTGAGGAGATCAAATGAAATGGAAACAGTATCACAGGCACAGCTCCTTTCTGGTGACTACTGCTCATAACTTGCCATTATGCTCAGAGCTGATGCAGCTTTCACAAACCATCTGTGGCTCTGTTGAATGATTCATGCAGTGTGCTACAGCAGACACTGACATTATAAAAAACTCTACAAACTAGCACAGTGATTAAAAATAGAAACAAAAATATACAACACCACAATGTAGAAATGAGCCAGCCCACAAGTATCCTGAAATACACCTGCATCATTCTGGGTATCTTCAGCAACCACTTTAAAGTATTGCCATGCCAGGAATCCCTGTTTCTGGGGGCCTGTGATTCTGGGAAGCTTTGCAAGACCATGTCATCATCAGAGCAGGAGAAAAGTTGTATTTGCTGCAGGAAAACATCAACGTCTCATCTGCAGCAAATGTTTCCATGCAGAGAAGGTTTGCATCTTTTCTTGCCCTGCCTCAGTAAAAGCTCAGTGTTAAAAAACCTACCAATTGCAGTTGAAATTACCATGAAATGACAGAGTCTTCACTGAGAGCTACACCAATAAATAGAAGATTTATTTCAAGAACATCCTCCTTTGTTCCAAGAATGAAATAAATGGCTCACTAAATTCTACCACCAGTTAATAGAAAGCATTAATACCCACTGTAATACACCAGCTGCTGTCTTGCTTCAGCCTCTGTCCACAGAGGAAGACAAGTCTGAGTCCTGGCCAAGTTCACAATCTAGAGCACATGCATACGAAGTTAGTCCTTTATGTTCCCCATGCTCCATGGATCTGTACAATTATAGCCCACTAGAATAACTATCGTGATGCTGAGGCCTTTCAAGCTGTGGAGACTGTTAGGACCCACAGAGAGCTAGTACAGAGTGGAGACATTTCACCTGCACTCATGTTTTCCCCAAAACTTATTTTCTGTTCCTACCAGAACAAGTCCCACTACCGCCCAGAAAACACCAATTCCTTCCTCATGGAGGAAGCTTCAGTTAGCACAGAACAAGAGCCAGAGCTGTAAGCTACACTAAGCAGGTTACCTCTGAGCTCAGCATGATGCTGTTTGCTTCTGAGTGCAATTCAACCCAGTGGCTTTCATCTATAAAGCCCTCCAGGTCCTCTTGGCACTCTCTGAATCTGATCTGCTCAACAGCCGAGATCAGCACCTGTATTGTTGCAATAAGCCACAGCACTTCTGTTAGCAACTCACAGGCAACCTGGGGGACAGGCAGCTGGAGGACAGCAAGCAAAGGCTGAAGATGAGTTTTCTTACTACAGACTGCTGGCCTTTTCGTGAAGTGGATATTGGTATGAAAGATCAGGCATTTTCCCAAGGATCATCTGGACAATTTAATGGGATTTTGACCTTCTGTTTCTGATGCCCTTACAGATTGCATATTCTTATTAATTGCTGCATATATTTTATATTAAGTTTTTTTAATACCTAAAATGCTGCCAGGGGCTTGTACATGCAATGTCAAAGTTACACATGTGCTATTAGGTGGTAGTTGGAAACACATTTAGGTTTCATGTCAGTTAAACATTTACCTTAGGAATATTGAAGTGTCCTACCCATTCCTGAAGTATTTAAAATGGTAACAAGACTGAACTAAGTCTTGAGACAATTAATACCGGTCTTTTGCCCTGGTGGGGCAGCAAAGACAACAAAGCTCAGTTGTGCTGGAGAAGCAGTGCAAAAGCATGGGCACACAGAATGCACTGGGCAGCAAGAAATCTGGATCTTACTTTCTGCTCAGCAGATGTTCTGCTGATAGCAAAGCAGCGGGCAGCCATTTTACCAGACAGTGCTTCCGTTTCCCCTTTTTTCAGTGCTTTTAACTTAAGTTTTTTCTCCCTTTTGGGTTACATTTTCGAGGGCAAGGACTGTTTATACTGCAGTTCTGTTCAACAGAGCACCAAATCCATTTGGGACCTTTCTATGCTACTGTAACACAAACTAGTCAGATTAGAAACACAAAGTTCTGGGTTCTGAAAACACATGTTTTTCAGACTTCAGAGCTTAGTTGGGCACTAATGGTAAAGCTGTTGAACGGAGTATTTAAGATTCAGATGGAAAACAGAAACTTCCACAACCACAAGTTGTACAAGACAATAGACATAACCCACTGAATGGAAAAAGAGACTGTCTTTACCACGTTAGTGATGATTTAGAAAAGCAGATGTTCCAGAATCCACTAAACAGTTTATTGCTACTTCTATTGTATACAGCTTTAACTATGTCTTGCTATATTCTTGATTATTTTTTGCCCCCACATGAATTCCTATTCCTGTTACTGTGTTAATCATTGCAGGTAGATTTGGGACTGGTACCTCTCTGGTTAAACAGCTCTGGATTTAAGGGGAAAAAACAAAACATTTTCTGGAAATAGCATCACAGCAGTGCTATCTGTAATCATCCCCAGAATTATTCTGCCTGTTATTTAATTACCTCAGACAAAGGTTGCAGAGTGCACAAAAATCTATCAAGGGACCTGCAATAATATTTGGAGATAATCTCTTTTTCTGCTTTATCATTAAAGTTTTATGTACTCTTGCAATTGATGGAAGCAATAAAATATTTCTGAAAAATATAGAAGAAGAAACAAAAGAAGTAATACACATGAAATAAAACCTCATCTTAAATTCCACTAGTACTACACCCATGGCATCATTTAACAGTTTGTTAGGTCTGGTGTACAGACTACACTTCACTGGATTACGACAAAGCACTTAGATCCAAATACATTTCCTCTGTTTATCCCAGCTGGAAAATCTAAATAGAGCTGTTCCAGTGAGAGTGAATGTATCACTGTTTAGTTTACAAAAAATGTATCTTCCTGCTTCTCAGGAGTTTCTCTGAACAGGAACCTGGAATGCTACAAAAATAAAAACATTTCAGTGAGATACTTTGCAATTCAAAGAACAGTTATGGTTGTAATTGTGCACGGGTAAAATTGTCTGCTGAAGTATTTCAACATTGCACTCCTTTCAAGTGACCTGAACAGAAAAATTGAGTTCATTGAAAATCAAAGTTTGCTCTTTCTTACCCAACACTCAAAGTTTGAGTCTTTCTGCAGGATCCTTTTGCAATCCTCGTAGTCAAGTAAAACAAGAAAGATGCATCATTTCAATGGCATCTCTTTCACTTTGAGTTCTTTAGAAAACAGACAGCATTCAGCACTGGGGTAGTTAAATGGCTCATTTCATTTTAAAAATGAGCCTCTTCAGGGAAGAGATTGGCGCTGGCTGAGCGAGAAGTGAATCTGATGAGTAAGATCTTTATTTCCAGGTTAGCACACCCCAGAGAGAGCCCAGCTTAGCTCTTAGTTCCTAGGCTAAGCTCACAGCTAGTAAAGGTCCATCTACCCATTTTTTTACCCTAAATTGAATCTCATGTCATTAAAATACTATAAACATAGAAGCCAGCCTCGTCTTTTTAAGAACACATATGTCTTGATTATTTTTATCTTTAAGAATATAGTAGACTGATAGAACATGCTAAGCTTGGCATCATCAAATGGCATGCTGCTAAGCTAGGTGGGAAACCTTTGCCAGTTTAAAAGTAGTTCAATCAAATACTAACATCAAATGCAGTAGCCACAATGCACAAAGAATGAGCAAATTCTGTCAACCTGGGAAGTCAAAAGATATTCCAGTTACAGTGGGAAAGCTAAAACAATGCATTACCATAATTAAGTCAACTAATTGTACATGTGAGCAGTGATGTTGCATCAGCAATGTCATGTTTTTGAAAGATAGTAGGGACAGAATGAATCACTTGTCAAGACTTTTTAAACACAATGTATTAGACAGTGATCAGCAATTTCCCAGCATCAACATCAGCAGTCTCAGTAACATTCAAGACTTCTCAGGCATATTCCAATGCCAAGATGCTGATTGCAGGCAGTATTCCCACTCTCACATATTAAACAAAGGCTAATATGTACATACAGAGCGAGCCCTCCACCCTGCCTTTGACATCAATGCTACTTTTCTTACATATCCTGACTTTTTTTTTTTTTTCAAACTAGAAGACAGCTGTTGAAATCTGGACTCAATTCATCTAAAATGTGAAAGATCATGTCAAGCACAGGCAATGACTCACACCAGCAAGAAGGACACTTTGTGATTTCTCAACTGTCTGATCAACTATGGTTTTAGGGAAATGACTGATGTTAGATATTGGATTATGCACTTTTGTAAGTGTGCCATAATCAAGTAAGTGTAGCTAGAAATCAAGCACGCGGCTGAGTGAGGACATATGGAAAAGGTCTTTTGTGCTCTTTCTTTCTGGAAAAATCATAGCCAAAGAACATGGAAGAGAAAGAGGCAGTGCTTTTTCAGTGGCATCTCTTTGCTTTTTGGCAATAAATAAATAAATAATAATAAAAATTAATGAGATCCAGAAATGGGGCTTGTAAGTGCTTTTGATTTCTTTTTAAAAGCTTTTTCAAGGGAAGAACATGGATCCATATGTGACAAAGCAGAAAAAGGAGAATTCACTTTGTGGCTATGGCTGCCACGTCTGCTAGAGAAGCCTGGTGATGAGGCCATTAGGAGAAGACCTGGGTTACTTTCCAATTTCATCACTTTTCTGTTGTGTACAGCACAACCTGCAAACAGGTTTTGTGCACAGCCTTAGGCAAGTCCTTGTGCTCCCCTGTGCCTTTACTGCCATCTATATCTTGAGAATGATAGCACTTTGCTTTGTCACAGAGGTGTCACAAATCCATTAAAGACAGAGATGCATTTGTTTACTGGAGCAACAACAGGTTTCCTGCCAGTACCCTAGTGAGGTAGCCAAGGAGATCTGGAGTGCTCTGTGGACACACTGCCACTGCAGTGACTGACAGTAACTTTTGGACAAAGTGTGACTTATCATCTTTGTCAATGACAGAAAGTGAGAAGAGTTGAAGGATATAGAAATCTTTTTCCTGCACTAATACCAAGGCTCAGTGGAAAAGAGAAACTGAGCAGAGTCTAGACTAAAGCTATCCTTCTGTGCAAGATGATATGGCCTAAATTTCTTTCATTTTCTATACAGAAAAATATAGAAAAGTTTGGTCAACTCAAAATGTTACAGTTTACATCAGGTGATGCAAGCTGTATGTAGGGCAATGGTCAACCCAGGCAAACAGGTATCCAGTAGAGAAAGGACAGCACCATCTTCCTGGAATTCAGTCTTTGTGGTGCCTTGATGAAATATTTTAAGGTTTTACTCAATTCACAGCAAAACACCTGAACTGACTTGGAGTGCTAGAGGCACTGCAATCACACAATTCCCTGTTTTAAAGACAACTCAGCCTCTCCTCAGTTTCCAAATGTTAATGTCAATGTCCCAAAATAAAGAAACAACAACAAAACGAACCAAAAAACCCAAACAAACTAACAAAAAACATTGGTATAGGAAAGCAGCAGTAAGAAGTTTACAAGCAAATAATCTTATCCCTGTGTATCTATGTGCTCCTGCATCTGGCCTTTATTTATCTGCAACGCTTCATAACTGCAGGAAAAAATATGGGCTTTGTCAGCTCGGAGGGGACTGGTTTATCTCTGCTCCTGACCCTTTAATTTGTCATCTAGCCAGCATCCCCTCAGTGAGAATGTTTCTGGCACTCCAAGGCTGTAGTTAACTTAATAAGGAATGTAAGCACAGTTAGATAAATTAATTTCAAGGTCAAGCATGCTGAAAATGGAAAAAGGATGCAAGTGGCAGGTAATAGAAGAAAATTCGCATGCATACTGATACAGTGTTAAAGGCAGATGTTACTAGATAATTTAATCTCAAATGTAACTGATGTTTTCAGTTGCCCATTTCCATTAAAAGGGTTGTAGCAGATGCAAAAATCAAAGATTATTCAAAGAATTAAGATATGAAAAGCATGTTAGATCACTAAACTCCAATTAGTTAAATTAAATTGTATACCATTATCTACCTGTAGCTTTATTGGTAGCCAGCATTAGCACTCAGCTTGAGCAATAATAAAATTAGAGAATAACACTTTAATTGAATTGCACTTAAAAGGATCATGCTGACAAATGTGATTGTATCTGGCTGTAATGCACACCTTTTCCAACGATCATTAAATCCAATGAAATGAAAGTCACAGGATCTTGACAGCTCTCTGAAATAATCTGTGAACCACGCTGTATCTTGCAGTTCCTAATCAATTTAGAGAAGCCTCATTAAGGCTCTGCAGCTAAAGAACACTTAAAAATCAAAACAAATTACAACATGTTATGGATAACTAGCTAATCATATCGATACAACAAGGATGTATTGTGTTGCGACAATTCATTTCCTTTGTAAGAAGCCTTTGCCATGGATGATTTAGGAATTGTTATTCATAACTGTGATCAGCCAGCCCTAATGTCAAGTTTTTTTCATCTTTGCTCATAATAAATGTTTCCTATGCTGTGGCTTCACTGTATTTCAGATCTAATACTGGGCTTTATGATTGTGTGCCTGTTAATTATTTGTGTGTCCGTGTGTATATTTGTTTCTCTCCTTTGCTGTTTTTGCCTCTCTTGAGTATGCAGCAACAATGAGGTGTGCTTCTGGGAACAAATTAGACATCATCAGATACCCATGTGAATATTTCTTGGCAATTTTTGTTCCCCATGAGTAAGCACTTTGTTGCTGGATTATTTAACAGCCAATAACTCACCCTCACTCTCCTACCTTCGGTGGCTGTCTCCTTTTTATATGGCAGCTAATACAAAATAGTGTACCTTGATGTAACACTTACACATAAGCAACTTGAGCTGGGTAATTTAGCAGATTAATGAGACCAGCAAGCCAGCATTTAAAACTGAGGCATATCTGTGGCACTCATTCTTGATCTACTTAGTCAACATGGACTTGGCCAGTCACCTTTCCCAGTGGACTCTTTCCAATCACGTGATAAATCACTTTTACTCCAGTATTTCTTTTTAAAGATCCCCCCTCAGCCTTAGTTGCTAAAAGTCCCAGGCATCAGATGGAGTGCATGGAACCAGATACAAGTTCCTTTCCTCTAACATGGATATTATATTTAGTCATTTATTTTTGCTGTTGATTAATGTTCCTTTAGCTTTGAGCCTTTGAGGGATTGTTACAGTGTGACTTCTGCTCTCAGCAAAGCATAAAATTTGCTATAACACTAAAGAGCCACTATATAATACCATCCTGTTTTCTGTCCATTGGACTGATTTGCATGGACCACTCCAGACCGACATGGGAACAGAGTTTAAAATGCAATAGTAGATTAAGAGAGAATATGATACTGATGTCAGCTACAATTTATAAAGCAGAGGTTAAGCTATCTGAAAAAATATGGCTTCAATAAACACATGCTGTTTCTTCTGTTCTCTTTCTGCATGAAAAGCAGAGCAGGATTCCACACAACATATGGATTTCCACATACGATTTAAAACAGTTTTTAAAGCTCACCCAAGGTATGCAAAGTGGCTGTTACACACGGACACACTGCTCAGCAAAGGCAGTAGCAAGTCCATAAACATTTGAGAGGGGGTTCAAGACTTAAACATAGAGATAACAGATCCAAAACCTGACCAGAGGTTTAACACTAATTAAAGTTAATATTATTGGCATCATGGTAGTAGCTGGGGATTCAGTCATGCCAGAACCATTTTGTACATGGTAGAAAACAGAAACAAAAGACAACTCAAACATCTCCTGATATTCTTCTTCAGGATTTCAAGGAAGATCTGGGCCACAAAAAACACAAGCACTCTCAGTTCTAAGGACTAAGATCGAGCTCTGAGCAACTCCCACTGCTGTAACTCCCTTCAGCAGAGGTGTGCAGCATGAAGATGAGCCCTTTAAATAGACCAACTCTGTAGCTGAGTGTGTGAGTTCATCTGGGACACACTTGAAAACTATTTTCTTGACCCCCAACACCCCTGTGGCCAATAGGCTGTACCTGCCCTGACTTTTTTCACTGCCTTACTTCCTCTGGCATAATGCACTACACACACATTTCCATAACCCTGCAGATGTAGGGCTTTATCCTGGACTTACTCTGATAGCCAGGACAAATACCATGAGCTGCATCTGAATTATAGACATGGCATGGAAATCAGAATGGGAGACTGTGAGTCTTTCCACCACCTTGGACAAGTCCAGTTGGATAAGTGGTGCACTGCTAGGAGCTGTGTCCTTCCAGCTCAGACTGTCACCTCCTTCCCTGCAGAAGCTGCTTTAAAAGAGTGGCTGTTGTTTCTATTGCATAGACTTACATTTCATTTTCACCTTTTACAGGCATAAGTGACTGGCACTGGATGATAAATGGATGCAGGGCTAGGAACACACAACTTGAGTATGGGTCTTATAAAGGAAATAAAAGAGCGACAAAAATAGAGACTCTGGGAGGATAAACAGTCATATGCAAACACTACTAAGTCTCTCATTCTTTCAGGAAAAGTCTCCAACTTCATCCACTGGTGAGGTGTTGAAGGGCTAATGTTGTGGAAATAAATGTCTGTTTATAAACACCTGCACTCTAAAAGAATACACTGGAACCAGGACTCGCTGGGATAAGAACAGCTACTTGAGACCGGGAGTAAAATGGGGAAAGCTCAGCAGCATAACAGAAGAAAACCTGACGGCTGTGTCAAACATCCTGCCCCATTTTGCTACATGGAGTACCCTTTACATAACACAGCAATTAATTAGGAACAACACACTTTTGTGGCAACCCTTGAGGCAATGAAAAATAACTAATGTACATGTTAAGTAACTTTCCTTTTAGCAAAAAATTTCATCAGGCTATCTCAGTGCGTGTCAGACAGCACCAGTTCTGACACTGGCAAGACTGGACCTAGCAACAAACAGGTTTTGAATATGTTTACAAACTGGAATCCTCTCTGTATTTTGAAGCCTGTATTAGAGAGTGAATGATGACTAGGTCTGCCAGGAAATATATTATGAAAAAAAGCAGATGGGCCCCTGGGATTTCCCATCATCTCAGTCCCTGTTATCACCAATTTAGTGCCATGCACACACCTCCCATGGGGCCCATCTCCACCTGAATCTGATGACAGTAACTGAGTTTCTTCAGCGTCAGTGAGGAGCCAACAGCCACGGGCTGCACTAGGGCTGCCAAGGAGCTATATAATGCCTCCTTCCAGAGGAAAGCTGGAGCTACCAAAGACTTTTCTGCCCTTTTTAGGTGTTCATGTCCCACAGAACTAGCAGTTGTTCAGCAAATGGCTCCTCAATACATAGCCCAAACAGAATTCAGCAGATGTGCCTTCACACTTACAATGATAGCTCTTCACACTGGCAATGGTGTCTCTTTGCACTTACAATTTCAGTTTACAAAAGGCTGAGTTACAATGCCTGCCAGTCCTTGACACGAGCTTTAAATACAAAGACTACACAGAAGTCAAAACTTAGGCAAGTAGTATTACGAAACACAAATTTTCAAAAGCTGTAGGTAATAAAAAGCAAAAAGAAAGACATTTGGTATTTATTTCTGCATTCTTACTGATGACTACTCTAAAAGGCCTTAGTATTCAACCCAAACACAATCTGAAATCTCTCTCTGCAACCATGAGGTCTAAAAACTGTATGTTATAAATGGAAAGAGAGAATATAATATTTTCTTGTATTTCCAGAAATGAAAGTACTAAGAAAACCACCAAAGATTCAGAGATAAGACCAATGCTGAACACTGACAGCACTGCAGTATAAAATAGGTCTTGGCTCTGGGCTTGCCTGTGGCTGACCTTGTGAGTTTACTCTCAGGGAAGTCAAACTGGTACAAGCCACATGTATCAGGAGATGGGCTCTGTGCTCCCCAGTGCAGGACACAGGCAGTGCTAGATGTCATTTTAAGCTCAAATCCATTTCCAACACCCATAGCTTAGTGCAGAATTGCTCTGAACTGTTTACAACTTTCTTCTCAAAAACTCTTCCCTCCAAAGGGGTTAAAAATGTACATCTGTGAAACATAATCATATACATTTTTCATTTCCCACATTTACCTTCTCTCTCTCTTTCCCAACTCATTTTCCACTTATTTCATCTCATACCTGTTCTCAGCACACAATCACATCCCTCTGAAGCTATTTTCTTGCTTAAATGATGCTGGAATAATGTTAACAAGATTTTTTTTTTTTTTTACGATTATCAGATCACAGTTCACATGTGAATCAGCACTGTGTTAAGGGTCTGATCCTGCCACCCCTGAAAACAACTGTGGTTTCATTCAGTGAAACCAAAAGGTCTCGCTCTCAGCAAGCCATAACTCCAGGTCTAGTGACCATTTATTATTCATAAGTACAGTCTGGGACAGACTGATAAATGACCCCTAACCATCCCACTCAATTTCAAAAGGGGAAAGAACCAGAATGGACTGATTAATGGCTCCAGCAATCTCAAGTCTTGCTAACCTTACCTTTACAGGGACGGGGAGATACCTGATGGGTATAATATTTTAATAACAAAGCCATTACCTCTGTAATGTGGATTGTTTCAGGATGCATTCACTCTAGTTCAGTGTAGTGGGGCTGTGGGAGACATTATCTGACATAGCATGTAAAATTGATAGATGGAGGCTTGTACTGTCCAGTTTGCTTACAAAAGGCAAGTAGAGATGATCTGAATGACAATCTCTGCACCAGCAAGGACACAGGTGGTCTTTGCTGCAGAGAGCTGGGCCCAAAGAGAATTCATGTTCCATTGACTTAAGTGGGGTTTGTGTTAAAGCAGCAGAAATGGTGACATTGCTGGCCAGGACACAAGAAGACCTGCTTAAAACTTACAAAGTAGCCCAAAATAACTGGATCATCCATACCTTAAACAGCAAAAGCCTGGATCCAGAGCATGCCTATCTGAGTAGCCAATGAAACGCCCTGACTGATGTTGAAGGAATCCAATAAAATCACAAAACTACTGTTGAGAGGGCATAACTCAAAAAGACATCAATGCAGAAGTCGATGACTATGAGCAGCTTCCAGGGATTTAAACGGGCTGTAAAGAAGGAGACTACTAAATTCGGTAAAAGAAGGGGAAAACAATGAGAAAGAAGCTCTGCTCTGTAGAGGCCAGCAAAGCACTGCTGTTGGGAGTATGCAAAGAGGAAAGACAGCACTGAACAAAAAGAGGAGCTGAAACACCTCATCAGATGCTTGGCTGCAGGAGAAAAGCCATTTTAATTTGGCTGTATCTAGGTAGTAACACAGTGCAGTATCAGTGTCATCTGCATCCAGTGCAGGTGAAATGGTGTTCCAGCAGAGCACAGGTGGGTGGCCACTGCACTGCTTCTCACCATGGGCTGTGTGGTGGGTGTCTGCAGGGAGGGAGCAGCCTTCCCTCTCAAAAATTTCCTTTTCATTTGGCCCACGTTGCCAAAAAGCTGTCAGCCGAGTCTGAAAAGGGGAAGATGGTGCCTTCTCCCACAGGATGTTCTCTCAGTGGTGAGTAGAACACGGTCAGCCCAACTGCATATGGCACTTATACCTCAGCTCCCCCAGACTCACTCTCCCTCACTGGTTCCCATCCTTCACACTCCTTGGGTAATGAGAGCAAAGCAGATAGCAGCAGTGACCTAATTCCAGCCTCTTTTCTTAAGGAAGCTGTCTCATCAAAAGCTCTCCATGAGCCCAGTTCAGCCTCAGAAATCCAAACAAGACAGAAATGTGAGATGACAAATAGCAGGCAGCTTGCTCTGAATGTCTGCAAGGGGTTGACAGGTACCTGAGTGAACTGGGACCATTAGGAGATGTAAGAAACAGGACACTAATTGTCTAGGAAAATCTTGCACAAAGGAACGGCTTCTCCTGCAGGCAGATCTTCGTGGATACAAGGAGCACTCTGCTCTCCAGAAGCTCCATGCTGGACTGACATCTAACACAATAGAAGTTGCAGCAATGGAGGTCATTGCAGCAGATCTGGTCAAAATTAATAGTTCTGGATTTATGGTGGAGAATCAGTGATAGGAAACCAAAGAGAAGAAGTAGAATAATAAAACCAGAACATTCAGCATAAAAACTCAAATGCGCTTTTAAGTGATCTCAGCTGCAACAACTAACACACACCATCTGTTACAAGGTGCAAACTGAAAGTCTTGGGAGGACTAACAACTTGACCAGTTCTATTCAATTATGAGCAGAGCTGTACCTAAGATGTGTGCCAGTAGATAGTGTGTTTATTTTAACCAAATAGTTACCTGAACATACTGAGAGCTCCCTTTAGCAATGCTGCTTTGCTTTGAGTCCAAATTGCTTGCTGAACATGCTTCAGTTGTACCCTCTGGTTTTCCCTCCTACTATCTTATGCCCTCATGGAATGTCACAAAGATGATCACTCTGACCAATGTGATACGAATGTTTGGATTATTGAAAATAGTATGTTATCCCTATTTGCACTTCAAAGCATTTTGCAGTGCAATATAATCCCATGCCATCTTTTATAAGATGAGCGACACAAATACCAGGATCTTTCCTCATATGCTGGCACAATTCATCAGCTTCAGGTTTGCCTCTTTTGCCTTATTCAGGTCCTGATTTACCTTAACAAATGTTCACGCCTCTATGACCAAGTGAAAGTGGCTGGAAGCCTATGGATTTTGTGCCCTCTTGAGATGTTTCAGCCACATCTCAGCTCAGGCTCCAATTCTAGCTTGTTTTCATAGTAGATTTCAAGAATTTTTGAGACATTGTTTCATTTGCTTTTATCTTACGATAGCTTGCTCAGCCCCCTGCACAATTAGACTCTGGCATTTTCATGGCTCAAAGTGGCTGCATCTTTTTTCCTTTTGGATTTTTTTTTTAAGGAGGTCATGTGAAACATGAATGTGTTGCATCAACATACTAAGAAAGCTTGGTATCTCTCAGTGCAGATGCTCAGCATTTGATACCACTACTCTGCGTACTACCCAGCCAACACATCCAGTGAGTGCCTCCAGCTCACCTCACACTTCTTCAGAGGGAGATGGAAGGAAACGGATTCTATCTCAGAAAAATTGGCAACTTATAGAAAGGGGCAACTAAGAGGAGCCAAGAACCAGGAACCCTAAATTTCCTCATCCATAACTGCTACATCACAACCTGACACATCTCCCACCTGACAGCCACAAGTGGTCTAAACATGTCTCCTGACAGGCAAGGCACCAGATGGTGGAGCTACTGACAATGTATCCGTTTTCTTCTCCTCTATCAGAAAAGAACAGCCTGTTTATTTCATCAAATCAAGTAGTATAACTGATGCACGTCCTGAAGTCCAGCCTTTGAAGATGATTGGTGACCCATGAGAAAAGAAGGTATGTGATTAATTCTGTAAGATAGTTCATCAACTGATTGTATAAAATGCCCAAGAAGCAGCAGCACAGAAGTTGAAAGCTAAGGAACATGCTCCTGCAATGCACATTCAGAACTTCAAAATGCACATACTTACTGGACATAAAGGACCAACAACAAAAGTAGATGCCAGAACACTGAACTACTTGACTCACAAACAATTAAAACATTCTTTCAGCACAAATCATATTTTGTAGGGTTATTTTTCTTGTGTAGTATATACAACATAGTGGGTGTGCTCACAACTTGTGTCAAACTCTTACTCTTCTGTAAGTTTTGGCCAGTTTAATTCCCTGAGATGTGGGGTGCACCCCCAAACTGAACTTGACTACCTCCACCAAAATGATGCTGAAAATTTATTCTCTGGGACAGCAGAGGACTTCATCTCATAAAAAGCAGCATTAGATCATATGTTTTGGAGTTTCCCAAATTCAGCATATGGTAATTCCCACCCTTACTATTTTGGGTGGGAAGTGAACATACCATTGAACAACAAAATCCTCACTTATTTCAGACTTACCTCTCCTCCTCTAGTCCTTTTGCAAATCCCATGGTCATATTCTTAAATGGAACAGCAATCTAGATTTAGTGCTAACAGCTCCACAACTTCTCCTTTGCTTCTAAAGGCACAAATCAATTTTTCCTAACATGGTGTCCAACACAACTCTTACACTTGCAACTCAGTACTAGAAAGTCAGGACAGACTCTGAGTTGCACTGAATTTTCTAATCATCTTCATAGTATTAGGATTTACCTGAAACACATGAAGGAAACAACTCGAAGGCTACTACTACAGAGCAACAGTTCCAATATGTGCACAGGCATGGATTCAGACTGCCAGAGCCTTGTCTTTATCCTACAGCTGGTTTCAGTCCCAAAGGCAGCAAGACTGGAAGGAGCTCGTTCACATCTGGTTACAAAAGATCTTATAAACATGCCTGATGTGACTCAGGGTTAAAAGGGCATCTCTGCTGGATATTAGAGTCTCCTTCAGGTAGGTTTCTTATTTTGTTTACATTCAAGCAAAATTTTTCAATCAGATGTAGAAACAAGCACAGTAAAATAGCCTCAAGGATCGAGCCCTTAATGCCCACTTAGTGCACACTGATATTCAACTGTAATTATTTTCCTTTCCTAACTTGAGATACAAAACGTCCTGTCTGCCAAGAACAGTCCTGCACTGTTATGCCTGTCTTTGCTTGATGCAGAATGATTTTCCACTGTAGATTCATTATGTCATTGAATTCAGTCACGGGAATATTAACATTTTCACACATGTGGAAACTCATCTTATGAATGCAAAGCTCATTTATTACAGTGATTTCTTCAGAGGCTCTAGTATGTTCATTTTATAATGAGGCTTATAAAAAAATGACAGATTCTGAGCTGTTGAAGCCATGTAAATTTACCTGAAATCTGAAGTTTATAGCCAAGACTGTTTATTGCTGGCAATTCCCCCCCCCCCCTTTTTTTTTTTTTTTTTGCCAGTGTCTTGAGTAATTTAAAATATAATGTAATAAGGGAAGCTTGGGGACTTTGCAGCAGAGGGCTTTTGATTGCTTACTCTGAACTCACTAATAGCTCTGATAAGAGTGATCAATTTAAAGAGAAGGGCCAACTCCAAAGCCACACTGCACACTGCAACATCCCTGAACAACACTTGGACCATTGCACTGAAGTCTGAGGAAAGAAACAATTACAATCTCTCTCCCTGTACAGCAGAACACAAAATAATTTAGATATAAATGTTAACTTAATAATGCTATGTGGTTATTGTAGCATCATAATTAGAGCACACTTTTGTTTTGGAATGTAATATTACTTTGCTTAGAAAATACAAATGGTTCATGTTTATGGAACACTGCCCCGGTTAATGCTGTTATCTGTAACTCTGAGCACAGAAACAGATAAGGATTTTTGGTCAGATATTCACAAATCTGCACAACAAGAGGAAAATGAAAAGAACTCAACTGTAGCATTTGTAAATTTTTTCCTTAAAACATCAACAACTAATTATCTGGGTCAGCAGAAGAGGGAGCTACATTTTTATTAAGAAGTTTAATAACACAGCAGCTCCTTTTGCAGATGTCAAAGCCATGGTTGGTATTAAAATAAATAATAATAAAAAATAAATTTCATGTTATTGAAATAGTAGGAGATGGTCTCCCTGATGGTTGAAAAGAGAAAGCCCAGTAAAATGCTGCTTTAGAGTTTCCTGGCAATGTGATGAATTTTAAGTTTCAAATAAAGCAAATGAACCAATTCAAATAAATTGATCTTTTTCCACCACATGAAAGTAGATATTAAAGATATAATTCTCTTGAGTTTTATACCTATGTTGTCATTGATATGACTGCAAAGAGGTGTTTTAATTTGGCTTAATTTTTCTACAAGAAAAATCAAACTCTATGTATATTTGAGTATTCTCTTAATTAAAAGTACTTTGAACATTGTAATCTCACTCTTATTCGCAAGGACAAAGCATTTGATTGCATCTTTTAACTTAACTTTTTAAAGCCTTAGTGCCAGGTTTCCTGCTCAGTGAAAGCTGTGTCTTGTCCCTGAAGTTGCCATATTTGCCCCAGCACAAATCAGGAATGAAGTTGAGCACCCAGGGTAGGAAAGTTGGACTGCTCAAAACTGGCTGCACATACACAGAATTGTTCCTAAAGTGGCAGGAATAAATCACAGCTAAAAAATTCACATGCAGTAGGAACACAGGAGCAGGTACCTAAGACTGCACTCAGCTTCTGACTATACAGTGGGTTATGCTGTGCAGCAAGAGAGGGGCAAATTACTCCATACCTACACAAGACAACCACTGAGTAAGAGTGTGCATTTATAGTTCACATGCACATGAATCTTGGGAAGAGAAAAGAGGATAAAGGCCTTAGAAGTAGTCTAAAATCAAATAAAAGTACCTACAGCAGCAATAAGAAACGTCATTGCTGGCCCCATCATGTAGAACAAAGATTTAATACATCAAACACATCCAGCCTACTGGCTGGGAAGTTAAACACCCGAAATTCCAAATCTATCCAGACAGACCCTCACTATTGTCAAACACTTCTTGTGACTTCTGAATATCCGAAATGTACATGACTGAAGGGAAAATATGGAAAGCAGACCTTATAGGTGCCAGTATGGATGTTCAAGCTCTTGAAAACATAGCAAAGGAAAAGGTGATCTACAGTTTACCCTCCCAATACGTGCCAAGTACATGAAATGAGGCAAAACTGCATGCTGAAGGGTTAATTTGGCCCTGAAAGTTGTGTGCCCATCATTTCTCTGCACATGCTGTGAATGAAACTAAACCCTGCTCAGTCCAGGGAGTCAGTACAAGGGTCATATTTTCTGGTAAACTTCAGCAGATGAGTAGACATCTGCAGAGGGCTCTGCCATTTTCCAAGCCTGCAGCCCAGATCCACAGATTAGTGGATAAATGATGCCCAGTCAGAATATCTGACCTCTAGACAAAAAGCAAGATTTTTTTTTTTTTTTTATTACTCTATACAGTCATCAGCATGTGATCAGGACATTATCCAGGGCCAGATGATCTGGTCTGCAGACATAGGCTAATACAAGTACAGGCACCACTGTGTGGAAAACACCCAGGCAGTCCTGCAGGGAGGCAGTGGGCTGCCCATGGCCTATGCTCGCCTCTGCCAGCCCTACCCTTTCAGTGCAGTACCCGGGATGCCTCTGTCCCCACTGGCAAGGGGTTTGCATGTGCAGACACTGAACTGTTCACAAGCTCTACAACTACAGCTTCGAGCTGGGCTGGGGCATGCACGAGGTACTGCACCGAGATAAGAGCCCTTTTGCAAACAGCTGCAGTGGGAAGCAGTGCAGGAACCAGCTGTATCGGTGTTACCAGGGACTTTCCATCATCTGAAGCGCTCCAGCTCCGCTTTACCTCATAAAACAAAGCTGGCTATGTTGCTAAGCCTCAGCACTGTAAAACCATAAAGCAGGAGTCACACACATAAATCACACCCGAATGCCTTCTGAGTTTTGAGCTTTTAAAGTTCATGTTTTCAGGCTCTTCTCTATTACCATAAGAACTAAAAACTCTCTACATGAACACTGAGATACTTTCCTCACCACTGGAATCCACAAGCTAGAACTTTAAGCAAATAATGCAAGACTGGAGATGAACTCTTGAAGGCTGACAACACTATGCAGATTGTGCTCCTGTTTCTGGCAGTCTTGGGGAGAGACCAGGTGTGAAGGCCCCCATGATGTTCTTTGGAGTGTAGACCTGAGGCCTTTTTTATGCTGGGGTTTGTGCACACCACCAACGCACTGGTGATGTGACAGTCTGAACACTGCATCTCCACATGACATCCAGCACTAGCCTGGAGGGTCTTAGTCTGGAGGTCAGCCAAGCTCTGACACAGATCCCTCTGTGAAACATATTATGGTTATTTTGTCCACCCTACACTCATTTTGTTCTCATGAGATTGAGCAAACCCCTCCCACTATACCGATTTAAAAATGCCTCTGTAATGGGAGCTTGTAATTTACCAAAAACTCCAATTAGCAACTCCTCTTTGTTGCCCTAGGAAACCATTCTTTCAGCAAGTCAAGAAACATGAAGGTATGAGGCTGTAACATTCGTAAGCAAATGGTGGTCCTTGAATATGCATCTAGGTCATTACATAAAGCACAGCAACACAATAGGATTGTCTATGGGATAGTTTTAGGCAAATACTTCAGCTGGTAAATACAGCTTCAAAGCATAATGCTATCTAACTGGGAAATAGCTGAGTCAGGTGCATTTACTAAAGCCAAACACTAATTACAGTGTGGTTGCACCAAGATTAGTGTTACATCTGACATATTTTAAAAGTAGGCTTAAACCAGTGCCAAATGAATCTGATGAACCTCCATGAGCTTCATCCACAGGCATTTTATTATTTCAAAATAAGAACATTGAAGAGATAAAGAGCATGTTAGAAGATCTGCTGCTTATTTCTGAGAACCAGCACCAAGGTTTCCTGGAGCTTTGACTAAGTGCCTGAAATTTTAGTCACTCACAGGTGCTTTGCTGCCATCTGTCAACAACTGATTATTGCAAACCTGTTTACTCAGTCTAGGGTTGTGAGAGAGAACTTGCTATCTTTGCTCAATCTCTTTATACAGCTCCTGAGCATCTTCCCCCAGAACCAAACTGCCCCAGGGCTTTGGGAAATTGCAATCCACAGCCTTAGATGAGCTCCACAGCTGGCCCCTACCGCTATGAAGTTTCCGAACTTCAATTCTGGCTCAGAGTACTGAATTTGGAGACTTAATTATAGCACTGTCATTCACAGGAAAATCTTCACAGGCTGGGGTATTGCCATTACTTGCCAGATGCATCCACACCCTAGTACTGATTACATGCATTACTGACCTCAGCTGAACCATGAGAACAATAAGGCTACCCCTGGTCAGGAATCTTTCTGACAAAACCTGGTTTCACTAGAAGAGGCAGAAGAGAATCTAACATAGTTCACAGACACTTGCTGCACACACTCGGCTCCAGACAAACCACCAGCAGGATCTGGCTGCGCAATTCCACAGGACCTTCCCTTGACCCACAGCAGATGACCAAGAATCCTGAATGTCCAAGATCCATTAGCCTATGGACGAAGCCAGGCCAGGTCTCATATGGAATCTAATTTCTGCCTTAATTGGAAGAGAACTTCAGCACATAGCAAAGGGCTTTGGGGACTACAGGAGCAGGTCCGGAGTTGTCAACTTTGCAGCAGAACACAGCTCTCTGCATGGCCTCCTGCTGTCATGGACAAAGTTGGACCCTAAATGTTTTTACTTATACTTGTAGATACAGAACATTTGAAAATCATCTTGCAGCAGATCGCTAACCTGGCTACAAAGACCCAGCCTGCTGTGTCTGACCATCACCACTGGATTTTTCTAAAGCGAACAGGATTTTGTAAAATAAGTATTTATAAATTTCCACTGATAACTACAAATTGTTGTATGGGAGCACGTCTAACTACTAATAGCATCTTTTTATCCACAACCTTCAAACAGGGTGTTCAGTCTTTTCCTCCTAAGTACAGACACCACAGGGTTTGTTTCAATCTGATTGCATCTCCTCAGGTAGAGAAATTCTAATCTTGCTCAACAAGCATTTTGCAGAGTGAAAAGGGTGATATGCTGGCCATCAGTCCTGTCAGAAGACATACGTGCTAAACCTAAAAGTTTCCAGACTTTTGGTCTCTCTGCCTCCCTGAAACACCTTCTTCATCAACTGCATTAGAGTAAGTTAGCCATGATGGAACAAAAAGCATCAAATCATCCCAGTGTTAGAAACCAAGGTTCAGCATCACTGCACCTTCTCATACAGCACTATCCCGTTAGGAATACTTTCATTTGATTAGACTAATCCATTGGCTCCTAGTCCATATTACTTAACCCTCAAACCATTATGCCCTATTGAAAATAATTGGTAATGACAGTTTCAGGTTTAATATTTAATACAGTGGTTAAATGGAGTTGTACTGTTTGTGGTTATAGTTTCCATTGACTAATAAGCAAGTCGAGAGCAAAATGCATTTTTCTTCAGCTGTTACATTAACAGAAAGCTAAACACGATGTTACTCATAATAACCTTAAACATTTCAGAGAAATAGCTCCCAAAGCCAAGTCAAATATTTCATTGATTTGTGGTTTACTTGTTTTCCTTTTTATTACTGGAGGAGTGTCTTTTTAGTAGCTTTACGGAGAGCTGCAAGTTAGGCTGGATGGGCTGAAAGGCATTTCTTTGCATGTCAGGCCAACTTTCAAAGAGCCCTTCACTCAGCACCCTGTGCAGGGGTTCCTCCTGCCTGTGCAGCTGCAGGGCAGGGTGCAGAGTCCCCTGATGCCTGCTGCCCATTCCCACAGCAGCTCCTCTTGCCTTGGCTGTGCCAGCACCACCCTCTGTGGGGCTTTGCTGCATGCCAGTGACCTAGGCTGGGTTAGAAAAATCTGCAAGGAAAAGGAGATGGAACCTTCCTCATCCAAAGCTGCCATATTGTGAGGCTATCATCTCAGAGGAGAAACCTTCTGCACATTGCTCCCTTTCCTGCACAACAGAAGAGGAAGGTTGTGGAAGAGCAGGACTCAACTGTGAGATATCTTAAAGTAATGACAAGCATATGGAGGTTGTCCTGCAAGGGCTCACCCACCTGTACAAATTTTGGGTCAGGTTACCTGGTGTCTCGCCAGTAGCTTCAAAAGAGCTTTATTTATTTACTCTAGCCAAGAATTTGGCACTCTATTTTTTAATCTGCCCACATCTTTCACCTCCTCCTGTAGTGCTTGTTCTCCCAGGGCTTTTTTTTTTGCCATTAACACTCCCAGTTCTGGATGATTATTACATTAACAGGGATTCCAGCTGAGGGTGGGGCTCACTCTCAGCAAATTAGTCAGAGTGGATCTCCACTCCCCCATGGCTTCGTTCCCACCAGTATCTGAGCAGGCTTGTACATATTGTAGCCACTGCTGTGATTTACTGGAAGGAGACCCTTCACATGTGTCATTCATAAGCTGAGCAGATGAGACAGAGATGACACCCAAGCACTTGAATTACAGAAAGAAAATGGACATCCACTAAACACATTCTGTATTTTACTAGTGCCAGATGCTGCTTCTGCAAACCCTTCCTGCTTGCTCCTATGAGCCAAGCTTCTGTATAGTATTACCTTGAACACAGAAAACTCTAAACAGATAGAGGAAGATGTCCAGTCCAAGGATCAGATCTTTCAAAGTAGTGAGTTAGTACTTCCCCAAATGTGGTAACTGCCCATGTCTATAATTTTATTTAGGACCTATAAGTACTCAGCCTTATACTCTGAATGCTTAGAAAAGGATTTGCCAACACCAACAAACTAGTACTGGAATTTGGCGCTACAAATTGTTCATTATACTGAGACAGAGGTGATTTGAGAAGGCCTACAGCAGCAAGCACCCTTTCAGAGACAAGGTTCCTAAATTCCCAGATGACATTTGAACAGAATCTCAGATATATTGACAAATTACTCATAACACCAAGCTGGTCCCTTATTCAACATCCACTCAAAGGATACTTTCAAATGAACTTCTTGAACTAGATGGTCAAGCAATGTTAGCTTCACAGATCCCAAGGTGGGAGAGGAAAGTGATTTTCTATCATTGTAACTTCTGAGGCCACACATTATAACTGAAAAATAAATTTTCTAAAAAGGGAAATAAGATTGCTGGGTGGATCCGATGCTCAAAATGTATTTAGCATTGTTTTTGAACTTCCTTAGAAGCATGCTGGAGAAGCACAACTCTGTTTCCATTTATGTATGTCCAAAATGGCAACCTAAATTTAGGACATGAAAAGTGCCAGACTGACTTAATTGGTAACAGAAGGCCCATGTTCTTAGCTGAAACATAGGTACACCACTTGCAGCAATCAGACAACCTGCCCCAGCTGACTGTAAAGCTGGCTGGAGAAAACCAAAATGGAGAAATGCCTTAATAGGTCCCTTAGGTGTTCATCTGGAGCTAATATCTCCACAGGAGCCCAGTGAGGGCTGAAGCTGCACTCCTCTAGACCAGCTTACATGGGATCTGGGCACTTGGAGGCCAGCCTTGTTCCTGATGCTCCCTGTTTTCTATCAGCACCTGTGATAAAACAAGTCCTTCCATGCCATGAAGCATGGTGGCAGCAGCAGGGGTGACTAGCTCCTCTTCAGGAGGGCCCAGTTGCTCCATGCTTTCTGGAGAGCTTCCGAAAGCTGTATGCAGCTAGTGATTTACTCCTGAAGAATTCCCCAGCATAAAGCCATGTAAAATAGATCCAGTCAAGAACTGAAATAATTGCTATGTATAAATCATTATATCTTTAATTTTTACCTATTCATGGAGAGAAAAGCAGCTTGTGTACCACACAAATCCAGTTTAAACTCTGAGAACAGGCTCTAAGTAGGACTTAAGTAGTACAGAGGCTGTTAGGCTGACCCTCTACACTGGGGTTAATTTCATCCAAAAGCTTTTCCAGGAGATAAGGAAACAATCTTTCATGTACAAAGGGCTTGAGGAAACCAAGAAACAGTAAAAGAATCTGCCTGCTTTGAAAGCTTTGTGTCTCACCTCTACACTCAATAGAGAGATGTGTTGTGTTGACGTACTGTAGATTATACCTTAGCCAAACGGTGAAGTTAAAAGGAAACAGGATCCCTTGACACTGTTTTAGACAACCCATAATACGGCACTATCATTAAGTGAAGTTTACAAAAGGCTTCTATTTACACATCTGCAGAAAATAGAACAGGGCTCAGGATGCTGATTGCAGTGTAAATGTTAACTGAGGGACTAAATGCACTCACTGGGGGTGTGCAAAATCTAGCACAAACATAAAGAGGAGAAAACGGTCTAGCTGTCCAAAGCAGCCCTGTATCCCAACAGCAGGCTGGCTGCAGTGGAAACAGAACAGCCCTTATTATCCCACAGCTCAGTCATGCTGCAGCAGTGGAAGGCAAGGTCAGGATTAATGTGAGATAGCTGTCAGTTTAGAAGATGACTGTGAAAAGGCAGCCTGGTGATGAAAGAACAAGAGACAAGCCTAGAAATAATGCAGGCTGCTTCCAGAAAAGATCTCTAGAATTGGTGTCAGAAGTACAAAGAGATGGCAATGCACATCTCTACCGTGGGAATGAAATGTTTTCATGGCAAAACCTCACTCTGTTGATCAAACCCAGGCCATTACACATGGGTGAAAGCCTGTTGAGTTCCCATTGGAAAGGTGGGGTTTGCCTATGAGTGAGTAAATCCACATCTGTTTTGCTTCTGAAATGGTTATGAAGTAGAAGAGGAGATGGAAATCCCAAATCTAAACAATTTTCTGGATAAAGGACAGGAAAATACCTTTAGGCAGATGACAGATTAAATAAGGTGTATATTAATTGTCATTAAAAGAAAATTTAAAAAAAGAATGCAAAAGGAGCAAAACCTCAGCCTAGTGCTGGTGACCAGAATATGACAAGCAAGGATCAAGACACCAAGCTTAGATTATTTACAGACTGGGGGCTATTCTGGGCAGTGCTGTGTCCTTATTTTCTCTTGCTTCTGAAAACATTTTCAACAAGGCTGTGCTTAAGGACCCCTGTAGAGGTGAATGTTATTTGTAACCAAGTAGTTTTACCCACACACCCGAATAACCCTAAAATGACCTCCATTCATGACTAATCTAGGGCTAAACTGAAAGTGGCACCTTTGAGGAGAAAGCTTGCATTGCTCAGAAAGAGCAAGTACCAGCCTGTACCTCCCCACTGCAGTCAGCAGAGCCAGGCCACCTACAACCACAGCAGCTCTTGCCCCTATATATAATACATGGAAGTTAGCAATGCTGGAGTTTGTACTTCACCCAGGATTTGCCAGACTTTGACCCATTTGCAAGTTTAAACATTACTCTGAGAGGTCAAATCCAATGTTTTATTCTATTATGTAGCTATCAAGATCCAGACCTTCAAAGATCTGCTGTAAAGAACTTTTCTCAGAGGAGCACTTCCCTGCAAGGCCTTTGCATCATAGATGTGCTGTGTCACACAGGCTCTAGCATCATGTGTAGCCACACATTGTCATTAAGCACTCTTTAGTAGGTAATAGGGTGAAACATGTCAGTGAACCATAAACCCAGACTGATTTAGAAGATAAATTGTAATGGCCCAGACGTAGCTGTTACAGTCTTTCCTGTCAATACGTCACCTTTAAAAAATTCCCTAAATACTTAGTAATACTATCAGATGTAGTGGCTGTCAATAACATTTTATGTCCTGTCACCTCTGGTACACTCCTGGGAGCAATACTGCTCCTTGCTTTTTTCACATTAACCCTTCCTCACTGCCTGACCCACCTCTTGCTGAACTTAAAGGTGAGGACAAGATGTGAGAGGCAGAAATTTTGGATATAGCTGCATGATGCATCAGGTCCAGTGGCAGAGCTGGTATCAGCTGTTCCAACTCCATCCCCTATAAACATTGGTGATTTCCAAGCAGCATCATTTCAGTGATGCAGGGTGTGGTGTGGCCACATTGACAGCAATGAGCCATGAATAAGGGTGGGAATGAATAGCAAGAAGTGGCTCAATGGTGCCAAGACACCATATGACATTTCTTGGCCCAGTAAGGTGTGTTACATTGCTGCACCTGCAGAAGGACAACAACAAGCTGGAACGGAGGCTCTGCCTTTGCTTTGTCCCATCTCTTAAATCATGATTTGTTGTTTTAAGTAACAGTGCTGCAGTGCTGCCATGCACAAGAGCCTGCTTGGCCTGTTGACAGCTGGCTGATCTGGGCATGTACACAACCCAGCTTGCATTACCACCACTGGGGATGGCTGTTGGCTAGGAGGGTGAATGACTGGCACATACTGCGATTACACAAAACAGGGATCATGATAATTGCTGGATAGCTTCAAGAGGGAAGCAGAAGGAATCATTTTTCACATCACAAGTATTAACTGTCAGTGTTAATCATCGGTACTTATGGTTGCCACTTCTGGGATTAGCCAAGTAAGCACGGCATGATGAAGTAGGGCATCGCTGCTGGAAGTGGAATCATGCTCCTTGGGGCAATGGAGGAGCCATGGAATAATCCCAAGTGTCTTTCAAGTGTCATCCATGTCCTCTGTCTCTCTAACAAAATAACATATTGCAGCTCTCTCTGTCCACAGCATTGAGCAGACTGTATCTTGGCTAAGACATCTGCAATATTTAGACTTCACTCAAGGAGGGTGGATGCTCCACAGCCTCCAAAGAAAGGGATGGTCCTACATCAGTGAATGAAGTGGACCTATATAGTACATACAAATGAAGTCAGATGTCTAATCCCTTCTGTTGGGAGTCAAGACCTAAACTTCTGCAGTTTAAGGGCCCGAGGCTAACGTAGCCATAGAAAAGGTAATGTCCTCTTCATTATTAGTGCAGCCATTTCAAACATATCCAGATGCAGTTCCATCTGTGTGTCCAAGCATACCAGGAACAAAATTGCACTCATGCCCAGAGCTGCCTGGATACAAAACAGAGGCAATGTTGATGGAAACACCAGCCTTTACCAGGGCCATTTCTAAAGGAATCAATAGTCTACATCAGAAGCCAGCATTTCCAAAACCTTCCTAGTAGCCAGGGATCAAGTTAAAGAAGGATGTGGAAGGTGATTTGTTGCACACTGGAAGCAGATGATACCAAAGTGTTTTTAGAAAAGCTGGGGAGCGCATTATTGGCTGTGGACAGGAGCTGCTCTTGAGGAGCTGCACCCCACCAATGGGCACCTTGGATGCTGTTTACTGGTACCTTAACTGCTCACTCACCCTAGGAACCCAAACTGGTCTCCCATAGCACTTCTCTACATGAAGTCCCTGGGAAGTAGCCTTCTGACTTTCTAACCCACACAACACACAACTAGAAATGAAATTGTATACAACTAACTGTAGCCATATGCATGCTTACACACCAAGGTCTATATGCACTCTGTCTCTCCAGATAAAGTCCACAAAACCAGAGTCTTAGAGCTGCTCTGAACCCCAAACATGTCCACCTGCCATGCCAAAGCTTACAGCTGAAGGCCTTGAGAGTGCAGCTTCACTTGTGACACGTCTCTAGGTCACTCAAGTGTTCAGAAATGGCAACGCTGCACACTGTTCTTGAAAACAGGAAGATTAGAGAAAGCACAGTACCAAGAACTATCATCCCCCAAAACCAACTCAGCAATAAAGGCTTTTTAAATGCCACAAACAAATGCTGCATTTTCTATTTCATCTTCCTAACATAGTATAAGAAACAGCAGGGATGCACGTGGTCCCATCTCTATAAGTAAACACCCAACAGCAGTAATAGCTCTGTAATAAAGACCAGGCACAGCGAGTTACCATCACAAGATTGTTGTTGTTCTGGGAGATCTTTTCAACTCATATTTTTGAAATGGGAGCATTTCAAATTCTGTTTTACAATATTGATGTCACCCTGGCAAAGCAGAGTTTTTAGGCAGAGGCACCATCTTTCATTACACTGGCTGACAAAACCTACAACCTACAACTTTACAACACAACAGGGATCTTGGTGAAGCACCAAGAGAACCTTCCATGGACTAGAACAGTATAAGGCTATTAATTCGCACCACATCTGTTGGAACATGATGAAATTATACCTCTTGCAGAGTAGGCAGTAGTAACTATTAGTTTGAAAGATGCCTACTAAAGCATCACTAATTGTAAGCTTGCACTATAACAAAGAAAACTTAGATGACACTTTCTCCCTAATCTAGATCTGAAAAGTAGTCTGTTACTTTAATAAGCTACAGAACCATTTCTTATCCTGAGACTTCTGTTTTTCTTCTAAATCTTAGGAATGATCAATGTTGTATGCCTCAATCTCCTGTAAACTTATTATTTGAACTAGCATTTCAGTGTCTTCCAGTATCAAGGCACTGCTGGCACTTCCGAAAGAGTTAAACAAAGCAGGGTCAACTATCACTGGAATGTTAACCAGAATTCTCCAGGGCAAGATAAATCAATAGTAAATACAATCTCACTAGGAAAGCATGTGTCATTTTCAGTTCAGTGTACTGAAGAGCAGATTGCTCTGTTAAATTAAGTAAGAATTTTAATAATATCATGCCATGTAGCAGAAATAGCAGTAGGTGAAGTTTCCTCCATGAACCCAAGAAGTGATGCAATGGCAGCTTGCAGGGATATAATTGTATATTTTGCTAGAATCAAAAATAAGGATTTTAATGTATTATTAAATTCCTTGCTTGGAGGCAGGCATTCACACACCTACAATTATTTTAATTGCATGTTCCACATTTTTTTGTGTGTGTGTGTTTTTTTTTTCCAGAATTTTATGACAGAAGCTGAAGTTAAAATGAGTACCTCGCAACACACTTGCCCGAGTTTCAGTAATAAGTTTTTCTCTTTTGGTAATGGAGCAGTTTGTTCAGTCTGTTGTATTTTTAGTTTTATGGAAAGGTTTTGGAAAAAATGGTGCCAAACAAAATATGTGTGGTAACCAGTATGTAAACAACGGTAAATTAAGTAAGTCTGGAGAGCAGAACAGAGTTAAGTTTGGAAGTTAAAGACTATGCTATGGTCCAAGAAGAGGTGACAGTGGATTTGCATGCTACAGCCTCTGGGGTTCTTATGAAATTGTGCCTCAGACACAGGGGGGAAATGAGCTTTCTTTAGGAGGGTATTTGTCATATTTGTAGGAGAACTGTGTCTTATGAAAGACAAAATGTCACATTTCTGTTTCATCAACGAAAATCTCATCATGACTCTCTGACAAATTTCACAAAAGAACCATGCAATGCTGAGAAATGATGCTTTTATGGTTAAACTGCAAGTAAGGGGTTTGCTGTGTGAGCCTGGTACCTTCTCAGGGCAAGCTAGTCTACGAGTTTGCAGCATGCTCCTACTCTGCAGTAACTTTTCACCTACATTCCCAGTCATTGGAACCTAGCTGAGCTCTTGGGAAAGAGAAAATCTTTCTGCTCACCACACAGTGCTCTGTATGATTACTATGGAGCATCTGACACACTACATATATCCCACCTGAGCTCTTGGGAAAGTCTGATGGAGCCTCAGTTCCTGATTCTGCTACTGAATTCTTCCGTGATCTGGAGAAAACCAGGCTGCCCTCCCTCCCCAAAGTCTGCTGCAGGATCGTCTGGATTGACATTTTTCCAGATGTCATCAACAGATATCTTTCATCTCCTCCACATTTGCGGCTCAGAAGCTCTACCAAGACCAGTGCAATTTAACTGATGCCAGTGGTATTCCTCCAGATTTATAGCAAACTAAGTGGAATGGGAATTGGGTCAGAGCTCCAGGGGGTCATAGACATTGCCATTTGCCATCCCTTCTCACTGGGGCAGGTAGGTGGACAGCAAGGGCACCTCTTCTAAGAAAAAGTATTCATATATACCCAAATCTTGACTTTCATTAAGCTTAATGCATTTGCAGCCAATTGGATTTGATAGAAAGCCTTTTCCAGGTAATATTTAAGCTCATCAAGAACACTGATCAATGGCCAGTAGTTAAATGCATTCTTAACTTTTTATGTGCATTGTCCTTGTGCCATGTGCTGTGATGTCTTTATAACAGGATCATTAGAGAAAATCACAAAGATTAATAAAAATATAAGGTCAATTGGACACAAGAGGTTCCATTAAACGGAGCAGGACTATGGACAAACGACAGTCTGTGGTATTTTGAGCTGTGGTATTTTAAGTGGGTTTCTGCTGTGTTCCTTTGTTTGGTGGCCTTCTCCTTAGTTTTTCCCCTTCAAGTTGTACTGAGCTCATGTAAAATAGGTTGGTCCCAGGGTAAGCCTGGAGTTCAGAGGAGAAAAAAAGCTCATGTTCCCTAACTGTCATGTTTCTACTCTCTCTCCTGGAAAGAATATGAAACCAGGACTTAAAATAAAAGGCAGAAATTCTAAACAACCCCTTTGACTGTTTTTATCCAAAGGCAGAGTTTACAGCTGAAAATTTCCATTGATCTGTTGATATATTTCTTAGAGAGGAGCAAGAGAGGAGCCTGCATTTATTTCAGGAAGATTAAGTCTATTTAAAACTGAACTAGTCAGCTCCAGGCTGAGCTTGGCACGCTGGCTCTGCCCATTGCAGGGTGTAAAAGCTCAGCCACAGGTGGGCATGTGACAGCTGTTCTGCCAGCGGTGCCCTCAGAAGTCCTGCCAGATGCAGCCTCTCAGGGGAACAAGTCACTGTGTTTCCCTCTGCCTCAGTTTCTCAATACCAAATGAGGAATGATAGCTTCCTCTTCTACCTTTTGGCTTTATTCAAAAAGCTACAACACATTATGTCTCTTGCTACATATTGTACACAGCACTTAATATAATGAGGCCAGAACTAGTTTGGGGCCTGTAAATATCAATGTAAGTATGATACAAATAACTTATCATAAGAGGCCAAGTGATAAGGACAGTTTGGGAACCTTGTGCCTTGCTCTGAGGTGGAGATGGAAGAATTGACTCTTTCAGTAATATAATAAACTTCATGATTTTGATTTTCTCTATATTTCACAGAAAATCCTCTACATCATCTCTTTGTTTTAGCAAAGTCTTAACCAGTCTGTTCTAATTCTGCTGACCTGGGAACAAGCTTCAGTGGTCTTTAAGGCACCCAATATTAACATGAAAGTCTGTAATCACATCTTCACAGCTGCAAGAGCCCACAGTGTCAGTGGGAGTTTGAATGACTAAATCAGAATTTGCTGTATAATCCATGTGCTGTGCTGTTCATGCATGGTAATTATGTATAACAAAATCCATAAGGAAGGAAGCAGCTACATATAGTCTGCTTTTAAAACCTAAGGGCCAGACTTATTTTTACTATCCAGAGAGACCAGCCTAAAAGAAAATAATTTCCTACATTTTTTGATGTTGAACAACCACTAAACCATCAGTGACCCCAAATTTCACACAGTGCTTTCTAAGCACGCTTGCTGTTTCAGGTGGTCAACTATTTATCTCTTCCAGCCAGTAGATAGAAAGTTCTGTGTCACAGCTTTTTTCTTTGAAGAGCCAATCTTTGACAAACAGTCATAACACAACTAACAGGCTGTGAAGAAGATGGCATGGAGATTCTAGAGTACAGAATCACCTCCATTTCTGGCTACCAGTATCCTGCCACTATCACACAGCCACTCTCAAGTAATCTGTAGACCACAGAAGATCTCGTTCCCATGCAGAGAGAGATATATGACCAGCTTTCCAATTCGACATAACTTATGAAATACTTTACCATGGAAAATTTAGGCAAAACAAAACTGTCACTGTTATACTTCCTACCCCTTTACCCCCGCCTTTTCAGTATTTCATGGGAATTGTAATTTGGGTGCCTAATTTAGTTCTGCCATCAGCATCTCTTACGATGTATCACTTCTGAGACATTAAAAGCTGTGAAAAACATGTCCTGCCACAGCAGAGGCGACCTGAGCGCAGCCTCTAGCACACAGGAGAAAATAGGTGTAAGCAATAAGTGAAGCAGAGTTGCCATTAAGCACTGAGAGTGAGCTTATAAAATAAAAATATAATTGAGAAGAAAAATGAGGCTCTGGGCAAAATTTGGTGCCCCTAACCTCAAAAAAACCCAACCAAAACCTAAACCCACAAAAAAAAAACCCCACCAAAAAAAAAAAAAAATCCCCCCTAAACCAAATCACATTTCAGCAGAAAAGCATCTCAAGTATTTCTTATACAGCTACCAATGTAGCTGGAGGTCAGAAGAAATAATTTAGGCAATAAAGTTTGGACCAACTTTGCCACAAATAACCCATGACTAAATGTAGGCCTGACACAGAGAAAATCTGATGTTCACAGGAACTGCTTTATTTTTAGGTCCTTTAAGAACTCACTCATCGTGATATTTCAATTGCATTTACTTCTGCATCTGAGCCTTGCCTTGCTCCCCAATGCCCTAACTGCCCACCTAAACACTACTGTCTTTTGGAGGGGTGCAATAAGGGGCGAGGGAAAAAGCAGCCATCAGTAGAGAAGTGGAGCATTCCGCAGGCAACAGCCAAGTGCTCTTGCTTTTGAGGCTGCTCTTGGGACTCTGGCATTGCCCAACAGGAATATTTCTGCTTTGTTTAACAGAGTGAAAAAACATCAGTTGACACTGTAATGTTAAGAGTGGTGGATGCAAGTACGACCGATAAACAAACACGTCTTTGTTTTAATAGTGGGGAATGACTTATCATAGTTAATTATAGGAATTTACAGCTATTTATGTGAACTCAAGAAAGCAGAAAACATTCATTTGTTGGTAGTGTAACTGCTGGGTGGAGGCAGCCCAGATGCACGGCAATGAATGCTAGACTGTATCTTGTTATGCACAACTTTACTATGTAAATTTGAACTTCAGTGA
The DNA here is from genome assembly GCF_027791375.1 of Indicator indicator. Taxonomy (NCBI): domain Eukaryota; kingdom Metazoa; phylum Chordata; class Aves; order Piciformes; family Indicatoridae; genus Indicator; species Indicator indicator. The sequence continues at coordinate 17,662,625 of NC_072028.1, forward strand.
GTAGCTACTTGGCACATTAGAATGTATAATTACAGAGACACAAAAAAACCCATGGAAAGTGACATTTAAACATGGTTTCTTTGTCACATATCAGTTAAATATAGAAAAAAACATATTTACTTTAATCCGCAGTAGACACTTGGTCTCGCACCTGCTGCTCACACGCAAAATATGTCATTATCACTCAGCGTCCATCCTCTTACACAGAGAAAACAAAGTCACTTTGGTTCAGTTTTGTCTCACTTCAGGCCTCAGAGGAGCTGCACTTATAGAGGAATGTTAAGCAGAAAACAAAAACAAAATAGCACAACATCAACTGCAGTTCATTTGTAGGAGGAAAAAAAAAAGAAAAGCTGCTCTTGTGTGTATTCAATAATTATCCCCAAACAATTGTGATATGATGGCATGAACTCCAGAAGCATTTTTCCACTCTTTCAAAAGCCTGTGCGATGCTACTGATGCACCACTGTCATCATTAGCCAGCACACCACCACTGCAGACAGGGCTTGGCCAATGGCAGAGAGCTGGCAGGGCCAGAGACAACATGGTATACTGCACACTGCTCTTAGATGTTGCTGCTTACATATTTCTTCTGGACAGCAATTACAGTGAACAATTATTTAAAACACATAAACCAACAGTTTCTATTGAGCACCACAGCTTTTGCCACGAAGGACCTAAAAGCATTCCTGCCTCTAAGGACAGGTTTCAACTAGCAATCACCTACATCTAAACCCCTTAGATACATCAATAGTTCTCCAGTACTGCAGTGGCTGCCTGCCATGATACTTGTCAATGCATTTACCTTTGGAAAACTTTCTGGAGGAAGAGAAATTGATCTTTTTACTGAGAGAGGACCAAAGCAGAGAGGAGTAAAAGGAGTAGACTGTCTGAAGAGGATAAGCACAGACCTTCAGAACTAGCATTGGCCATTCTCTGTATGGTGTGGTGATATCTGGCTGTGACAGCTCATGCTCACAGACACCAGTCCAGGCATTTTTTGAACTCACACTCTCAGCATGACTTGTTGGAAGAGGATTAGATGCCAAGGAGCAGGGCTACGAGTTGAACCAGAATTTGTAGGGAAGGACTGGACTACCAATATTCGCATAAAATCAACATTCACATTGGACCAGATATGGAATTTTTCCTGTCTCTTAAGTAAGGTCAATGATTAAAGGGGCACAAGGACTCAGGATTTGGGATAATGCAATCTGGATGTTGCAATCTATCATAATTTTTACTTAAACTTTCAAATAACTCTTATTCCAAACTCTGATTTCTCCTGACAAATAGCTAATACATAAAATTAAACAACCAAGTAAGGACAAGTTTTACACATTTTTCCACAGAACATGGAATATGTCTATAAATTCCTGAAACCCTCTCTGGGGAGAAACAAGTGAATTTGTGTGACTGTCACATAGCAAAAGTACTGAGAAGCAAAAATCTATGTTTGGTCATAACTACAGCAGAAATTTTATCAAGTACTCCTTTAGTGCTAAGGAATCACACACACCAACCAGCTTCCCATAGCTGCTTGCACATTTTCCTCACTCTCGTTTTTCTAAGAGCTGAAGATGTGGAGCTTTTTTTTTTTTTTTTTTTCCCCAAACAGTCCTTCCCTAATGATAGCCTCTCTTGTTTCTTGTTAAAACCCTTTGGCCGTTGATGTATTATACCTCAAACTTGCACATTGTGCATTTCAGAAGGAAATCAAGTAGCATCTTCTGGCCCCCGTTCCCACATTTTTGATCTGGTATTTGTTTTGCAGATATAATGATTATTTGCAGTTAGGAGATCAATGGCAATTCTAAACATACTCTTGTGACATCCGGTGTAGAGCTTGCCTTCAGTCACAAATGAAAACAACCACACCGCATGTGGGTGTCTGAACAGGTAATGCAAACACCCAAAGCATAACAGGCCTAGGGAGATACCACAAGGAATACCAACTCAGACTTAAAATGTCAGATGGCATCATTACCACTACGTGCAACAAAAATAAGTGAGCGGAATGGAAAGGTTGCAAAACTGCCTGTAAACAACAGTGCCAGGTGGGATGTTGATGCAGCCTCCTGAAATGGCAAGTAAAGCAAACTCTGTAACCCACAATTAATGTGTCTAAAACCAGCCCCCGCCCCTCAAAGTATCAACCAGTTGCAGGGACAGGTAATAAGGAAGTGAAGGGAGGAAAAAACCAGAAATCATAAATATCCTTTTATATTTTAGGTTTTATATTTAGTCACATTACAAAACACCTAAGGCATCTGCAAAGCCTGTAGTGGTAGTACACAACACACCGGGTGCTTAAACCTTTGTGCTGTTTTGGATTTCTCCATGTGCTTCATTTTCCATCTGTTAATTCTTTTCAAGCCATTCTCATGCACACATCCTACTTTAATGGACCTTTACAAAACTGTACTGTTTCTCAGGTCAGACTTCAATTGGAAGAAAAGATCATGTCTGATCTTTTTAGATCTTTCATTTATGAAATAATACTTATTCCAAAAGGCTTTCTACTGGTCTGGTTAGGTTTTTGTTTTCTCCATTTCTTTCCCAAGATAAAATTACAGTTCATCCTGGTCCTGCTGAGCTCCTCTTTAGTAAGTGCTAAACAACCAAAAATACAGTGGCTACTGGCTAAACTTCAAAAGCCTGGAGTGTAGTCCCAGCATGGAGGTTGCACATACATGTTAGAGAAAGCTGGACGCATTATACATTTGTCTGACTTGTGCATTCACAGGTAAGGAAATAAGGTTCTGGGTTCTGGGTTTTTTGTGGGTTCTGGGTCTTTTGTGAGCTCTGACAGATCTTGACCCACATTTGTCATCGTAGTCATTTTATTCCAACAATAAAGGCAACTTTATTGCCACTTCTTACCTGCTCACTGGAAGGCAGAAGATTGGTTTATTAGGAAAAGAAGTAGCCATCAATCAACTTATTTGCATGACAGGGACAGGATTTTGTCTCTCTGTCTCTCATATGTAGAATTTCCATGTCTCAACTGAAATATATCCATTGTCCAAGTGCAACTGCACCCTGACCTCTGCATCTGAAGGAAAAGCACAAGAAAGCTTCACCTTTCTTTACCTCTCAGCACTGGCCAAAACAGGTGCCTACATGCAGTATCAATGGGCCAGCCTGGCTAAGGACTTTCAGATAGACTCTGCTATAATCTCTTAGTCACCTACTAGCCTCATGCTGCCTTCAGCATGTTGACTGGTGAGTGCACACAGATGAAAGACTTGCCCTGTTTCACACCTGCCTGTCTTATGCAGCAGGTAAAGCTCTGTATGCCCAGAGAGCAGGGCTCCCCTTGCACTCATGCAGCTCTTTACTTGACCTTCCTGCAGCCAAAGCTAGCATTTTCCTGAAGAGAACAACTTGGCAGAATCAAAAGTCACCTTTCACATCTTCCTGATATTCACACACAAACCTGAAGCTTCTTTTTGTGGACAAGCTATTTGAGTTGTTTGCCTTTACAATATTAGCCTGCCTGTGTCAGGTTATGGTGTTTTAAGAGGTGAGAGCACCCATTTAGTTCAGCCCAGACTGGATTTTTTTTTTCCTCAGTGCAACCTCAGACAACTTGTCCTGCTCATTTTTCGATCATGTCCAGATTGCTTCTCTCCCAAGAACTGGGCGCTTCGTGATTTCTGACACTGAGTCAGAAGCAACTAAATTGCTTGACAGTTTGCCTTTGAACAACAGGGATGGGAATTGATTATGGCTAAGTGAAGCTGTCAGGCTGCAATTTACTAAGACAAAGTCATCTACATCATCTAACTCCTTACAGTGTTTTGAAATTTGCAGACATGCTACTAGTGAGCATGTATTGATTACCGTTTCTTGAATGTGGCAGAGAGGATTTCCCTACTGAGGGGCTAAATTATGTGTATGTTGAAACAGATTTAATTGAATATAAGTATGTTATTGGTAATTTTATTCTGAGTTCCCACATGAGACAAATCACACCCACTACTAAGAAACATAGCTCCTGGAAGGGGGCCCAAACCTGTAACTGAAGTTAAAGGCACTGGAAAAATATAGGGTGAGAGGGTGGAAGGAAAACTGTTAATTGCTCAGGAGTATTGCAAGGACATAAGAAAGGGGTTCATCTTATATACCTTTAACCACTTAAAAAGTGAGTATTTCAATCCCTTTTCTCTATACAGATAGAAACTTATTTTAGATCACTATTTGAAGGTGGAATGAACCATCCAATGAAGGCAAAGCTATAGGACAAATTTAAAAAAAAATCTCTTAAAATAAAGCAAGGTGATTCTACTCTGTAGCATCAACCTATACTGATATATTCCTTATTTTTCTTTCCTCTTACAAACTATTTCAGAAGAATAGCTAAATAGGTTCAGAGATACAAGAAGTAAGAATGAGGCAACTGATACGTGCAGGTGTAGTCTGTGATACAATGGTTTGGATGTTTTAACAATAAGCATACAACAGCCTGAAACATGAATGTTTACAAAGCAAAGTTCCTAATTTTGCAAAGGTCTATGAGTGTATGGGAAATACTAACACTGAGGTTACGTGAAGGCAGTAAAATCCATAAGACAACTAATACAGCCTGCCCTTCACTCAGCATGCAGATGATATAGTCAGTGATGTTAACAGAAGTTGCACACACACATATTTACAAGCGAGCATAGTTTGGATTGCCTACAGATCAATATTAGGGCTGAAAACACTGCTCCAAAGAAAGACACAAGCTAATTCAGCTGATAAACCCTGAATGTGCAGTTGTTGAAATGCCATGTTCAACATGCAAGAGAGGGGAGAGACACACATTACAAAACTGTATTTATGACCAAAGCAAATCCACTGACTGCTTACCAGTGGTGTAAAGCAGCATGCAGGGCTGCTTCAACTTCCCTCTGCGTGGAGTAACATCACATGAACCTCTACTGCAAGAAATGGCAAGCTGGGGAAAATAGATAAGGGAAGAATTGCTATTGAAATACACAAAGAACAGCAGATAGTCTTTAATGCATTAAATTTCATCGGATGGTGTAAGTAATTCATAAGTGTCACACGAGTATTGAAAAAAAAAAAAAGCACTTAAAGGAAAAACTTTGCAAAATTCATGTAACCCTTCTTCCCCCAGTTTCTGAATCCCCCTTTTGACATACCCTCGGGGTACAGGTGGGAACATGTAGATTTTTAAGTTGGAGCATGTACATTTCACAAGCCCAGTAAAGTCGTACAGTGTGTTACAAAATCGAGACATCAAAATGTTAGGGAACAAAGACAAGATTCAAACTGACGTTGAAGACATAGCCTTGATTTTTTTTTTCCCCTAGGTCCACCAAAGGAGAAGTCCCTTTGCTTTATATAGAGGGGAACAACACCTGGAATCAAGCTTCTGCACCTTTGCACCTGTTTTCTTATCTTAAGTGCAAGTTTGCACATGCTGGTCCAGCACCAACCTACTGTGTCACCCAGCTTCACAGAGACCTCAGAAAACACCATGGATGAGACTATCTGTGAGAATTACAGTTCAAACAGACTTTAATAAAGATTGGATGAAAATTATTAACACCATTTATGAAGTTATCCTTTCCTGTTTCTTAACTGAATGGCAGATACCCATGCTTGGTTTGCTCTGAAAATGAAGAAATGACACAGCACTGGACACACACTGAATTGCCAGATTGCCCAAGGACACTACAAATCAACAAACCCATTTCTTATTTCCAGTGAATTACATTTACTAAGGTTCCCAGACTACTGTCAAGACCAATAGATTATTCACTTTTAAATTCACCTTCAAAGTTGGAGATAAATACTTCACAGGAGGATTGTTTTGTCCTCAGATGTAGACATATCCACAGATATTTTCAGCTCACAGATAATAATCTCTAAAATATAAGTATAAAACATTTACCTTGCTACAGGAATTAACACAGTTTCAGCTTGCCTGCACTTGCCAGAGCCATGGTGAACAAAGTCATCAAATGCCCCATTCTTGTACTTTCCCCCCTTCACTTGAGGTCTTTTTTCCTTATTCTCTTCTCTTCCATAAACTACTGAAATCTGAGCATTTCCACCTGACATCTTGGCATACAAGTCTTAAAGAATCAGACAATCAGGAACAAGACATGCTAAGCCTCTACAACTATTTGCATTTACTCGTTAAATAAGTTCCATGCTTTGAGCTATGAGCTTCAGAGGTCATGGTTGGTAGCTGCTGGCAGTCACAGCCTGCTCAGGGTGAAGGGTCATCAGGTATTACACAGGCTTCTGGTTTCCAGAAGCACTCAGCTCCTGTGAACAGCTTCATGTTAGTGTCCCCAGATAACCAGCCAGAACCAGCTGCCATAGCAAGCAATGCACATGGGTTGTGTTCAAACACAGCAGCAGACTTCTGTCAAAATCCCTGGCTCAGCATGAATGCAGCACAGTTGAGAGCTGGCAGAGGTCCCCCACATCTCACTACCCAACATCTCAGACATTTTAAAAATGTGGATATTTAAACCTTAATTTTGTGATGAAAGAGAAGACAAATACTTAATACATCACCCACCAAATGTGTTGTGGACCTCCACACTATTGTTTGATTTCTGCTGTGGTGCTCAAGAGGTCTGGGGCAAGTGGGAGGTAGCTCAGAGTGGGCAGCTGGGGAGGAATGAGCTCCTGTGCCTGAACAGAGTGATATCCCAGGGTCACATCAAAACTCCTGAAGTATGTGTTGTGACTTTCCTGATGACACTGGGGGTTTAGCCCAATTTAAAACAATTGTAGAGCTGACCCAAGAAAATCTGCAAGTTCCTGATCCTGCTCCCAAGAGACTTTAACTGTGTCATGCTTAGAGTTGCCAGGTATGTAAGGTAAAGGGAGCCCACAGGCAGTTTTTGCTTGCTTGGTCAGCACCAGGTTTTAGCTTTCATTGACCTTGACAGCAATATACAGAAACTACTTCCACATGAATGAACGATTCTTGAATAATTTCATCAAATATTTTAAGATCCAAGACACTTGCTTTGAAATACTATCCTTTACCTAGCCTCCTTTTATCTTCACAAACCAGTAAGAGGAATCCTGCCAAGGCAGTAACCTGTTTGGCTCACGATGAGTTCCTCTATAGACTCCATATAATATTTCAGTGCACCACAGGCCTCTCGCTAATTGAGGTGAACGAGCTTGAGTGGCTGCCTGGAGTGAGCTTTAGGAGGACTCAAACCCTCCAGAGGACAAAATTATAAAAAGAACATGGGCCCCTATGGCCAAATCACTCCAGCATGAGGGAGAAACATTTTATTTTGGTTTAGTGGGTTTCTTTTGAAGTTGTAACCTCTCAAAAGTGAAAACTAAAAGCTGTATCTTTCATGTTTTTTGCATTTCTCCTCATATCATTCTGTCTAGTAACTACCTTGATGTCTCCTTTAACTGTCCTGTACACACTGGATTTCCATACATTGATTTTTCTGAACTTAATTTGTATCAGGCTTTTTTTTTTCCTTGCCCATCTCATGACATACTTTTTTCCTTGCTCCCAGCTGCTACTGAATTTCTTTCCTTCTCAAATGTTAAGTACAGTGTGCCTACTCTGCTGGATGAGCAATAAACCTCTCCCCTTGGATCACATTTGGAGTTTTGATTCCTAACCCAGCTTCCCCTTTCCTAAAATGTTCAATGCTACAACAGTTCACCTGTTTCTCATGGCATGATTATTACCATAACTCTGCCAAAATTTATATCAATCTCAAAAACTTTTCTATTGCCATTGGCATGAGTTTGTGCCCGCTTCTTGGTGAAGGCTGCTGGCAAGAAGCAGGCCATACGCCAGTGTGTGTAGAGAGTGAACCCTGCGTATGCAGTAGGGCCATGCTCCCAGCTTGTGACATAGCTCTCCAACTAAGCCTTCTGACACTTTCAATTGGCAATAACAAAATTCTGAGTACCTGCTTTTCAATATGCCATAGCAATATGGGAAAACTTAAGCAAGAAGCCTGTTATTCAGGACATTACTGTTGCTGCTTTTGACATCACAGCTTTTCAACACGCCACACATCCTTCTCACTACAGAAGAAAAAGGCTAGAGGCACCTGAAATGCAGCCCCTTTGAAACAAGCAGAAGGCACAGATGGTAAAAACTGATCCTCAGCCTCCTATGAAGATTAGGTGTACCTAGAACTATACAGAAACACAATAAATAAACATCATCCTGGATCAAACTTTCAGCTGTGGGATCAGTGACTATCCGTCCTAAGACTGGTTCAGAGCCTGGAAGACTGTGGGCCTGATACCCCAGATCCAGAGTAGTCATTCCTTTCACTACTTTGTATCATTATATGTTCTGTATTTATAAATGTCTTCAGATTTATTTGATGGGTTTTTTTGGTTGGTTTTGTTTTTTCCTTGAAAAGAAAGCCTTACAATAAATAGAAAACCAGGGACCTTTGATCCTATTTTCCTTCATTCTCCCACCTCTTTGCTTTTCCCTGCATTTGGTGTGCAAGCAAGAAGGTCGGGTTCTCAAAAGAAAACAATGCTTCCTTTATTCTTATTTGAGGGAGCTGAAATCAGGCTCCAAATGGTTTTCCCTCTGCTTATATTCAAGCTACAGGAAAGCTTGGCATGGGCATCTGTAGTCCTTACTATACACGTGCTAGGTCACACCACTGTGCTTCCCACACATGTAAATGAGAGCATTACACCGGGTCACAGAAGACAGAATTAAGTAAATATGCTGTAGCCCAGTGGTTGGGAGATGCAATTAGATGTCTGCTTTGAACATAAAATATTATCCATTTTGTCTGCAGAGCTTGACATATGGTTCCCTTGAGAAAACAAGACCCTAGAGGAAAGCCTTAAAGCTTTTCACACTTTCACAGCTGCCCAAGCCTGCATTATTTTACTCAGCCTGAGCTGTTGCTCACAGGTCCTCCTGGTAGGTGCTCTCACCCACTGGGCCCTCTTGCCAGTTAATCACCTAAGAAAGCCCCATCCCACAGCAGATGACATATGGTGCCAGGTATATTAGGAGGCAGAAATTACTTGTTTTTGTTGCACAGACTGAGTCACTTTACAAACTTTCCAATCAGATCCCAAATAAAACCCAGTCCATTGAAGCCTGAGTCAAGAGCTTTCATTCTTCCCGTTCAAAAGAGAGGGCTGCTTTACCAGCAACCAGAAAGCAATCCCTACACATGCAAGCACTTGTTCAATAGCTCTCCCATTAGCAGTCTGCTCCCATTAAGACCAACCATATAATTTTTTACTGTATGAAGTTGAGTTAGAAATTGACCCAAAGTCTGTATCTACACAAAACCGATGCCATATATCTTAAATCTTTCACTTTGGGTCTGAGACTTTGTTTAACAACTTTTGTTCAATTGACAGAAAAGGCTAAACTCCAAAGTATGAATGCCTTCTATTACAAAGCCACTGAGTATGTCAGGCATTCAAGGGTAAGATTTGACAAGAGCAAGAGCTCAGCCTTGGGAATTGCATGGAAATTCCCCCAGTATAAATGTACACGTGGTTCTTTCTCCTTTTTTGCCCACAGTAGCAACAAATTCTTAAGCAATAATTTCTCAGGCCATCAGAAAAGTGATGATCAAAACTGTAAGAACCCCGCTTTGCTTTTACACAAATTTACCAGTCGACTTCAAACAGTTATTAGGCCCATATCAACCCTCACTCTCAGAAAGGCTTCTGATTTCCTTTTTGCAATAAGTATCTCGTTTAATGTAAGCTAAGGCAATTTAAATATTATTTTTTTGCTACAGACATTGTAATGCGTTAAAAAATCAGTAGTAACAAGGATAAACTTTAAAAAGGTATTACAATTAAGCCAGCAACTTAAGGTCCTCTTATTGCAGTAGAGTCTACCTGGGCAAATCTATTGACATCTGTCTACTTAACATCCTTTGTGACAAAAGATATTCTTATTCCAGAGGACAGTTGTTCAGAGACAGTAATTGGGTTTTAATTTCACACTCTGTTTTAATCACAAATTAACTTGAAAGCCTAGAGAGCCCCTTGTTAAATTCAGGCTGCTCTGGACCTGAAATGTTTATTTCCAATATGAAATTACAGAGCCAGCTTTGCACTGTACCTATAAGCAAACAGTAAAACATAGGAACAAATTCAGGGGAACTGTGTTCTTTTTCTGGTGAACACCATGATCAGCTCTTACTCATACTGTCTGAAACAGCCCAACAAACAGGGCCCTGATCACGCTGACAAATATTTGCAGAAAGCCAGTTTAAGCTCTCCAAAGTACTTATGGATAGGAAAAGTGCCAAGCTGTGTCGCTGAAACTATCCTCTCTGCGATGCAAAGAGCGGCCCCTTTCCCTGAGGCCCAAACATTGCTCTACCTGGGGACCTACATATGTTCACATGCACAGCAGATTTCCCTTATCTCCACAGCTGTGATTAGGTCTCCTCTTAGATGTGGATATCATCAGTCAAAGGCAGCAAGCATGTTAGGATGCATGACTTGGGACAACTCCAATTCCTGTCTTGAACACTCCCATACAGCCCTCAAGGTGACTACATGAGGAAGACTCTACTTCTTATCTGCTAAAACCTCCAAAAGGAGAGAGATGAACAAAGTGGTCATCAGAGCCTAATTCTAATTCATTCTCCACCTAAACATGAAAATAAGCAAGAACACTAAGTCCTAAAGACACTGTTCATTTGCTGCTTGCTGCAGCTTTGATGAGCGGCGGTCAGGCTACGGCCAAGGACTTCTGAAATGCCCTCCTCACAGCCCAGCTGTGCCTATTCATCATCTTCTGCTTCATGGGTATTTTAATCTGACGGCCGGGGGGGGGGGGGACCTAGACTTTTGTGAGTACTAGGAATGTTATGTAAAGAGAAATCTCACTGTTTCCACTGTGAAATTTTGCCCCAGGCAACTTATGAATGTTCCAGGGAAGATATTCACCATTTTCAGCAAAACAGCTGACAGATCCATCTGCTGCTCCTGGTGATACTGGGTGCAATTTTCAAGTGTCTCAGTAACATAGGCTGCTGCAGTCCCAGCGAAAGGACAAGTTCCCCTCGCATGACAATTGCAAAGGGGAGGAGACAATAAACTTTTGTTCAGACTTCTTAAATGTTAAGGGTAAATTGCTCTTGAGATATCTCAATACTGATGAGCATGAAGCTTAGAGGAACTAGTTTTATACACTGACAATGAGTTTCTCCAGGAATACAAATGCTTGAGAGGGAAATTTCATTCTTGTACTTAATGTTTATTTTATCCAGAAAAATACCCATGGAATATTATTTGACCTGCAATTGTCATATGGAATTTTTTCTTATCTTACGCTTTTTCAACAATAAAAATGTAGACTGAGATCCACTGAAATATTCTGTGAAAGCCATGTGGATAACATTTACAGGTAGTTGTTAATGAAAAAGGAAAAATGCTTCTTTGATATTAAAAAATGAAACATCTCCATTTGAAGTTATTTTCACTGTACCAAAACCAGGTGCTTAATTTGGGTTTGAATTACATGGTTTAGCTTAATCCATGCTAAATTTCTTCCTTCAGGTTTTGATTAGCTAAAGAACTGAATTTTAATTATTTTTTGAAATATTTTCCTCCTAATTTTTCAGAATGACTCTGAATTCAAAGTGAGTCATTCACACAGGTGACACCAGAAATCTATGGGTCAGAGAATTTTGAGTTTGCTCTGCTATGAAAGTGTGAAACATCAGAATTTGAATCCTGCTCTGTCGAAAAGCTCTCTTTAACTTTACCTGCACTGTAGCCACATCGGCACCTAGAAGGTAACCACAGGCATGATCATACACATAGGGTTTCCTGCCAGCAACCTCTGTTGCCAACCGTTCTGCAGATGGGGTATGAAGGACAGCCTGCCTTTAGCCCATGTGGGAACAAATCACCTCTGCAAGGTAGTCCCAAAGCTGGCTGTCTTTCTATAGGCTTTGTGCCAGGTTAACGAAACAAGTACTGACACAAGTTGTTTCAATTTGTTTCATCTTGGTGACTATCCTTTTGGTCCTCCTGGCCCATGTCAGCAACAAGGGACTAGGAAATCGCTGCATCTGATGGTCTTTTCTCCTTGAGATATTCAGTCTTATTAGAGTAGGGAAAAAAACAAAAGGGAAAAAATAGCCCACCAAAACTCATAGTTTGCAGGGGCCAGACCCTCCTGAGCTGCCACAGTGGCTTTCATTTTTCTATGAATGCCACACGACTGCTGGGGGAAGAGATGGCAAGAGAGCACCAGCAAAAAGATTACACACATGCAACCGTGTTCAACGGTGCCAAATCTGACCCTCCAGTGTTGGTTAAACAGCAAAATTTCTCAGGCTTCCCTGTTAGGTCACAGCTGGTACTTCTATGAATCTTCTTATTACATGGGAATGAGGCAGAGGTTCATAGGGAGAGACAGATGGCGAGGAGCAATGTTACTTACCCTAATGTGCATGTGAGACAAAGAGCTTTTTGGCATACCTCACAATCCCAGTCTTTGCTGCACCACATAGGGCAGCCTATCCCCACCAAGTGTTTGCCCCCCTCCACTTTTTATTCCTCCCCTCAGCAAGTTGGATCCTACTTGTCTACAGTGTTTATATGAATCACTGAAGATGTTTTCTAGAGATTTCAGCTCGCATGAGCAAGGCCAGCAGAAACAGCAGCAATAAACAAACAAGCCAAGTCGAGCCAAGCTTGCCCACTGCCATGCATTTGCATTCATGTAGGCCACCCCCTCTGCCTGCCCCCAGCTGCCAAACCACAAGAGCAGGGAACAGGCAGCTCAGGGCACAGAGATTCAGGATTTGGTTGTAGACATACGCATTGATCACACTGAAAATACAAATTCTGGATGGGATTTTTCAGTTGGGAAGTATGAGGGACCTTTGTGTTGAAGAGAGAGGGGTTATTAATTGTGACTCAAGACAGAACTTCAGTTGTGGGAATTATGAGCAGGGAAATAGAAGGTAAAAAAGTAGTTTGCATATTGGTTGAAGTATAGCTTAAAATATGAGGGAAGAGCAGACTTTGATCTCTGTGGTCTACTGCTATCACTGGTAGGACCTCACTCATTCCAGACGAATTATTCTTGGTTTTCAGCAGCAATGGAGAGGAGAATCTGTTTTCCTGAGCCTAAACTTCTAATCCTGCAAATGGAAAAAATCACAAAGCACTTCCACTGCTATCACAGTGGAAATACATCTAGAGTTTATGTTGAAATCATGTGAGCAGGATCTTCCAGGAAAGAACTTGCTAAGCCAGAGGCAGTAATTCTACGAGAAGATAAGGAAAGATATGGCTCCATCACATGGCAATTGCACTTTTAGACCACCTGCCAAGGATGCAAGCTTTTCATTGAGGCAAATAACTATTTATAACCAGACTGGCACTGGGGAAACCCATCCTACCTCTCAGAAATGTGATAGCCAAAAATGCAGAGAGCACTCCTCAAATTGGAACTCAAACAGTTCAAGGAGGAGGAGCTGGACTGGGAATTAACAAGTTGAAATGAGAAGATGAAGAGAATTGCTCATACAATTTTACAAGGGTATTTTTAACTTGTGGTTCTGTAGAAAGGAAGGCAAATCGAAAGGCAGATCATGATTTGTAGCTTATGCAGAACTTTGAGCAACTCCTAACGGGCACTCCACAGCAAAGGGAGAGGAGGCAAGATGAAAGAAAAGCTTTTTTTTATTTGCTTGTCCTTTTTTCCTCCCAAAACTATCACTAAAACAGTCCCACTTTAATTCCTCACCAGAGCAGATGAAATCACATTCACTTTAATACCAATTAAATTTAACCAGGTTTTACTCAGAAGTAACCAGAGAACTTTGTTCCAAACAAGATCTAAGATACCAGAAATGTCACAGATTGACGGCACAGGAACTTAAAAATCTACAGCAAAAAGAGTTCATGATCAACGCTATACAAGCTCTACTGATGCACACACTTTTACGTTGAGAACTCCGTGTTCATTTTTGACCAGTCTAAATTTTTGTAGCTTCATCAAAGGGAGACTCTAGATGCTTGATGGTATGTCAGCCTCTGACATCCTGCTGCCTGCAGTCCATGTAACACAGACCTGGCAATCCCCCCTAGTTGTTCCTGAGCAAACTACCATCCATGCTCAGCTGCAATGGTGATGACTTATGGACAGGGAAAACCAAGGAATGGGGCCCTTCCTGGAGCAATGTTTACCTATATACTCATCAGTATTGGTGAGCTACTACAAACCTAGAGACAGCGGTCCAGTAATAACTTCCGATTAATAAGTATCACTTCATTCAGGACTAAGTACATGGCAACCCCACAGGCATCAGTGTTCCTGTGACTTGTAACTAAAAGGAGGAAAGTCAGCCTTTACACTTGCATCCAGGTACATTTACAATAAACACTGAAAATGCTCGACAAACTTTTGTGTTTAGTGTTTATGTGTGATTTTTGTAACAACCACTAAGGAGGCAGAAAACAGAATTTCTTTTCACATCGTCTTGGTTTCCTTCATGTTTGTGAGCAGCTCCCACTGTCCTCACTACAAAAGGCAACATGGCTTCTCCTGGATGTCCCACAACACTGCATGGCCAGTTTCCAGCTCCCACTACAATCCGTGGGAGTTTCCCTATTGACTTCAATAGGAAATATGAACAATCAGCACCTCAGAAAACTAATTAAATTCCATGAGTCATCTGAGCTTTAGCCTAAGCTGACTTGTCCAACATCAGGGGCAGAATTCAATTGGCACTGACTTCAAAATTCAAAGCACCCATTCCACTTCGTGCTATAATTTCAACTAAGACCTGCTGCAGCCAAGTGCTTCAGGATTGGAGTCTCTGAAGTTTGTGTGGTGGCTAGAAGGTTTACAAGTTATTATTTCACAGATTCATAAATTCACAGACCGCAGTGGGTTGTCCACCTCCCCTGCTGCAGTGAGCAAGGACACCTCCAAATAGATCAAGCTCCCAAGGACCACATCAAATCTGATTTTGAATGTCTCCAGATCGGACTTGATGTGGCCCTGGGCAGCCTGATTTCTTCAGAATCTTGCTGGAATGGGGCCCAGGTTCTGCTGCAGTCAACCAGGGCACTGGATTCAAGGAAACACGCCATCCCTGCAAACTTGTCAAACCCAAGAACAGCTGCAAGACAGGCCTTTGGCAAAGAAGTTATCTAAATGCAGTGATCTGAGTTCTCATATACACAAGTCCTCTGGACATAAGTACATTGTGGGGCAGGGCTTGAAGATACAGACTTTCCAGATGTACAGCGGCCCAACTGCAGCCCTAGATCCAGACAGAATCTTAGGCAGAGCACCTCTGAAGGCACATGTCAGCCCCACACTCACTGGTAACAGGTAGACACATTGTACACTAGATGTCCTGCCCAGCTACCTCATGCCTGGCCTGTTCTGGACAGTTCTGCTCAGAACAACAGCTGGAGAACACCAGCCTGTCTGTGATGCAGACACCATGCTGCACACATATGTTGTTATGAACAAAGTATGAAACAAAAAGTAATAGGTTAAGTATAGTTTGTTTCCCTCAACGATAGCCATACAGATTGCAGAGAACATTGTTTGCACAAGATATGCCTCTCTTCAGTGCAACATTTGTTTTACCTATTTAACTCAGAGAACATTTTCAGAAGGTAATTTTAGGCTGAATGTAAGAAAGGCTGAATGTAGAGGTTAAATATTTGGAATGTTCCAATATGCCTCATACTTCTGCCAATAATCAATTTCCTAAGGTGCACTGAACAAGGACACTGTATTTCAAGTGCATATACTCAAACTTGCACCTTGATTTTTGCACCTCTTTTACCACTGTAATAACAATGCTAGCAACAAAGTTCTATTAATATACTCCAAACTACATAACTACATGAACCCCCCCCTACAGTGAGCTGAATTGCCATTTGTTATTCCAGTTGTTCCATATCTTTAAATGATTCTGGTAAATCGATAAAGCTCTGCAAAGTGGCTGTTGTCTGCTGATTTCCAACTCCAGTCAGTGGCATCCACTCTTTAGTGCAGCACACACTTGCTGTGTAGCCATTAGATGAAAGCACTATCACCTGTCAAACAAACTGCTAGAACTGTGATAAATTAATGATCAAATAGTACAGTCTGATGTACAGTAGCAGTGCCGAGGCTAGTTACAACCAGGCCTCATGCTTTAAAAATGTAGCTGACATTAAAAAAAAATCAGCCATTAAAGAAAAATGTCACACAGCTTTTCAAAAAACATCTATTTAAAAAATGACCACATACTGATATTCCAGGATTTGGGGGTTTACTTATTAAAACAACAACAACAAATGCCCACCATAAAAAAGTGAATCTTACAGTAAAATCTTTCTGTGCACTATGAATTTTCAAGGAGAGCAACAACGTGCAGCTAAGCAGAGAGGATGTTTGTATTTTTTCCGTAAGCAGTGCCGTGTACCTCAGAGGAACCCTCTGGTGTTTCATGGACAGAACTCTTGTTTGCAAGGGATATGTCCCGAGTTCTTTTTTTCCCCTATAATGCTTTTGATTTTTGACATCATGGGTAAAATATTTCAAGGGAGCTCCATATCACTTCTAAATATAAACAATACAAAATAAGCCTTTGCTTTTGAAGCACTTGACATCCTTTGAGCTTTGAATTTCAATTCCTAATAACTCCTGATGCTCACTGCATTAATTTATAAAGTGCTTTTTGTGAGCTAGAAATGGTTCCTCATGTCCCTCCTGCCATCGGCTTTATGAGCTTAATTTATTCTTTTTAATATAAAATCTCATTACCTGAACATGACACCACCACTTCCATTTTATCTTTGATATAAGAACAGAGAGAAACCAAAATCAAGTCCTTAAATAAAGTCTGTAATCACCCCTCACTTTCTCTTGCTTTTCAAATTTCTAAACAAAATTAAGTAAAAATACCTTCCAGGGCACACTAAGAAATGTAAAGAGGGGGGAAAAATTACTTTATAGTGAACTAACAAGGGACATAATTACTTATACAAGCAGAATATCTTCTTCTTGATGATATTCCTTCATGTTTATTTTGCTCTATTTGTGATAGATCAGGAGTGCCTAGGAAGAATGGATATGCTGGAGAGCTTGATCTATTGAAATAAGTTCTGAACAAAGAGTTACTTAACTGTAGGCAAAACATACTTCTTGTAAATTTTACATTCACATAAGGCACTTAAAAGACTGGAAAACATCTACGACTATGAATGGATTAAAAAAGAAAAATCTTTAAGAAATGGAAATAATTAAGCAAAAGCCATCTCAGAGAGAGGTCATAGATGCTGAGGATTGTTAGGACTTCCTGAGTTCTGATTTTAACAGAAAATTGGAGTGATCAGTGTATTAGCACATGAAAGCATCAGCTCCATGCACTAATGGCAGTTCCTTTATGTTGTTGTTGTTAGAGACGTGACTTAAGCATTGACTTAAATTATGAATTTGGCAGGGATCAAACTCCATGATCTAATTATGTCTTATGGCTTTCACTGAGTCTTTTGAGGTAGCTGGTTGTAAAGATAAGGACTTTTTCACAGGGAGCATGTTTTTCATCAGAATCCACATCCCAGATCCTGCAGGATCTTTATGTTCTGTCCGCTTATGTGGAAAACTTTACCCAACAAAAAAGGCTTACAAGGCCTGGAAAACTGTATTTTGACTGTGAAATGTCAACTGCTCCTTCAGAGAGCCTAAGGATTGTAAACATTTTAACTCCTGTGTGTTGCTTTTTCCTCCGATACCAACAATAACCAGAACTGTGTTCATCAGAGGCTATCATGCTACATCTCTTGCTGGGAGCATTAATAAGAATCAGTGAGAAAACTAAACCATGCCATTTATGATGCTGAAGCTTAATTTCAGATGGCCTACAAAGATCCCATTTCCTACTCAAGAATCAGTCAATGCTTTGGGATTCAGGTGTGCTTTAAAACCATAGCGACCTGAAACATTTTACATATCAGCTATAGGAAGCTGGATTTTACTCTCACACTAAGGGAAGAAGAGATGAATCCTCCTGAAAACTAGTGCAAATGGGTATGTGAGAATTAGGCTCCAAGAATTCACTACCCAGTTGCATTGGGAAAAGAAGAAAGCTTGCGAAGGGAGCTGAGAAATTTATATCTGCTGAATATAGATTGGATACATTGATTCTGAGGTACAGACACACACTGCAATAATTATATGAGAAGGTACAAGGCTTGTGAATTAAACCATCTTAGATGACTTGAGCTCATTTTGCCATTTATCCTTTGTTTATTTTTCCAGTATTACTAAATACTCAACATTTGAACACACTCATAAATTCCTTCAATTAGTTAAATAATGCAGCTATTTCCTTTGTAATATAAAGATGGTGAAATCAAGATGATGCAATATTTATTTTATTCTAGTTCTCTGTTAGACACTTTACATTGAAATTCATGCAGCTGCAAGATCTATCAGTGATATCTCTAACCCATACAAATACTAAAAGAAGTAAATATCTCTTTATCTACTTAACCATGATAATCTGTTTGTGTTGAAATTTTTGGCAGACCAGGTAAGTGCAAATTGAAAGTGAGTTTAGAAAAATTACTTATTAACAGACTCTACAGTGATTAAATGCTTCAAGATAAATACCACAGATAGTAAACGCTAACTCAAACCACTGATTTGCAACTCTTACAGGAGGTTGATGGTTTTTCAAATAAGTAGCAATTAGTCTGAAGTAATCCATTTATCTCCTCTGCAAGTGACTGAAATAAAGGGAAATTAGATAAAACTACATGCAGAGAAACAACTAAGCGATAAAAGGAATGCAATCAGATAGTACTGAACAAAAATTATAAAGGTAGGGCAATAATACATAGTTGATTTGCTTATTGGAGGATTTGATTCATTCCCTGTGGTAACTGTAAAATTTAATAATATCTGTACACGTAGAGTGTTCTGAAAAAAGCACAACCATTACACATTGTTATCCCTGTAGGTTGGATGACAAATGCCTGGGGCAATACTACCATCAAAGCATGTGACATACCCAACATGCATCATCTAATCTTCATAGGGACAACCGTCATTTTTAAAGTGCATGGCAAATGAAGAGGGCATAAGAAAGGAAACTTCTAATTTTGAGGGGACATTAGTAGTAGGGACTGTTTAAGTCTGTTCTGTGCTTCAAAATTGCAGTAGCAAACCCCAGGTAATTCACTTGAACAGTTGTATAGATTTCTTAATGCTTAAAAAGTGCTGTCCAGGCTGGGAATAACCATCTGTTCCTTCGAGAACTCCTACTCTCTTAGCTAATATATACAGCTAATACACTCCATAGCTTGTATGTGAAAAATAGATCAATGACTGCCAAAAGAAGATAGGTACTGGTTCCAGCAAACAGCTCTCCTTAGAATTTCCTGCTTTTTTTTTCTGATGGTAACTAGTACCTTTTTTAAGCTCTGCAAATGAAATAAAGAATCTGTAGTCTGTTGATTTCCATTTACATTTTTTTGCTCATGTAATTTTAAGTACTAGCCCTTGTCTGGTTCTCTTAATTTCCCTGATACAGAAGGTGGTATGCAGATCGCACAAATCACCTACCCCTGTAGTTAGAATTGGATTGTCACTTAAAGTGTTCAACAGAGTTTTCTTAACATTTTTTTACTCATTACAGCAGAACTCAGTACTGGAAGACACCTTTTGTTACGAACAAAAGCAGTCAGAGCAAATTTAGTACACTGGGTAAGGGAACTAGGAGTTGACAAGAGTTAATAGACAAGATACTCTATACAAGATTTAATCTTCTCTTAAAATTTGCCTTTCAGATTAAAAAGCTAATGAAGAATCTAGATAAAAAAACCCAAAACCCCCATAACCACCCCCTAACCCCTCCTCAAAATCATGATTTCAAGACAAGTTTTATTCTAAGAGCCCCCCAGATAACAGTCTGACACTTTCCTGTGGCAGCTATAATTGTGTAAATAAAGATTTCACACAGAGCTTGTAAATTGTTGGAGTGTTTTGTTTTGTGACTAGTACAGTGAAACTGTAGTGCAGGGATGAGGATCATCAACTAATGAAATCAGAGCAGTTAACAATACCTGAAAACACAAGTTATTTTAACTCCATGAAGTGGAAGTAGAATCACCAGTCGAATCTATACACCCAGCAACCTTTCCCTGCATCTTACATTAATCATAGTGGGCTTGTTATACTCACTTAAATTCCTTCCACTGATTTCAGAGAGATGATGACTGGACCCACTGTTGGCATGTTTCCGCAAGTAGCGGATGGAGTTAAACATTAAATGCTTTTTTCAACTTGTACAAAAAATCCCAACACAGTGATAAAAGAAGCCACCTTTCATGAGAACTTCTTTCTGTTGCCTAAGTACAAGATTTCTCTTCTTTAATAAAACAGTCCAGAATGGCAGAGACAACAAAGCTGTTCTTATTTTGAATCAGGCCTGAAATTCTCAGAATATGCTTTGACAATTTCCTTGAGTGGAGTATAGTGCTGAGAGATGGGGCAGGGACTTAGATCTGTCCTCAGCTGCTGTGATGTACAAAATGTCCAAAACTCACTAGGGCAGGGATCGTTTTTTCCGTCTGCTCATCATAACTTGCCCAACGGGCTCCCATTCCCAAGCAGAGCCTCCATGTAACCAAAAAGAAGTATACTTACACTGACCTTCTAAAATACATACATGGAATGTAATGCAATCTGCATTTATTTAGTTTTAACCCAGACTAGATTCACTTGAGTAGGCATGACTATTTAAAATGCTTGAAAACAGGAAAAAGCTTAAAAATTCCCTCAAACTCTCCCATGTCATATAAAACTCATGATTTCAAGCTGATCTATGATTTTTAAAGAGAGTTGTGTGTGATGATGCCAGGTGCATCTGACGTGGAGG
The DNA here is from genome assembly GCF_027791375.1 of Indicator indicator. NCBI lineage: Eukaryota > Metazoa > Chordata > Aves > Piciformes > Indicatoridae > Indicator > Indicator indicator. The sequence goes on from NC_072028.1 coordinate 17,683,507, forward strand.
TCTGAGATAATTAGGAATAAGATAACGCAACAGTGATACAATTAAGCCCAGGAACTGTGACTGCAGTTGGACCTGACTGCTGGCCAGACCATCACCAGCCAGCACTCACCAAGCTGGGAATATTCAAATTCCCAGTGCAGAGGGAATGAGCAGACTTTTCCAATCAGCTAGAGCGGCTGAAGCAAATATTCCTGGGGAAAGCAGCACTACAGGGACTACTAAATGCCATGCAGCTAGTCAGAAGCTGATGGTTCTCACTGCTCAAAGGTCAGGGTATTCACACACCCAGTACCAGGGCAGGTCCTGCTGGTAGGCAGGACAGAGAACAGAAAGAAGGTGCCTTCCTTTTTCTACCTGATATACAGACACATGGCTGCTCATAGCCTGAGCCACAATTGCTGCATGGTAGAACACACACACCTAATTCATATATATGTTCACTAATGATATCACAGTATGTGTTTTACAGAAACAGTGCTGGAGTGTTTTAGGTTTAATTGACCAAACTCAGCAGACCCCTCTGCCACAAACTGTTATACCCCCAGAAGCAGACCCCAATCTGTTCAGCTGCATGAATCAAGTTTTGCAGGACTAAATTCACATTGACAAGACATGGTCTTGCACTGCCAGTGACTGCATAGATACCATTAAAAGCATCTACGATGCAAGCCTCATATTGGGTCAGTGGTACTGCCAGTGGTCAAAACTTTGTTGCAAACCTTACAATGCTGAACATCTTTATTTTAAACCTCCACCCCTTAAATGTCTGAGACCAGAGGAGAAACTCAGTTTTCATCTAGGCTTCTAGCCTTATGCTCACTCAAAAGCCTCAAAAATTACCAAAATGTATGCCAAAGACTCAAGAATTAGAATAAAATCAATTTGACCTTATTGAAAATGTTATGGAAAGCTGCCCAGAAAAACAACACTTCCTGAAGAATCTTTGTAAGGATCTGCAATTTAGTTTTCTAGTACAGTGAAATAACCACTGTTTTTCAAAATGTAAACTCAGTGTTCATAAAACCAAGCCTGGATTCTCTAATCAGTCAGTCCAATTCCATTCTAGAAAGATTTTGTCAAAACATTTCAAGAAGAGTTTCCAGGTTGAACAAAGATACGTGTTTTATAAACACATTTAGTCCTCTCTGTGCTCTGTATCCTAAGCTATGAATTTTAAATGTTTGTGTTATCTTAAGATTCACTGAGGGATATTGTTGACAAAAAATAAATTCAAACATTAACATTATTTTCTCCAAACAAATTTGGGATGTCAAGTCACTGACTATGAGTCTCCTCCAAGGGTCTAAAATGTTGATCTTTCTATTCACTGTGATGAATAGAAAATAGGTTTTAGGCTCTGTATATTAGAACAAATCTGTCTTAAAAATCTCTTTGGGTAAACTGCTTCAGCATTTGCCAGCCTTCCTGCAGAACACTCATTGCACTGAGAGAAATGTCTAAGATGCCTGATCTTGCAGTGAAGCAAGAAAACTTCATATTTTTACTTTACACAAAGTCACTCTTTTTTGTTTTAGTTTGGCTTTTCACATATTAAGCAGACAAGATAAAGATTTTCTGATATTTCATTTTTTAAAAGAAAATATTCATAAAGTGAACTCAACATCCTTACAATTAAGTTGATAATTCCATAGGGATCTGTATATTTCTCAATCACTTCCTGAAGATTCCCTGACAGAGTTCCCTGAAGATTTAGTCCTAAACTTTGACCAGTGTAAACCAAACAGCATCAAAACCAACAATACAGAATTTCATCTGGTGTGTGTGCAACTGACACGTGAAGAGTAGCCTCTGATAAACACACATTGCAAAGATCTCTCAATGATTTATGCTTGCACTTTTGCAAGCATGACTTACATGCTCTGATGCTCTTTCAGCCACAAACATCCGCTGTTACTACTATGAACTTACATTTTGTGTCCCAGTTTACTAGTTACCAAGGACCTGGTGTGCAGAGACAATGCAAACATATTGTTAGCTTCCTAAGTCTTCGGTGCAGTGTTCTGCCCAGATGTAAAAAGGTAACTTGATCCCAATTAATGAAAGTGACTGGGTCAGCCTGTCACCTCCCATGCTCTTTATGTGATGTTCAGACATCTATACGCTTATTAAAACCTCAGGCGCTCTACATAAGCTCTGCCTTGAAACCAGTTGCCAGAGGCATCACTGCTCAGAACCTGTCTACAGGTTTCTTGGTTTCAGATCTGACATCATATAAACCTCTCTTATCTGCCTTGGCAGCACAGATCAGATGAAAAGCGGCCCCATCCTCACAGTATAATACTCACAAAAAGGATAGAGGCACACAATAATAAACATTTCACTGCTGCTGTTCCTCACAAATGTACCTTACTGCTAACATGCTCCAAGGTTGGAAAATGCCTACAACACTTTGCAAACCTCCATTATTACTTATATCGGATTCAGAGTGAGGAACTTTTTAGTGGAAGCTTTTTTTATCAAGTAATCTTCTCTGTACTGTTTATGGCAAAGGTGGAATACAAACAGTAACTGGATTTCTGGAAATATTTTAGTTTCTGAATAACTTTTGTCCTGTAGATCACATGATTATTATTTTCTGAGTTACCCTCCTTGGCCGTCAGTCACACAGCATTAGTTTTGCTCCACAATAGGACAGGTAACTACCATCATTACACAGTCTGTATTGCCAGTTAGAACATAAACCTGGAATGCTAGTAAGAAAGGTGACTTTGATTGAAAGAAGTGCTTTGAGGTATCTCCATCCATTTGGACTCAGAGATACCTAGTGTCCAAATGAAGACGTGGGCAGCACAAGATTCCTTGTCTCTGAAAACAGCCCAGAGCCACTGCCTGTCCTGCAAACAGCTGTTCAGTGGTCCCGTGGCTGCTCAGTGATGTTCACCTCTCTAGCAGCAACGCAACAAAACCCACCAGCTTCAGAAAGCTGCTTCCTAAAAATGCAGTAGTTGCAACCTGTGCCTGCTTCTCCCCTTCTGGTGACCTAAAACAACAGCCAAGCCATCTTCAAGAGATTAAGCTCTCCTCTCCTATGGAGACAGACTGAGAGTTGGGGCTATTCAGTCAGGAGAAGAGAAGGCTCCAAGGAGCCTTACTGTGGCCTTCCAGTACCTTAAGGGGCCTACAAGAAAACTGGAGAGGGACTTTTTAGGGTGACAGGTAGCAACAGGACTAGGGGGAATGGAGCAAAACTAGAATCAGGTAGATTCAGATTGGATGTTAGGAAGAAATTCACCACAAAGGTGGTGAGACACTAGAACAGGTTGACCAGGGAGGTTATAGAAGCCCCGTCCCTGGAGGTTTTGAAGGCCAGGCTGGATGTGGCTGTGAGCAACCTGATCTAGTGTGAAGTGTCCCTGCCCACATCAGGGGGGCATTGGAACTAGATGATCCTTGAGATCCCTTCTGACCCTAATAATTCTGTGATTCTACGATTCTATTTATATTGCACACAGTAACATTCAGGTTAGGCACATAAGAAGAACAAATGGTCTCTTTAAAAAGGCTTTGAACTTTATTTGTTCTTCAAAGAAGTTTGGCTCTTGGAGGAAGCGGTTTAATAACTAAACTTGCCAGCACAGGCAGGAAATAGTATTTCCTATGTACATCCTGGCACCAAACCTAGATTGTGGTAGGAAGAGTTTCTGATTTCCTTTAAAAAATGGAGTGGACTGGGAAGGAAAAAGCATTGCCTTGGAAAGGAGTTTACTCCTTTGGATATTCAGATACTGATTCAGAGAGAGAGTTCAGACCTGCTATCTGGTAAAAATCAAAGGGATAAGAGCTTTTACCAGTACCGGGTGATAGGGATGATGTAGTCTTCAGCTCTAACAAGAACTCGTGTTTATTATTATCAGAATTTCCTCTTTGCAGGCTCCTTCAGAGAGTGAATAATGGGTTTCCATAAATACTAACAAGCGCTGCCTTAAGGTTTTGTTGTGCTGCACAACATTAGGCAACAACAATAGGGAACAGCTGCTCCTGAATAGCTGTACAGTGAATGATACCATATACCTACAGAATGTCTCCCTGCCCTGCATAAAGAGAGCTATTGCACATGTACTCTCCATTGAATGACAGAAGAGGTTCAAGATGGCCCAGCACATTCCAAGCAAAATAAATGGGAACCAGACTCAGATACTCACACTGCCCTTGCTGCAGAGGACATGAAAAGCAAGACAAATGAGTGTTACAGCCATGACATTATCATGGTAACACAGCAAGTTTGCATGTATTCTCTCATTTGTGTGTCTATCTTTAAAATAAGTATTAGATGGTCCCACATCTGGTTTGTCAAAAAAGGTTGTCAGGTATTTCACAGATGTGTAATACTCTTATTTTTACAATCTGGAATAATCACAGTCTGGCACAGAAAGAAATAAGTTTTATAATCGCGTTCCTCACCCAAATACATCCCAATCTCCAAGATATGTACATGAAACATTTAAATTAAGAAATAACTCCAGGATGATAAAACTTATAAGTGGTTTATATTACAATTTATAGCGGGCATATTTGCTCAGATCTTGGCTCTCTTTAATAACTTTTCAATTCTTATGCCCAGCTGGAAGCCTAAAAATAGGCAAAAGAAAATTGGCATGTTTTATTCAAGGTAATTGAAAGGATACCATGTTAATCTCACCAGGGCCAGGTTAAAGCAAGTCTCCAAGTTCTGCAAGTCTCCAGAAGAAAAAAAAAAAATGTACATTTACAATGTACATGTCGGCAACAAATATAGCCATTTGATGTGGTATTTGAAATGGAGAATTCATCTCAAATGTCTTTGGTTTTCAAATGTGATCATGATTACCAACAATTTTCCCAAAGCTACTTCCATCTCAGTCTGGTCTCTGACTCAGCCCTGGTTCTGTCCCTCCACTAGACCATGTTTTAAGATACTTGAACCAAAGGCAAACATGACAGCAGCAGTTGGCTGAAAAAGGAATAATTGCAGCCCTGATCCAAGACTAGGTCTGTGCAGCATTTTGTTCTAGTTCAGCTTTTTCAGGAGCTCACTGTGCAAAGTCAGGAAAGTCATTCTACTTCTACAGGCTTCAGCTTCTGTTGTGCTGCTGTGATGCTTGCAATATTTGCCTCCAAAAAGGCCTGTAGAAAGAGATGCTCTGTAACCTATGCATAACAGCTAGTTGCCATAATATTGTTTTATTTTAAACACACAATTGTACTGTATTTCAGGAAAATGAGTGAAAGTCCACAGTCTAAGTTAATAAGATTAAAATAATCAAACTGCTTTTGAGCCATTCCTTTGAAACCTAGACTGAAACAACTGCCTTGCCATCAGTCACTAACGTTAACTTCAAACAGTTGTCCTGTTTTCCTAAGAATTGGCTGCAGTAAAAGAAAAGCACAAATATTGATGGGTTGATTTTATGGGGTGCTGAGACAAGGTGAAGCAAATACCCTGTAGTTGGTCGGCAGTGATCAGAGCCAAACTTTAAGAAGCACTTAGGTACCTAGAGATGTAGAAAATCCTGTCTCTTGCTCATCCCATCCCTACAAGCTGGGCCAAGCCATGAATTCACCGGCTACGCTACAGTAATGGCATTGAGTGCAGCTATATTAGACACCTCTCAGGAAGGAACTGTGCTAATAAGCCGTAATTTAAAATTCTTTAAATTATAAAGCACTCTTTTGAGTAAAACATGACATATCTGCCAGGATTGGGACACCTGGCCCTAGACACTATATGCAAGGGTACACGTGAGATTAAGTTCCACTAGCAGAAGCCTGTCATTATGGTTATGCTGAGGTCCTGCAGAGCCACATTGTGCTAATAGATCTTGGGTGAGGTGAATCAGCTGCTGCTTGTGTTTACAGCCCTAGTAGGAGTTCATGAACTTTCCCCTGATGTCTCTTCTAATTCAAGACTTTGTGGTTTTTCAATGATTTGAAATTTTAGCTGGACTGTGTATATATACACATGTGTGTACATAGACATATATACAACCTCTACTGTTCTAAAATTAAGTTCTCCACAGCTAAAAGGACCAAGGGACAAAAGTAGCTCTCATTTTAGTCTCTGCTAGGTGCCAAAAAGACATCCTATTCCTGCTCAGCACTACTAAAAGCAGCTTAGTGTCAACATGACAGATGTAGAGGTACTGCTGTCTTAAGACTACATCTGCATTGCTCAGCTTCTGGTCACTGCAACATCAGATTCAGAGCTAGCACTGGTATCTCTGCAAGGCTCTGTACATGCTGTGTAAGGCTTGCAGCCCACCATGCCTGCTGCATCCTTGGCTGTGGACAGGCGCATGGGAAGAGTAGGGATAAATCTCTCTTGGACAGGATTTAGATCCCTCTAAGATGAATTTCCCTTTGCTTGGGAAACCCACATTGTCTTTTTCCACAAGATTCGTGCTGTACCTACGCTAGCACAGAGGAAAGCCTCAACTCAGTACTTGTGTTGAAATCCTAACCCAGAGTTATTCCTCAGGATAGCATTGATGTGTCCCCCACCACTCAGGGATGAACAGGTGCTCAGATGCAAGAATTATAAGCCCTGTACATAAAGGTACATAAAGAAGGGGCACAAAGTGAAAAACCTATATACAGAAATCTGAACATCTCTTGTAATCAAATAAGCAACAAGATTCCCTAGACAATACAGTTGCATGCCACCAGCCTTTACCTTCACTTGTGAAGTAGCAGCTGAAACTACAATAGAGATCTCTCTCCCTCCTCCCCCACCTTGGCTGATGGTGAAACAAAGCATAAACAGAAACATCCACAACCCCAGCCTGATACAGAACGAAACTAAGTGTTTTTGTCCCCGGTTCCCTGGGATAATCTGGGGAACTGACAAATGACACATGAATCAGTGAATTTGAAGAGATAGTTGGAGCAGTTTAAATGGCTCTTTTCCTAATCATCTTCCTATAAAGGCAGCCAAACACCCCACAACATTTACTCTGTCTGATGCTAGCACATGTTGGCAAATAGAGAAGTAGAGATTTCATCATCTGCACTGCACCCGCTGAAGACCAACACTAATAGCAAAAGTTTTCAGACTGTGTTTGGTGATTGAACTTTCTTGATTCATAAAAAGTCAGCTCTATAACTGTGCACCTCCTCAGCTTCCACACATTTTTCATGCAAGCAGGTCAGGATTTCTTACTGCTGTACCTTATTATTTGCTCAGGGCTGGAATTGAAAATATGCTTAATTTCTTTGACTAGGCTCAGGTCCTCTGGTTACAAAGATGAATCATGCCGTCATTCTTACACAGACAGGCTGGACCTACTTTAAGCTCTAAACACATACCTTTTCAGAGTTCAAACACTAGACCAGATACAATTAGCATGCAAGACTTGTTGCCTGAGGATATTGTAGAGGCCAAGAGTATTAACAGGTTCAAAGTAGGATTACACAAATCCATGCAGGATAAAGGTCCATCAGTGGATGATCACTAACCACTGTTATCTGAAAGGTGCAGAACCATGTTAGGAGAAGCACTGCTGTGCCTTTTCCTGTGGATTGACTACTGGACACGGCCAAAACCAAGGTGCTGCTCTCAACACAGTCTGACATTTCTTACAGCAAGCAGAAACAAGAACATGGCCATAGAAATGTGAACCAGACAGTCAGTATTGACAGTAATAAAGGCAAAGAAGCAAAAAATATTCTTGATGAAGTAAATCTTAATTTCTGCAGAAAAAAACCTGCCTGTATAAACATTCCATCATCCTCCTTCCCCTTCTTTATTCCCCCTGCTCCCACAGGCTGCACCTAGTTTTTATATCACAGCTCGTGATACTTGCCTCTCTGCTCAGGTGGCAGTTACAGGGCAGTCTCAACTGTCTTGACTTTCAGGAAACCCACCTTGAACCCTCAACTACTTCAAAGTACCTGAAGTTGATCCCACAAAATCAAACATCACCCCGGGCCACAGCCTACTGCTACTTCAATTTTCACATGGCCAAAACTCAGCCTGCTCTCAGTAAATTATATGTTTAATAGAATGAGACTGTTCCTGGGTTACTATTTTTTTTTTAATACAGTTCCCTTTACCTGCTACCAGGGGCATTTAAAAGTGCTTCATTTTGTGAGTATATCGAAAATGTGCTTTTAAAGCATTTGTGCTTGGAAACATTTTCATAAGATAAAGAACACTTCAAGAGTGATTCTACACCAGTGTAGCATTTCCATTTAAAACAGAAACAACAAACTGGCTCAGTGTTTGCTTGTGCCTTAGTAATAGGCAAGATTTTCATGAACCTGCTCAGGTAGTTAAATAAATACGAAAAGAAAAAGACTCAGTTCAGGCTAAATTCAAAACAACACATTTGAAGGTTCATGCACTTGCAGTGCTCAGGAAGCCTGAACTATAACTGAGCTGTGGTGCTATTAAAGCAATTTGAAGCCTACTATCTTTGGGGAATCAAGCCTACACACTAGTGATCAGGGTAAAGACTGCATCAGTTACAGCAGTTCATTAGGCAGAGAAAAAATAAAACCCCCACCTTTCTATTTTGATTAAATTAAGCATTTTCAGCAAATATAAAAACATTTTGGATACAACAAAATATTTCATCTGTTGCCTTAGTAACATATATTACATTTATACTTACGTTTGTAAAACACAGGTATTATTTAAAATAGTTTTAGGTAGCAATAACCATGAAGGAGAAATGCCACTGAATGATGCCATTTTGAAGATGTCAAAATATTTCCCTTGGAAGGGAGGAAACATTGTTTAGTTTTTCTTCCCTCTGATACTGCTTAGTAAATTCAGTATATTTCAAGAAGTGTTTCAGTTGACCTGAAGAGAATTATTTCAGGAAGGGGAGGAGGAAAAACCAATCAAAATATTTAGCTCAATTCTGCATGCTTTTAAGATAAGACTTCCTTTGAGATAAATTTTTATTCATATATTTTTTTATTGCTCTTTAAATCATGCATCTTGAATGCCTAGCTCACATTCTTCCCCAGCTACTCATGATGCAAAATTAGACATATTCTTTTGAATACATCCCTTGAGGGGTTGTGGGTGGATCTTGCCACTGGATGCTACAAAATATCCCCAAATCAAGAGCTTTCTGTGTTAAACAATTCAAATCTCAGGAGACTATCCAGCCAATTTACCAAGTATAAATATAGTCCTTCTGCCATTCACACTGAGCGCAGCGAGTTCCATGCAAAATCCCAGGGGAACTAGAAGAAATATTTTAATGTTCAGCAGTAGTCTTTAATTTTGCATTCAAATTATGTCACTGACCACTTTTCTCTTCCCTCTTGAGGCAAGTGACTTCCTCAGAAGGCAGGTTTCAGGACAGATACCTCATAGTTCTTTTCTTAAACACGCAGGCTGACCCTAGGGCTGCTTCATTCATTGGTTTAACACCAACTAGAGGATTCTCTCCTAACATATAACCAGCAATGCGAACAGCAAAATACTGATGGATAGTGTGCATCCCTAAGGGAAGCAGGGCTCTATGACTACACCTAAGGTTACTCAACATTTCCCAGTATAAGATCTTCCAGTTCCTTACAGCTTTGCTAAATAAACTGGCCTGAAGTCTCCCGTAATGAGGCTCTGCCTCAGGCTGCATGTTTCAGAGAACTGCTCGTGTTACTAATAAGGCAATAATCCATACTGCAGCTCGATTAGTAGTCAAAATGGTTGACAAAATCTGTAATTATAAGAAGAAAAGTTTCTTGTGCTGACATATCAAAACAGTCCTTTCAGACCACAATAGGGAACAGCCACAATAAAGGATTCTCTGCTCCATTAGCTGTAAGGAAAGTGAGTAGGAGTTTGGCCTGAATAAAACATACTGTGGAAGGAAAAAATATTAGAATCAAATGCTCATATAAAAGCTTTGCTGCAACATCAATAATCTTCAAAGTACTTAACTGGGGAGGAAGGCATTGCAAAGCCTCTTTGATAGATGGAAAGGTGGAGGCACGAAGCAGCAGCATGGCTTCTTGCAGGCCTGTGGAAGGCAGCAGGGTGAGCCTCGGAAAGGACCCTGGGGCACAGAAAAAAAGGTGCCCAGACACAGATGCTATCCTGGCTTCTGAGAATATTTATTCTCTACCACTATAGTCAGAAACAATGCCTTGTTAGACCTGAAATAGCTTTATTTCAGGGGGCACAGCAAATTTCTCACCAGGAATAGCAAAAATTGTTATCTCTGGGATGTACGATTTTCATATAGTGAGCAAGTAAAATTTAAGTATGAGAATCCTAAAGCATTATACTGAAAACATATAATCTTTTTTCAGGGAAGAAATACTAAAAACTTACACAAAAATACATCAATAGTGTAATTGAAAAGTGCATTACCATGAAACCAGAGCCGCCTGCTTAGAAAGATTTAACTAAGGACTTCACAGGCCTTTTGCTTTGGTTACAGCCCTCAATGGAGAAGAGAAGGAGAGATCAGTTCTCTGGAGGGTTAGGACCTGTAAGCCAAGACTCTGACAACTCCCAGGGGCAGGTTGGAGAGGGCTTGCTCCCATAACAAGGGTGGCCTCTTCAGCAGCCCAGAACCAAGTCAAGGTGAATCTAGCTGTGAACGAATACAGACAAGCAAGCAGAGCTGCAGGCGGGGTCTGCACTGGGCTGGCACACACAGCTATTTCCGAGCAGACGGTCACTTCCTCCTCCTGCCTGAAATGAGCCTCATCCCACGCAAAGTTTCCAAGCCTTTCATTAGTGGTTGTGTTAGTGTATAGTAGCTATAATGAGAAGACCATAAAAATCCAAAGTTAGCTGAGGGTCCTTAACCATTTTAAATATGGCTCTTTCTCCAGATTTTTATTTAAACTTTAATGACTACCACATAAGATCAAGCAACAAGAAACAACATTTGTATTACAGCTGTATTATTTAATTCCCATTAGCTGAAAATGCCAGGCTACTGGCCAGTAGCTCAGGAAAATAAGTGGAGACAGGTGAAAGAAAAATACCCTTCCTGTACCTCCTTCAAGCCACTTTAAAGCCTGAGGCTCTGCAATGCCATTTACACCTAATGAAACCAAATGTCAGGCCACACTATTTAACCAAAAGTTATCCATTCAGGAAAAAATGGACCTTGCTATTTGTAAAGACATAGTGCTCTTTCTTGCTGTAACTTCTGCTGTCTAATTAAACCATGATAGAACTGACCTCTTAAGTTATTTACTCCTGGTTTTGAAGGTGCACTTAATACCACCTTATATATTGGAGGATCTAGGTGCTTTGAAAGCCATAATTTATTCTCCCATTTAATTAGAGTAAGATTTTTATTGGACAGCCTAAAATGTTTGAAGCAATAATCACAGTCCAAACTTGATTATCCCTTTTAATTCTGAATCAAGCACAAAAGAAGGAGTGCATACATCTCTTCAGTGTAAACTGAAGTACTGTAAAGGACTACTTTGATCTCTGATGGCTGCACTACCATTTCTCAGTTTATTTTGAAATGTTTTTGGTAACCCACATAACACAGCAAAAGCACAGTGACAACAGACTCTATGCTTTCCATCATGTCCAGAGCTTTCTAACAGTTTCTCAAGACAACTCCAGGAAGTAAACTTAGCAGAGTGCAAATTCATATCGATCTTCCTGGCTTCTGGAAAAATAAATTTTCTTTCAATGTCAATTAAAGTTAATAAAGTAAGGTTTCAATCAGGTTACTTAAGAAAAAGGTCACAAGAAGGGGCTAAGAGAAGATAAATTGCAGACACAGCTATCACTTTCTTAGAGAAACACAGTGTGTGTGCAAAGAAAGTAATATGTGAATTTTGAAAGACAAACCATAATCAACTTTCATCAAGCTCCTTTACCTTTAGTAGTTTTCTTAGCTGTTCATTCATTAAGCATGTCAGGTGTTTTATAAAAAGAGAAGAAAAAAAAAGAAAGAAAAAGAAAGAAATTAAATTCCTTTAGGATTTGCAATACAGATATCTGCAGATCTTGCAATCAGAACTTCATGCCAAAAGCAGTCCTATTGATTACAGGGGATTAAAATTACTTCTTAACACAGGAGAATCTGGCCTTGAGCAAAATCACACTAAAAACTCAGAATACAAATTAGGAAAAGCAGTCAATGAACTGAATATTCATGCTTTGTAACAGAATCAAAGAAATGTGAGGTGGAAAAGACCTGTGGAGATCTCAGGTCCAATCTCCCATTCACAGAGTGACCATCGCCAGTGATAGATCAGGTCACCCATGGCTTTGTCTCCCTTCTGCACTACTTTCCTAGAAATCTATTTTTCCTAATATCCAACCAGAACCTCCTAATTTGTGCTGTTTTCAACTATTGTCCCATGCTATGTTTTTTGCCACTACTGAGATGATACCAGCTCTTTATGTAGCTGCAAGTTGCTATTAATTATCCTTTAGCCTCTTAGCAAGAACAAAACAACTCCAGCTCCCTTGGCTGCTTCTTGGGGGTGAGGTACTCTGGGCTCTGGAGCACCCTTAGAGTCCTCTACAGTTCCTACACATCACTCCTGAACAGAGATGGGATGAGGGAACAGAACCAGGGATATAGCAAGACTTGTTATTCCAGCTGCAACCTTCTCAGCACCAAGCAGAGGAAAGTAACAACTCAGTTTCAACTGGAACATGAACAGAACATGGCTGTATCTTCTGGGAACAAAACAATTTTAACTGCCCTTTACCCAGTTTCCTCACACAGCATGGTTTGGAAGAATCCCTCCACCATGGGAACTGGCATCTAAGAAGAGCAGATTGATCCCATTTATGTGAGCAAACTCAGATTCAAATGTTAGTTTGCTCTCATACAATAGTTTGATAGCAAAGTTCAATAAATATAAGCAAATGTGATCTTTAATGACGTTTGAATTATTACACTGTGTAGCATGGGAAGAACCATTTGCCTTTACAGATCTTTACCTCACTGATTCACTTGGAGGATACTGATGTTACAAAATCAGTAGCTTTCCTTGTAGGGTTGGAAAAAGGAGAAGAGATGATTCTGTATACACTTTTGGAGTGCAGTCTTGCACATCTAACTACTGTAGTCAGCTACCAGGATTGGATACACAACTCTAAAAGGCTTCACACAGTCATGTATTTGTAAGTCTTCTGATGTGAAAAAAAAAAATTAAAAAACATTAAGAATATGTGATTATGGCACTGAATTTACAGAACTGACTCAATGTCCATTACACCAAAAAATCCTAAACAGTATTTAGGATCCCTAAATATTTGCCAAGCAGAGTGAGGTTTCTCAATGAGAGATGATTTGGAATTTAAAATAAACATTCTATCACTATATATTTAGAGTCCATCTGTAGAGTGACAGGATTCTTGTGGTTAAAGCAGCAACTGAGGACTTAGGACTACAGCAGTTCTTGGACTTTCCACAAATTTCCTCTGAGAGGCTGCAGCTCTGCTCCCCACCCGCAAATACAGAGAGAGAATCGTGTTCCCTTTCACCTCCCATTGCATTTGTAGTCAAAAGCAATTAACAGACATTTTTTTCACATTATGATTAAAAAAAGTCCTGTCAGCCATAGCAAGGACCTTCAGGCAAACAGAGGACTTTCCTCTACCAAGTGGCGCCCCCACCAACTTTCTCCCTTTCCTTCCTTTCCCCACGTGGGTTAGAGAGTAGTTTGTAGGGATCATGCCAGAGGAGCTGGTAGAATAAAGGGTGGAGATAGTATTTTGGGTCTACAAAGAGGCTCACAGTTATTATGAGCTAATGGGACCGGACATGAAGCTGTTCTAAATGTAGGATGGTTACACAGCTATGCAATCTGACCACACACAGCGGGAACATCTGCCACAATGAGCAGTCTCAACTGGAGATGGGAGAAGAAGAAAGACTAAAACATTCCTTGTCTTCCAGTAACTGTGCTAGAATAAGTCTGGTCCTTCAGCAGGACCTACCCAGCCACAACACCTTGGTGCTCTAAATAAACTGCTTCTTAGCTAAATTCAGTCAACCACAACTTGTAGACAACAATGTCAAGTGTTTAAGGACTTTTCATCTGAAGTTCACAGCAGGTGAAAGCCAGCTTTTATTCTTCTCTTTTCACTTTTCTTTCTTTCCATCTCAATTCTGTTCTTTTTTCTCTCTCTCCTTAACACCTATGTCAAAATTTCTTCCTTCCCAAGAAATAGGAGCTTCCCATGGCACCTTTAGCACATTTCTCACTTTGCATGCCAATTTCTCTTCACTAACTTGCTTGTATCTTCTCCTTCAGAAGCCAACTTTACTGGCTCACAGCCTTCTCATAAAGCCTCACAAACAGGGAGCATCATAGCAAAAAAACAGAACAAACAAACACACAAACAAAAAAAAAAAACCAGAACTGATTTAGGTGGCTGAGTCTGACGAAAACTTAATATGACTTACTGGACTTTGGACAATTACGCAAATAACTGTCCACTCACACTACTGATTAAGACATGAATTAGCTTTGGAGGCAGATTATGAGCACCTATGCATAACACACTGATAGGAATTATTAGGAAAAGCTGTCCAGTTCTGGTTTCCAAACTTCGAGAACAACATGGAAACCCTCCAAAATGTACATGAATATGGTATATGTTTAATACTCTTGTTAAGAGATAACAGCTTCTGGATTTCAAAGACATGGAAAACTGTTCAAATAATCCCCAGTTTAGGAAATTGATGAGAGAGGGAATAGTGAGCTGTTGTCCTCTTCCTGAGCCCCACAGCTCCCTCTAAGCATTGCTGCAATTCAGGTCCTTTCACAAATTCTTCTATTTGACAGGCAGGGCCTTTGTGTTTTGCTATAATCTTGTCATTCAAACTTCTCCAAAAACCTGGTTTTAAAAAATGTTCAAAGTTAGTCCAGAGTCATTCACTCCTGCCAGGCTCTTGGCAGATTTCAGCGTGTTTCAGCTAGCAGCAGCAAGAAAAGCAATGCTCTGAATTAAATCCACTCCCAGGGAAGCTTACATTGCACATGACTTCTTGGACAACTTCTTTCTTGGTGAACTGGATGAGATCTTTGCACTAGTTTTGGTAGGAAAAAAGTAACATGCAAAGTTACCAGTTAACAGTATATATATATATATATATATACTCCAGTGTTTGTTTATCTAAACAATTTCACCAAATCCATCAGAGGATTATGTAGATGGTTACAATTAAGCAGTGTAGTATATACAGGATTAGACGCAGAGGTCTGAAGCATACATAGAGTAAATTCTCTCTAGAGCCACCATATGAAAACAGAAGAGCCAAAAGCAGGAATACTACCAGCAGTCTGACCTTGTATTTTTTGCAAACGCAAGGACTACAGCCACAAGATCCAAATTTGAGGGGCAAAAAAATATGGATAAAAGTTTCAGAATTCAGGAGTTGTAGGAGGACAGATAAGAATTTTTGCAGTGGCTGCAAATCCTTGAATATTTCAGATTCATGGTGCACATTTCTGAAAACAAAAACTCAATAGTTCCCCACTGCTCTTAACGCAAGCAGTGCCTGATGTTTGCTTCACCCTTCACTGAGTCTGAGAATGACAGGAAGAATGTTGACATTTTGTGCCACACGTACGGGAAGAAACAGATCATCCGCCTCTGAAAGGTGCTTTATTTTATGTGAGAAAAGACAAAACTCCAAGCTCCACATCAAATAAATCATACAATAGGAACATTATTTTTAAAGGGAATTAGTATTTTGCATATTAATATTAAATGACATCTGAGCAGCAAATATAGAAATTATAATATTCAGTATCTCAGAGAGCTGACACAGAGTAGAGGAGTTCTGGTAACCAAGCTGTGTTAAATCTACAGCCTCAAAAAAAAAAAAAAAGCTTCATCAAAATTTAATATTCATGCAATAGGGACTCTTTCATTGTTGTGAAAACTGATTAGGGCCAATGATAAAATCCTGGGTGCTTCATTTACTCCCTTCCCCCATCAGAAAAAGGAGAGTGGGGGGTGGAAAATCAACCCAATGAAAAAAAAAAAAGAGTGGCAAACATTTTCCTGGCGACATTTCAGGGGAGCTACTATTTTGCATTTGGTAAGGATACAGTCCGTACCAGTCGACACACAAACCCTTGGAAGGAAACGGAAGGAACATTAGTAATTCAAATAAGGGGCAGGAGAGACAGAATAAAATTAAAACGTGCACAGTTCTTTTCTAGCAGACCAGCAATAGCATATAATCTAGTAGGAAGGGGGGAAGAGAGGCTGATATTTTTTTTTTTTAAAGATGTGGACAAAGCTTTTTTTAAAGAAGTCACAGAGCTAAAATAACCATATTGTTAGGCAGTGACTCATGGGAACAAAGACAACAATGCTATCTAGGATCGTTATACTGGTGCCTTTTAATCATAATGTTGGTACAGTTCTCCCTCACCCTGACCTAGTTTAACTAGTTTAGAAAGCTTAATAGCCATTGCTTCTTACAGCACTGTTAGGAGGACCTGAATATATACAACAAGTTCTTTTGTGAATGAAAATTACTGATTCATGGCCCGTTACACTTCATGAATCCCCAGAAACAACAGTGAAGTTAACTCACTGCAGGTTCACACAACCCAGTCTGAATTTGTCCTCTTGCACTTTCAAAACACTGGTGCTGCCAATCTGAGACAGCAAGGCCAGCATGGCATGTCCTAGAACAGCCACCCCTATCACAGCAGGGCATGGGCTACCCAGAAGTGAAATCCAGGTAAAAATTCTTAATTTTAGTCCCTCTATGTTGAGCAGGAAATGTGTTTTGTTCTCACAAAAGACGTTAATGAGAATGATGCTTTCACAAAAGCTTTTGGGTTTTAACTGACAGGCTGGAAATCAAGAATTTTCATTCTTTGCGTTTTCAGTGAAAACAAAGAAGCTGCCAGTACTGGCCACTTCCAGCAGAAACATCCTTTTGCCAAGAAATGATATCTTTGTTCATTTCCTTATTGAAAAACATTGATCTGTTCCAGTGATTGATGTCAACTCTAGGACACAACTCCGTTTTCCATGGGATAACTGATGTATTTGCTTTTCCTGTTAACTAGATTCATGCCTGCTATCCTCTGCAAGTTTACAGCCTCCAAAATATAGAACCCACTTCCCTGAATCTCCGGCTCTGAAGTCACAGATGTTACCTACAGATAGGGCTTCAACTTGTGCTCCACATAATGACTGTGCTCAGTGCACTCCTGGGGTGAATTTTTCTCCCACTACAAGACCAGGCGAATCCATCTGAATCATTAAGGGGTTTAGCTCGGATGCAGCCATAACAGCCCCACAAGGGAGATCCTGCCCTTCCTCTGCTGCTTAGGCTGAATCTGCTCCATGATCCCACAGAGACCAGCATAGAGGACAGTGATGAAAATGAACCATAAAAGGAACTCATGAGGTCAAGTCAGTGCATATGTTTACCCTACCCAAGACTCAAGGGTGTAGGAGGGAGCTGTAAGTCCTACTCCAGTGACTGGGTTGAGGGAGGCTGCACCTAACACATATGTTCTTTCCAGCATTATTGACCAACAAATTGATTTCACTACATTGCATACAACCAGTTTTGTTTTGTTTTTCTCCTATTTGTATTTCCTGAGAGGTATTCTTAATTATACAGAGAAACACACTCCTTGATTTCTCCCTGTGGCTCAGTCCTGGGCTATTACATGGAAAAATATCCCAATTGGGATTTTCAGAAGCATTGGCTTAATCCTCCTCCCACTAAAACCACTGGTAAAAAGACCCGTGAATCTGCACCTGGAAGAAAAGAGTGTTAAAACCTGTAAAATATCTCTTACTATTGACACACATGCATGAACTAATCTTACTAAAGTGCTCTTCTGAGTATCAGATAGATTCTATTTTCTTCAAATGAATAAAAACTAAACCACAGCAAAAACCTTTTGCTGAAGAGAGCTTTCTTGAAGCAAATTAAGGGAAAGGATTTTTAGGTAGCATATTGTAAAAGGAAATACAAACCAGAGCAGACCACCGGGCAGCTTGGCAGAGTGAAAGTTTACTTTGCAAAACCAAACTTTGCAACTTTCAGTTTGTGAACATGAGAGTATCCTCTAATTTTATCTCCAGCTACCACCTTCTCCAAGTTGCAATTGCCAAAAAAGGTCAAAATATCTTAATGTTACATTCCACCAAGTCACTAAATGGAACAGAAGTCATATTACTGTAATTCATAATTCAGAACTCAAATTTCATAAGACAACATCAGAAACGTCATTTTAACCACACTAATTCCTTCACAGTTAACATGAGTGGGTGTTGGTGCAATCCAAGCTGAAAAAAGCCATCTAATTTCAGCAAGTATACCACAAGCCAACTTGGCAGCCTTCCATGTGGATCAGACAAATGTCTGCTCTGTTGAAGCTGAAGGCATAGTGATAATTATCATAGCTGATACTGCATCAGTGGTAATGACAGTGTGGTTTGTAAATATGAACCAAACCAGAATTCTCTTGTTCACAAACAGGGATTTGGTGTTGCTGTGGGAACCCACCATAAACTTTATGGATCTGAATGTGGCCCTTGATCCAAACTAGGAGTTCTTTCTAACTGGAAAGTCATCCAATAGCTACAGTGGACATGTAATTATCACACTTTTTGTGGGGGTGTAGGTAGAAGCTGTACAATCACATTAGATGATGATTTCTTCCACCGGAAGGGAGAAGCATCCAGTACCACCACTCCTACTGAAAAGAGAGATGCTGTTTTTCACTTTGCTAAGTACCTTGCTACTGGGGTCAGGTACCTCACCAGGAAGGCATCAGCTCTTTTCAGAATAATTAAGCATGCTCAGTTAAACGTCCCTCAGGCATTTAGCCAGTAAGAAAAACCTTCAGGAATGCTCGGAGACTAAGAAATCAAGCAAAGAGAGGAAGGATGCTCTCTCAATCAGAGAGCAGAAGAAATGAAAATGGCTGCAATAGGACTGTATTATCCAGCTCAACACTGCAGCCACCCATCAAGTTATGCTAGATATTTGAGTTTTGATTCTTGCCCTATCCTTCTAATGATGGCCAGGGCCAACAGTGCCCAGCAGAGACCAGCAGTTTTGCAGAGGGTTTTGGCCAGCAGAGCCCTTCAGCCACACCACAAAGCACCCGCTGTGTGCAGAAAATGAGCTGGCTCTGAAGGACTTGCAGGTGACCAAGCAGCACTCCAAATCAATGAAAGGCCTGGGCATGCCCTCACCAAGGAGCTAATGGACAAAAAATAGCTGAAAATCCCTCATTTGTGGGACCTCAGCACATAACAGAGGGTTTTCCCCAGAGTCAGTTCATATTTACTTACACACTGTGCCTTGCTTTAACCACACAATGAGAACACTACCACTATATTAATTAATATTTATAAAACACTTGGAGGTTCCTCGTGAAAGATGAGCCTGGCATTTAAGGCAACACATATTACAAAATTTTGCTTCCAGTTACTAAACAATACCCAGTTAGTAGGAAAGATTCTCTATATATAGATATTGGCTTGAGTAAAAATGTTTTTTTGGAAATAGGCTCTACACTGGAAAAAAACAAGATCAGTGGAAAGTTTCAATTACTTCAAAATAATGTAATGTGGAAATGCAACAGCTATTTCCTAAGTTTAATCTTTCCCCTCCCCGTTTCATGATACCTCTCTGAAATGCTAACAATCACTTAAAACCATGTGTTTTCACTTTCCCTCCATCTCTTAAGGTCACCACCAGACCATCTTTCTCCATTACAGAAGTCTTGAGCTCTTTCACTCACCAAAAGGCTTATGCAGGGGCAGAGGAGAGCCAATCAAAACTTAACATTTCCTCCGCTGTTGTTTTTTTCATCCACTGGCTTTGCCAGTGCAGGATTCATCTCATCTCATCCCATGCCCCTCAACACTCTGCAGATGCAGGATTACCTGCAGAAGAGCCAACTCACTCTGGAGACTGGATTTGGACTTCCCTGCTCCATTCTCCCTCATTGTGCTTTTTGTTAGAGAACAGTGGGGGGAAAGACAATGAACTCCTAACCATGAGCACTTTATTAATCTACAGAAGCACACAGCTGGAACTGAATTGTCAGTTGGATGCTAGTCCTCAGAAGAAGCAAATTAAACAGAACTGATTTGTGTATCTGGGGTAGTGGTGGATATCTGCATAGGAAAACCAATTGGGTTTTGCATTTATGTCACAGTGTATGAAGCTAATAATCTTTATTATTTTATTATAATTACAGGTACAGGTCTCTCAGAAGTATGATCCTGAACTCATGACTCTGATGACAGTTTTACTACTTTAGTTCATTAGTTGTCTGGCAAGTCAGTGTTCTAAAGATGAAGTGAAAGACAGAGGAATTTGCTGGAAGACAAACTCCAAACTGGACTGGGTGGTATGCGTTATTCTGTCACTGCTAATGGAGTTTAGCTCTATTACTTATCACAAGCCCTTCTGGTATGTAACATGCTCAGTTTACTGCCGTATCACTTTTAGTAATAAAACCAAAGTGGGGTCCTGCAATGCACCCCACCTCACACAGACCACAGGCTCCAAAATCAGCCAACAACTGCTACACAAAGCAGTTCTCCCACTCCCTCCCTAGTACATCTCTGGATTGGTCTATGCTCAGACTTGCACCACATAAAACCAGCCGTAAATTTAAGGTGAATTAGCTCACATACTGTTCCCTGCTAGCACAGCTGAACTGCTTCGGGTACTACAGGTCACCTTATCACCACACTGGTAAGAGCCAAAGCTGTGTCTCCTTTTCTCTATCCTCACAAGAATAGGTAAGACAGCAGATGTATTTCTAAGGCCCACACACATGCTCCCTTACAACCATTACTCCACACTGAAATGCAATCTTGCTTTCATTAGGAAAGAGATAGCTTCTAACTGAAGTTGCTATATCTGGAATGAAAACGTATGTATCATATGGCAGCCTCATTTGATTTCATTCAGCTCACACAGGAAAGCCTACCTTTTCCTCCTCCTCCATCAATTGTAAGAGAGTTGTTGTTTGTGTATAGCATGCACATTAGCACAGATAAACTGCTCACTGAGTGTAATGATTAATGATTGAATAGTGCAGTTGTTGCAAAAATAAGTCATGCAGTGAAGAGAGATCTGAAGATTATATCTAACACCAGGGGATGGCTTATTAATCTTACTTCTTGAAGAATCTGTGAGTAAATCATTCTCCTTTATTAATGATATTTCAGTTTGCTCCATGAGACATCTTTTATACATCCAGAAGGGCAATTATCTGTTTAGGCCAGGAAACAATATTAGTTACAGACAGTGCTTCAATGTTTGATCTAAGTCACTTAAATAAAAGACGGAAAGAACAGTGAAGCACATTCCAAAGACCTACCCCAAACACGACTGCATTTACAGGAGGGTTGTTTTGGTTCCCCTCTATCTGGAAATGACAAATCACATGTGTTTTCAAGTACCAATTAATGTAGAGCTTGTAGACTCAAACAATGACATAACAACTCAAGGAAAATTACTTTTATGTCCGAAGGAATTCTATTATATGTGAGGTGGTTAAACAGGTCTGAAATGGTTTATTAATACAAAAGTCTTTCAAAGAGATCTTAAATTCTTGATCATAACAAGATATCGAAAACAGAAAGTCGAGTTCATAATAATAAATAAACAAACACAAACAATGACAACAAAAAAACACAATGAAAAACCAAAAATAAAAACTTTTTTTAGGTTCAAAACTCTTTTTAAATCTAATTGTCCATCATCTGCTATCCACCAAAATATTTGAGGATTTAAGGAAGGAACACAGATAACTCTTTAATACTATTATTCTAAGACTATAAGAAAAAATTGCACAGATCTAAATATAAATAGATCTGTAGTCTCCCAAAGGAATTTCATTAACTAGTTCTAAAGACCCTGAATATTAAAATGATACATTTAAATTATTATAGAAATTACATTAGATAATATGGGTTGATCACAGAAGTGATTTGCAAATTCACAGAACTTTGACAAATATCATAGATTTCAGAACATTACCAACCTGACTCACAGTTATCCTTTAGATTAATAGATCAATTGAAGTGCAGCAGTTTATTGGACAAGTAAATCATTAATGAAAGGCAGCATGATCTAGTGAATAGGAACATGAGGAGACTCAGAAAGAGAGGAAAATACTACATTATTTTTCAAGTATGGATTAAAGCTAAGATAATCTTGTCCTCTACAGAGATGCACTGGCATATGTGAGCATTTCACAAAGAGGCTGAAGCCTCTGAGAGCTGATATTTGATGTATAGACACTTGGCTTGCAAAGTGTTGGTGTGGAGATTCGCACTCTCACCAAATACCTCTGCCTGCAATTGGTATACACAGACAGACTGAATTTAGAACTGGGTGTCCTAGGTGTTCTGCTCCCACCAGAGACTTCTTTCTAGCTCAAAGATGTGAAAGGCCACTTATAGCAAAGGAACCAGAGCTCTGCCTTGTAAGGAAATCACAAGTGAACCTGTACAGAGGGATCTATTCAGGGTCTAGAAACAGGAAAATGCCTCCAGAGAGTTTTAAATATCTGTTCATTAAACTTTTTAAATTAAAAATATTAATTTAACTGTAGATTCTGGTAGGAAAGGACTAGTTTAATAAGGTTTCTATATTGAAAGGGGAAAAAAGCACTCAGATATGCAACAGTCCCATTTTCAGAATGAACCACCTCTGGTAATGTGGCAATTTTTTGCCAGTACCAGTCTGCCTGACAGCAAGAGTCCATTTTTGTTGGTAAAAAATGCTTTTGCCCATGATTGGAAGTTGCTTTAGGTTTTTAGTTTTAAGTTGCTTCTTGAAACAAACAAACAAAAAACATAAGACAGAATCAGTCTCATAAAACTGCTCAAAGATATTCACTAGACTCCTGACATGTAAGCCATATCTGTTTGTCTGCATAGTAGTGAAAAACTAGGGTAATGGGATTTGGGGCTGCTAGAAGACAATCCCAGTAAAGTTTATAAAACAAAACTTTGGCCTATGATGCAGTTACCTTTTGCAAAGAAGCCATAGTCTACTAACTGAACTTGATCAGTCTTCTCACCACCAGCTTCGCATCACAGCACCAGGTTTAGCATCTGACCACTACACAGAAAACCCTCAACAGAAAAGTCACAACCCAACCCCACGCTGCTGAAACACAAGAATCTGTTGTGCAGGATCTACAATACTGCCCTGGTTTTGCTGACAGTAGCTTTAAAGAATAAAGGTAAAAACTGGAGCAGTGTGTTTCAAAATAGCATTATCTGTTTTCCTTGGAACTACCTCCAGTTTCATGCAGGCCTCAGTGACCAGAAAGCAGGGTCTCTGAGTGATTTGGGAAAGAGAACAAATGTTATTAATATTGATTCTTCTCTTCTCTGAGAATTCCCTGCAGTCCT
This sequence comes from Indicator indicator, assembly GCF_027791375.1. Taxonomy (NCBI): domain Eukaryota; kingdom Metazoa; phylum Chordata; class Aves; order Piciformes; family Indicatoridae; genus Indicator; species Indicator indicator. The sequence continues at coordinate 17,706,845 of NC_072028.1, forward strand.
GCTTAAGGAACCAAGGTTCAGCAAAAATCCAACTTTTCCAGCATGTGCCTGGGTAATATTCAGAGAAGTAGCAAATGTGAGATCCCTTTAGGGCCAAACATATACCCCATTTGCTGCATGAACCCACCTCTTGTCCTGCTAATCTGGAACACTAGCAGATCTGCTCAGATTCCCAAGCCTGACCTGCTTTCAAGAAGAGTGTTATTCAAATAGGTTACACTAAAATAATCAGCAGTTAGAAATGAACCTCACTTGATAGTGACTCCATCAGCATTTTTCCCTTGCTAGGTTTTTTTTTCCTTAAGTAATTAAAAAGTGTCTCTGGAAGAGCAGTATGTACAGTATGTCATAAAGTCTCTCTGAACTACCTATATTTACCCCTGAAAGTGAATTCTTTATAAGACCTAGGATATCAAAGAAACGAGGGATCAAAGTGGTTTTAATAAGCAACCCAGTGTTTGTAGAACCTGCACTTTCATGTATCATGTTTTGTTCAAGTTCTTAATTTCGGTTCCTCACCACAGAAGGCACTTAAGATAACTATCTATAACCATATTGTCATGTTGAATCCTTTGATTATTTAACATGTACACCTTAGTGAAACAAAAATGCCTTTTTTCCCCCCACAATATTTGGACTTCATTGTATTTTCTCACAGGAAACATAGATTTGATTTGTTTGATAGTTGGAACATATAGCAGCATAATTTTCTTCAGTATTTCTACTTATATATGAATAGAGTTTAATATAGCATAGTTTTATCTCCTCTCATACATTGATGTGATCTATAACACTTTGAGTTTTTTCAATCTCAAAATAAGTACATAACAAAAGATGGTAAAACCTGCAGAAAATACAGTTCACTGGGCCTTAAAAGAGATGCCAGAGGTTCCCCAGTGAACACCAGTATGCTCTTTAACATAGTAAAATCAATTTCTCACCCTATTTTTTTTTAAATCAAAGCTCTGCTATGTTTACAAATTGTTTTGTGGTGAAAACAAACTACTTAACCTCCCTCCCCCCTTCCAAACTCCCATAGATATTTGATCTATAGTCATAACAAAATTGTCAGTAAGGCTGAGAATTACTGGACTCTGGATTAGAAGCACTGATTGGAAGTAATGAGACTCAATGCAAAAAACAGTAATGACAAACGGATCTGGTAGCTATTCCAACTACACATCTGGATACAAAACTTTTTATTTTGCTCCGAAAACTACCAATACTGTTAGTGTGGAAGCTGAATGCATGCTGAGATAAAAACCTTAACAGAAGTATGCTCAAATACAAGCAAAGCAGGCAGGTCTAGTTATTTTCTCTCTCCCTCTCTCTTTTTTTTTAATCTTGTTGGGGTTTTTTTGAGGTGGTCAGGAAGTAGAAGTTTGCTGTCCTATCTCACTATGCCTCAAACTTCGTAGCCAGAAATAGCTGAAACGCACATGGTGCTGCTTTAGTGGGTGCCTTTGATAAGTCAAGAATACAAAGCTCTACACAGAAAACCCAAGATTTTTCAATACGTTGGAGGACAACTGTAAAATATCACCTCCTGAATGAAACAGAAAAGGCAGAACTTTAACCATTGCATTTGTAGCTACTAATTTTTATATTAAGCGCAGTTCTAAATATTCCTCTTTATGCAATTTAGAAACAAAATATTACTAGATGATGGAATTGTGTATTTGACCGAGAAAACCTCCAAATCCATGTACATGTACATAAGCTGAAATGTTTTTATGTTACATCTTTGTCAGTAAATTTCACAGAGTAAACCATGTTTTTAGAGGTGGTGTATAGACACTTTGTCTCTGCTATGGGGCAACCGGAGCCATTATTTATTCAAACAAGCAACTCTAGGCCACTTGCTGTAGTTTCAGATGTCTACCTGCAATTTGCAGACCAAACCAAGGAAATACACAATCGTACATTTAGCCAGGTCTGTGTCATATCTATATGAAGTGTCCTGTCAAGTCTTTGTCAGACTTCCAGCAGGATCCACAGACCAAAGACAGGAGACTCTACTACAGAAGATAAAGAAGATTAATCCCAACCCTGATGGGAAGGAAAAGCTTATGTATAAATACCAAAATGACAGTTTAAAGGATCCCTTACAACAGTCTGCCATGTGAGCAAGCTTTCCTTAGCTTTCAGCAGTATGACTCCAGCAGTCTTGTTCTCATGCTCAGCAAAACACACTAAAATGGCTTTCTAGACATTTCAGATGTAACTGCCTTCCTTGAGCTTTGAATACCATGAAAACCAGGGAACCTCAACCACAATAAGCACTAAAGTAGCACTAGCAGCAGATATCCTGAGAAAACATTGATAGTAGAAATAAAAATATTATATTTGGAGTCATATAAAAACATCTTTTCATGCTTAGCTTGTAACAACAGCTGTCTTTATAGTTCTGCAAGTTTCCGTTTGATCACATCTAGCACTCACCTAACTCACATCCCAGACTATGGATCTTCCTAAATAGGATTTGATCAAGTAAAGCAGAGCCTTCAAACTGAAGCAAGAGCTCTTACTGTAACAACAATCTGTGCTAATCAACAAGATCAACATCAAATGACCTTCTCATAAATGAGATGATGTAAAGGTAATGGACCCAAGCCTTCAGCTGTGGCTCCCTATGATTCCAGGGTGCTGCATGGGAGTGAGGGCAATGTATGAGAGACGGGAACTGTGCAAAACATCTCCTTTGGCTTCTGTGCTTACAAATAGCTCCCAGGAAAAGTTATGAAACAGATTTTAATTCCCTGACGATCCAGGCAAGATTTCCCTGTGTTTCTTATCTTCTAGATCAGACCTAAATCAGGCTGTCATGTAATCAATGGACTATGATAGGCTGATTATCATGTAGGATAAGTGATATCTATTAGAAAAAATTGATCCTGACATAACTCAGAGAAGGCAGCAGCTTAAAGCTAGAGGCCATAGGCCCTGGACTGGCCTTTGTACATATTTAATGGCTGTCATTTTAGTGGAGGTGCCTGAAAACAGCAAAACTCTCGGGGTAAATCTATATTGATTGAATAATCCTTGTCATCTGTTAGGACTAACAAAGCTGTCACAGTACAGCCACAAGCAAACAGATTTTATTTGATAACTTTCTTTCCATTTCACCATTGAAGAATGAATGCTAGAGTTTCAAGG